>NC_086112.1:7986253-8298961 GCF_963921235.1 Mobula hypostoma | reverse complement strand
AATGTATAGGAAACGGGGTAAATCAGGTGCTTGAGGAGTATAAGAAGTGCAAGAAAATACTTAAGAAAGAAATCAGGAGTGCTAAAAGAAGACATGAGGTTGCCTTGGCAGTCAAAGTGAAGGATAATCCAAAGAGTTTTTACAAGTATATTAAGAGCAGAAGGATTGTAAGGGATAAAATTGGTCCTCTTGAAGATCAGAGTGGTCGGCTTTGTGTGGAACCAAAGGAAATGGGGGAGATCTTAAATACATTTTTTGCGTCTGTATTTACTAAGGAAGCTGGCATGAAATCTATGGAATTGAGGGAATCAAGTAGTGAGACCATGGAAACTGTACAGATTGAAAAGGAAGAGGTGCTTGCTGTCTTGAGGAAAATTAAAGTGGATAAATCCCCGGGACCTGACAGAGTGTTCCCTCGGACCTTGAAGGAGACTAGTGTTGAAATTGCGGGGGCCCTGGCAGAAATATTTAAAATGTCGCTGTCTACGGGTGAAGTGCCGGAGGATTGGAGAGTGGCTTATGTTGTTCCGTTGTTTAAAAAAGGATCGAAAAGTAATCCGGGAAATTATAGGCCGGTGAGTTTAACGTCAGTAGTAGGTAAGTTATTGGAGGGAATACTAAGAGACAGAATCTACAAGCATTTGGATAGACGGGCTTGTTAGGGAGAGTCAACATGGCTTTGTGCGTGGTAGGTCATGTTTGACCAATCTGTTGGAGTTTTTCGAGGAGGTTGCCAGGAAAGTGGATGAAGGGAAGGCAGTGGATATTGTCTACATGGACTTCAGTAAGGCCTTTGACAAGGTCCCGCATGGGAGGTTAGTTAGGAAAATTCAATTCAGTCACTAGGTATACATGGAGAGGTGGTAAAATGGATTAGACATTGGCTCGATGGAAGAAGCCAGAGAGTGATGGTAGAGAATTGCTTCTCTGAGTGGAGGCCTGTGACTAGTGGTGTGCCACAGGGATCAGTGCTGGGTCCATTGTTATTTGTCATCTATATCAATGATCTGGATGATAATGTGGTAAATTGGATCAGCAAGTTTGCTGCTGATACAAAGATTGGAGGTGTAGTAGACAGTGAGGAAGGTTTTCAGAGCCTGCGGAGGGACTTGGACCAGCTGGAAAAATGGGCTGAAAAATGGCAGATGGAGTTTAATACTGACAAGTGTGAGGTATTGCGCGTTGGAAGGACAAACCAACGTAGAACATACAGGGTTAATGGTAAGGCACTGAGGAGTGCAGTGGAACAGAGGGATCTGGGAATACAGATACAAAATTCCCTAAAAGTGTCGTCACAGGTAGATAGGGTCGTAAAGAGAGCTTTTGGTACATTGGCCTTTATTAAACGAAGTATTGAGTATAAGAGCTGGAATGTTATGATGAGGTTGTATAAGGCATTGGTGAGGCCGAATCTGGAGTATTGTGTTCAGTTTTGGTCACCAAATTACAGGAAGGATATAAATAAGGTTGAAAGAGTGCAGAGAAGGTTTACAAGGATGTTGCCGGGACTTGAGAAACTCAGTTACAGAGCAAGGTTGAATAGGTTAGGACTTTATTCCCTGGAGTGTAGAAGAATGAGGGGAGATTTGATAGAGGTATATAAAATTATGATGGGTATAGATAGAGTGAATGCAAGCAGGCTTTTTCCACTGAGGCAAGGGGAGAAAAAAACCAGAGGACATGGGTTTAGGGTGAGGGGGGGGAAGTTTAAAGGGAACATTAGGGGGGGCTTCTTCACACCAAGAGTGGTGGGAGTATGGAATGAGCTGCCAGACGAGGTGGTAAATGCGGGTTCTTTTTTAACATTTAAAAATAAATTGGACAGATACATGGATAGGAGGTGTATGGAGGGATATGGTCCGTGTGCAGGTCAGTGGGACTAGGCAGAAAATGGTTCGGCACAGCCAAAAAGGGCCAAAGAGCCTGTTTCTGTGCTGTAGTTTCTATGGTTCAATACAGTGCAATATAGACAAATGTACAACAAGTTACAGTAAGATCTATAAAGTGCAAAAAGAGAGCAAAATACTGAGGTAGTGTTCATGGGTTCATTGTCCATTCAGATATCTGATATTGTTGAAATATTGAGTGTGTGTCTTCAGCCGGTTTCCACCCTCATGGGAGCAATGAGAAGAGAATATGTTCTGGGTGGTGAGGACCCCTAATGAAGAATGCCACCTTCTTTAGCACGGTTAGCACAACTGTGTCACTGTTTGTGTGCTACTGAGCACTCCTGCAGGAAAGCAGCATCCGTCAATCTGGGACAACCAGTATCCAGACCATGCTTCCTTCTAACTGATGCAATCAGGAAGAGAGGTACAGGAGCATTAGGTTCCACACCATTAGGCTCAGGAACAGTTACTACCCCTCAACCATCGGACTCCCGAATCAGAGTGGATAACTTCACTCAAAGTTCAATGTAAATTTATTTATTCTAATAACATATATCACCATATACAACCTTGAGATTAATTTTCTTGAGGGCATATGCAATAAATCTATAGAATAATAACCATAACAGAATCAATGAAAGACTGCACCAAATTAGGTGTTCAACTCGTGTGCAATAGACAACAAACTGTGCAAATACAAAAAGAAAAATAATAATAATAGATTAATAAATAGCAAGAACAAGAGAGGAAGAATCTTCGAATGTGTGTCCATAGGTTGTGGGAACATTTCAATGATAGGGTGAGTGAAGATGAGTGAATTTATCCCCTTTGGTTCAGGGGCCTGACAGTTGTAGGGTAGTAACTGTCCCTGAACTTAGTGCTGTGGGTCCTGAAGCTCTCATACATTCTTCCTGATGGCAACAGAGCAAAGGGATCATGTCCTGTGTGGTGGGGATCCCTGATGATGGATGCTGCTTTCCCATGACAGTGTTTCATGTTCTGTAGTTACACTCAGTGGTGGGGAGGACTTTACCTGTGATGAGCAAAGCCCTATGCCTGTATACAAATTTCTGTTCAAGGGCATTGGGGTTTCCATACCAGACTGTGATGCAGCCAGTCAATATACTCCCCACCACACATCTATAGAAGTTCGTCAAAGTTTTAGATGTCATGCAGAATCTTTGCAAGCTTCCAAGGAAGTAGAGGCACTGCTATGCTTTCTTCATAATTGCACTTACGTGCTGGGCCAAGGACAAATCTTCAACACCTCAACACTGAACTGATTCCACAACCTATAGATTTACTTTCAAGAACTGTACAACTCGTGTTCTTAATATTATTGGTTAATATCATTAATAATATGTATTAATTTGTTATTTTTATATTTGCATAATTTGTCTTTTGCACATTGGTTATTTGTCTTTGCTGTGAGTTTTCCTTTGATTTGATTGTTTTTTGTATTTACTGTGAATACCCATAAGAAAATGAATCTCAGGATAGTTCATGGTGACATATATGTACTTTGATAATAAAATTACTTCCTTCAACCTACATCCAAAGATTAGTATTAAATTCAAGCCAAGAATTAAAGATTAATCAAACCATTTACCTTCAATTAATAGACCAGATCATACTAATTTTAAGTCTGTGGTCATATGTGTTGTTGAGGCTCGTGTATTGCTAGCGTGAAGCCAAAGCTGTTCCTCCTCTCTCTGTGTCTACTCATGATTTCCATCCTTCCGATACAGAAGCCTTGGCATCTGGTATTTGGAGACACCAGTTGGAGTTGCCATTTCTGAGATGCATCATTCTATTTAAATACTGAAAGTGGCAAAGATATTTTAAATAAAAAGCCAGAAGGAGTTGGGTATGGCCTTCCAATAGTGATATTAAAAATATCACTTTTTAGTGATAATGTATAATGTTAAAGAGAAGAAGTGTGTCCTGACGGGTAAAGGACACACAAATTACAGGCTCTCTTAGCCATAAAATCGTTCACACCTGGGCAAATATTAAGCTATAACAACCTGCCTCTTAGGACATAATTTTCTGCTTTCCTTTCTTTCTTTCCTTCCTTCCTTTCCAAATACTACTGACCCCCCCCCCCCCACACCTTTCTTTTTGCTATGTAAGATATTTGTAGGCATATTGGTGCAATCTTGGAGGCTGGTGGCATACAGTAACCCTCATGAAATACCGGCAACATAACACTTCTAGCTTTCTTAATTTTGGGTGCCTTTGACAGGGCAGATCTCTGCAAAACATCCCGGAAGGTGTAAATTATAGAGCCGGGAAGGTATCAGTGACTGTGGCAGAGTTTAATGTGAGAAGGTGCAACTGACACTGGAAATTAAATGTGTCCTACCTTTGTTTGGCATCTGAGGCATCAGTTTTCTCCTTAATTTGGAAAGTACAGTTACGTGGTGAAAGGGGACAATTATTTGATTTGGAAAAGAGCTGAAAGCCCTATAATTATCATCAGCTTACTTCACAAGGGCAGCACATTAGCAGATCTTTGTATGTTAGGTGGGAATGAGCAGAGATGTATGTAACAATTGAGTCTGCTGGTGACCTTCTCAACCACAGGCTCTAGATTTGAGTTAAATGAGCTGGTTTGAAGCAATGGCTTGGCTTCTGGTCCGGAAAAGAAAGAGAAACTTGCTTTGTCATTAGCAGGTTGGATATGGCATTCTGCTAACAAGCAGTCATTCTAGTAGGTCACACTTGAAACAATAGCCATGTCCTACATTCAGTGACCATTTTATTAGGTACATCTGTATACCTCGTTAATGTAAATAATCGATCAACAACTCTATGCATAAAAGCATGCACCCTTTGCAGTAACATAGAAGAAGAAACCCCTTACATATATGTACCTAAGGCTTCTGCACAGTACAGTATGCTAGCTGGAGTCAGGACTTCATGCTTTGGCTCTTAGTAGGGTCACCCATGCCAAACAGGTCAAAGGGTAGAGGACAGACTAAGAGTGGTCCACTGGTCCTCCAGGTTCAGGGGTTCAGCTCGGTTCTAACAGCCCTGACTGGTAAAAACAAAATTATTACAGAAACAACAACGAATAATCCTTGTATGCCTGTGTGTGACAGTATTCCTGAGTCTCCACCCTGCACGACTGACAGCAGTGAGCAGGGGTGCAGTGTTTTCACTGCCCCAGCATCTCTGTTTTTTAAAAAAAAGTCAAAATAAACAAGCGGGGAATGTAACAGGGCCACATATTAAATAGAGGGAATTTTACGGAAGCAGGGGCGTTGGGGAGAGGGGAGGGGGTGGCTGGTGGGGAAGATACCACTAATAGCATTAGGATATTTGATTGTTTTTGGTGAAATCCTGGAACTGTGACTGTTTTGTGAAATTCTTCCTCGCTCGACCCGTTGTCCCAGCGTACCCTACTATAGCTCTCTCCCACCATTTAACAGATCCTCAGTCCCTCCCCAGCACTCGTTGTTTGAGCATTGTTCGCTGAGAAAATAGAAGTCTTAGATCTTTTGAAAAGTGGCATGTCGCTTGCCACAGTGGGCCATAAAGACGGTAAGACCGAATCGAGCATCCGCACAATAAAGCAGAAAGAAGCTGAAATTTGTGGAAGTGTTAGTACTACCCCTACAATGGCAAAAATGGTCTCTCTGGTTTGTGATAAAGTGCTTGCAAAGACTGGAAAACATTAAGTGTGTGGCTAGAGGACATGTCACAGAAGCATATCCCTGTTGATGGAAAAATCATGCGTGAAACATAGAAACATAGAAAATAGGTGCAGGAGTAGGCCATTCGGCCCTTCGAGCCTGCACCGCCATTTATTATGATCATGGCTGATCATCCAACTCAGAACCCCGCCCCAGCCTTCCCTCCATACCCCCTGACCCCTGTACCCTAAAGCACTTAGCCTCTATGAGCATGACTGTGAGGGGGTTGAGGGCGAGAGGAAGGAGTTTCAGGCTAGTAAGGGTTGGCTGGCCAGCTATGTAAAGTGCTACAGCCTCAAGATCACGGGAGGATCGGCAGGGCAGATGCACCAAGTATCCTATTATGGGGTCGATCGAAGTACACGCTTGAAGTCTCTCAGAAGAAAAATTGTTGATCACAAACTATCAAAAGCTCACACTGCTGCTCTAAGTGTTGAAAATATAGCTAGTGAAGATGCTCTTGGAAAACTATGTGACACCATGAATGCTTGGCATCTAATGGCAACTTGTTCAATTTTTCGTCTGCATATTATTTAGCTCAGAATGACAGGCCATACTCTGATCACTTTGGCTTATTGGAACTTCAAAAAAAAATGGTATTGACATTGGAATTGGACTGCATTCCTGCTCTACTGTTACAGAGATAATTAATCACACAGCCATTAATATGAAAAAGAAAATTTGCCAGCATATCATAGAAACATAGAAAATAGGTGCAGGAGTAGGCCATTCGGCCCTTCGAGCCTGCACCGCCATTCAGTATGATCATGGCTGATCATCCAACTCAAAACTCTGTACCTGCCTTCTCTCCGTACCCCCTAATCCCTTCAGCCACAAGGGCCATATCTAACTCCCTCTTAAATATAGACAACGAACTGGCCTCAACTGTTTCCTGTGGCAGAGAATTCCACAGATTCACCACTCTCTGTGTGAAGAAGTTTTTCCTCATCTCGGTCCTAAAAGGCTTCCCCTTTATCCTCAAACTGTGACCCCTCGTTCTGGACTTCCCCAACATTGAGAACAATCTTCCTGCATCTAGCCTGTACAATCCCTTTATGATTTTATACATTTCAATAAGATCCCCCCTCAATCTTCTAAATTCCAGAGAGTATAAGCCTAGTCGATCCAGTCTTTCATCATATGAAAGCCCTGCCATCCCAGGAATCAATCTGGTGAACCTTCTTTGTACTCTCTCTATGGCGAGAATGTCTTTCCTCAGATTAGGGGACCAAAACTGCACACAATACTCCAGGTGTGGTCTCACCAAGGCCTTGTACAACTGCAGTAGTACCTCCCTGCTCCTGTATTCGAATCCTCTTGCTATGAATGCCAGCATACCATTCGCCTTTTTCACCGCCTGCTGTACCTGCATGCCCACTTTCAATGACTGGTGTACAATGACACCCAGGTCTCGTTGCACCTCCCCTTTTCCTTATCGGGCACCACTCAGATAATAATCTGTTTTCCTGTTCTTGCCACCAAAGTGGATAACCTCACATTTATCCACATTAAATTGCATCTGCCATGAACTTGCCCACTCATCTAACCTATCCAAGTCACCCTGCATCCTGTTAGCATCCTCCTCACAGCTAACACTGCCGCCCAGCTTTGCGTCATCCACAAACTTGGAGATGCTGCATTTAATTCCCTCATCTAAGTCATTAATATATATTGTAAACAACTGGGGTCCCAGCACTGAGCCTTGCGGTACCCCACTAGTCACTGCCTGCCATTCTGAAAAGGTCCCGTTTATTCCCACTCTTTGCTTCCTGTCTGCCAACTAATTCTCTATCCACATCAATACCTTACCCCCAATACTGTGTGCTTCAAGCTTGCACACTAATCTCCTGTGTGGGACCTTGTCAAAAGCCTTTTGAAAATCCAAATATACCACATCCACTGGTTCTCCCCTATCCACTCTACTAGCTACATCCTTAAAAAATTCTGAGATTCGTCAGACACGATTTTCCTTTCACAAATCCATGCTGACTTTGTCCGATGATTTCACCGCTTTCCAAATGTGCTGTTATCACATCTTTGGTAACTGACTCTAGCATTTTCCCACCACCGATGTCAGGCTAACCGGTCTATAATTCCCCAGTTTCTCTCTCCCTCCTTTTTTAAAAAGCGGGGTTACATTAGCCACCCTCCAATCCTCAGGAACTAATCCAGAATCTAAAGAGTTTTGAAAAATTATCAATAATGCATCCACTATATCAAGCAGATAAATGGCAAGTTTTCTGTTCTCATTGATGAATCAACAAGCCTGAGCATTAAGACCGCCCTAATAGTTTATTTGAAATATGAAAGTGATAAGGAATTTGATTCGCATTTTATGTTTAGATCTATTTGAACTGCCTGATCAGAAAGCTGCAATTATTGCTAAGGATCTATTGAACTGTTCCAATAACCATGGGTTTGATGACTCCTACTTGAAACAGAACCTTGTAGCACTTGCTAGTGATGGGGCAAGTGTAATGCTTGGTGTCAAATCTGGCATTACTACAATTCTCAAGGAACATTACCCTGATGTGATAATTTGGCAGTGTCTTAAGCACAGATTTGAACTTGCAGTAGGTGATTTGGAGAGAGAAGTTCATGAAATAAATCATTTTAATCATTTATGGACAAATTGTACTCTGTTTACAGTAGATCACCTCTAAATCAAAAGGAACTGTCTGAATGTGCCCCTCAACTAGAACAAGAAGTTTGCAAAACAGGCCGTGTTCTGGGCACCAGGTGGGTAGCTAGCTTATTTTGAACAGTTTCAGCAGTGTGGGAAAATTATGAAGCACTGTGTTTTCATTTTGAAAAAGCAATTGAGGATGAAACAAGATCTGGGAGTGACAGAAAAACCTATGAAGGTCTGTTGAAAAGGCTCTCTTCAGAACAGTTTTTATTGGACTTAGCTCTAATGTATGACACATTGCATAAACTTGGTTTACTGTTAGTGTTTACAGAAATGCACAACTACAATTGTTTATGCAGCTAAACTGATCCAACAGAGCATACGATCGCTGCATGGACTGAAAGAGCCACCTGGTACAAAAAATCTAGAAGCTCAAGAGTTAGTTGAAAAGGGGAAGTTAGGAGAAATTACCTTAACAAGCAACAACAAAATTGTCTCCATTAATTATCTACAGTTTCTTACTGTCTTATAAACAATTTGCAGCACCGTATGTTCATGGCAACATTCTTGAAAAGTTCTTAAACTTCTAAACCTCAAAGTATGTATAAATCCCTGCTAAATGAAATGTGTGTCCTTGATAAAGATAACTGGCCTGCTGAAATACTGCCTAATTATGGAGAAGCTTCATCTCTCTGTAAGAGGTTTAAGCTTTCTTCTTCCTCTGTAATAAATGCCTTCAGAGATTATGTGGAGGATCGTGGATGCCGTATCCCCCAAGATTTACGCCCATTACTGAGCTGTTCACAAGTTATTCCTATTAGTACTGCTGAGTGTGAGAGAGGATTCAGTCACATGAACTTGATAATAGCAACAATACGCTCAAGAATTCTCATAAATCACGCTTATGTTTGTTAAACTACATGGACCTCCTCTAGTTCAGTGGAATCCTGAGCCATATGTCACATCATGGCTGCGGTACCACAGATCAGCAGATGACACCAGGGCAAGAGTTGCTTCAGACCCCTGAACACATATTACGCCTGACCCTTTGTGGAAATTATTGTGAAACTTCTCGTTGGTGGCATTTGGTAAATAGATAATTACTTTTAAATTGGTAAAATGCATGATTACTGTCTTTTTCTTTACTTGATAATTATATTTTATGATAATTAGAGAGTGCAAGCATGCAATAATTTGTCATATTATTAAATTAAGTATTAAATGTTTTATTGTACCAGTTATACACTGAAATGTAGTGATAGGCTATAATATTGTTAATGTCTTAACTGTCACTATATTTCTGTGGAGCTCTGGAATTCACATATTTCTTTCATTTTGGTTTAGTGCTTGACATTATAAGAAGCCCTATTCATTTACATATGTCACACACAATTTGTGTACCAGCTCATTACATGAATGGGGTAAGGAAGTTGCCCAGTACATGAAATGAGCAGGTACACAAATTGGGTGTGATATAGAGAGAGAGAGAGAGGATATAGGAAATGGTAAGCATTTTGGTATCTCCAGCACCTAAAAAAATTAGCACTGTACCCCTGACCGTGAGAAATGAGAGGAAGCTACTGACATGATGAAGGAAACTCTGAACACTGCCAGAGGTGGAGTATCTTCATTGCTCTCCCAAATGCCAGCGGTGTAATGGCAGTAAGTAAATAAATGCAAAGAGGGCACAGCAGTGGCTATACTTCATTAGGAGTTTGAAGAGAATTGGCATGTTACCCAGTACTTGAGCAAATTTCTACAGATTTGTAGAGCGCTTTCCACCTGGTTGTATCACCATCTGGTATTGAGGGGCCACCGCACAGGATCAGAAAAAGCTGTAGAAATTTGCAGACAGCTCCATCATGGGCTGTGGCTTCTGCAGCATAAGGGACACCTTCAAAAGACGATGTCTCAAAAAGGTGGCATCTGTCGTTAAGGACCTCTGTCACCGAGGATTTGCTCTCCTCTCATTGCTACCACCAATGAGGAGGCACAGGAGCCTGAAGACACACACTCCATGTTTCAGGAACAGCTTCTTCCCCTCCACCATCAGATTTCTGAATGGACAATGAAACCATGTACACTACTTTTTTTTGCTCTTTTTTTTTGGCATTACTTATTTAATTTAGTTTATACGTAGATACTTCTAATCGTAATTTATAGTTTTTGTTATGTATTGCAATGTACTGCTGCCACAACCCAACAATTTTCATGACATATGCCAGTGATATTAAAACTGATTCTGCCCCTAACATCAGCCCTGTCAATGTGTTCCACACACTGACCAATCTGTGTTAAGAAAACCAAAATCTCTTGCCTCTGACATCTCCTATACTTTGCTCCAATAGACCTCTTGTATTTAGCTATTTCCAACCTGAGAAAGTCTCTGGCTATCCACCTGATTTTATTTTTACTGTCCATTATACAGCTGGCGTTTAGGGCAGCAATGAAGGTCCTCCATCGCTGTTTGTATAGAAAGATTCTTCGATGCTGTTTCCGTAACAATTGTGTTTTGACCAGTCAGGGTTGTTAGCACTGAGCTGAACCTCTGAACCTGGAGGATCGGTGGACCACTCTTAGTCTGGTCTCTACCCTTTGACCTGTTTGGCAAGGGTGACCCTACCAAGAGACAAAGCACAAGACCATGACTCCAGCCAGCACAGTTCTCCAGTTCATTGAGGCACGCAAGCCTCTAAACCAGGCTGTCATCCTCTCAGAGGTATCAACCGAATCGATGCCTTTTATCATCTTGTGCCTCTCTATTGAGTCACCTCTCATCCAGCTTCACTTCAAACTTATTCATATGTAAAACATTTTGTATTATAGTTGTGTTCTATGTTCACTCGTGATCTGCCGCTAACTTCCTTTATAATCATCACACTTCTTACTGAAGATTGGTCCTGAAAAGTGTAGCAATGTTGAGCCTCAAATTCCTGTCTCAGTCTCAAAACCTACAAGTTTCGCAATGGAAACGAAAACTTATAAGATCTAGCCTATTCAGTTTGAATGGAAATTCATCATTATTGGAGCACTGGCTGATAGGTAGGTGGCAGCGACTGGAAATAAAGGGATACTTTTCTGGTTTGCTGCCAGTGACTAGTGGTGTTCCGCAGGGTTCAGTATTGGGACCGTTTCTTTTTATGCAGTATATCAATGACTTAGGTGATGCATGGGCACGTGGCCAAGTGGTTAAGGCGTTCGACTAGTGATCTGAAGGTCGTGAGTTTGAGCCCCAGCTGAGGCAGCATGTTGAGTCCTTGAGCAAGGCACTTAATCACACAGTGCTCTGCGACAACACCAGTGCCAAGCTGTATCAGCCCTTGCCCTTGCCCTTCCCTTGGACAACATCGATGTCATGGAGAGGGGAGACTTGCAGCATGGGCAACTGCCGATCTTCCATACAACCTTGCCCAGGCCTGCACCCTGGAGAGTGAAGACTTTCCAGGCGCAGATCCATGGTCTCACAAGACTAACGGATGCCTTTACGTGATGCAATAGATGGCTTTGTTGCCAAGTTTGCAGATGATGTGAAGAGTGGTGACAGGTAGTTTGAGGAAACTGGTAGGCTGCAGAATGACTTAGACAGATTAGGAGAATGGGCAAGAGAATGGCAAATGAAATACGATTTTGGAACATGCATTGTCATGCACTTTGGTCGTAGAAATAAATGTGCAGACTATTTTCTAAAGGGAGAAAATCCAAAAATCTGAGATGCAAAAGGTTTTGGGAGTCCTTGTGCAGAACGACCTAAAGGTTAACTTGCAGGTAGAATCAGTGGTGATGAAGGCAAACGCAATGTTAGCATTCATTTCAAGGGGTCTAGAATACAAGAGCAGGGATGTGATGCTGAGGCTTTATAAGGCATTGGTGAGGACTCACCTTGAGTATTGTAAACAGTTTTGGGCTCCTCATCTAAGAAAAGGTGCTGGCATTGGAGAGGGTTCAGAGAAGGTTCACAAGGATGATTCTGGGAATGAAAGGGTTATCATATGAGGAATGTTTGATCGCTCTGGATCTGTGCTTGCTGGAATTTAGAAGGATGGGAGTGGGATCTCATTGAAACTTCTCAAACATTGAATAGATGTGGAAAGGATGTTTCCCATGGTGGAGGAGACTAGGACAAGAGGGCACAGCCTCAGGACGACAGAGATGTAGAGAAATTTCTTTGGCCAGAGGGTGGTGAATTTGTGGAATTTATTACCACCTGCAGCTGTGGAGGTCATGTCATTGGATGTATTTAAGGCAGAGCTTGATTGTTTCTTGATTGGACATGGTGTCAAGGGTTATGAGAAGAAGGCCAAGGAATGGTGCTGAGGAAGGGAAAAAAGGATCAGCCATAATTGAATGGTGGAGCAGACTAGATGGGCCAAATGGCCTAATTCTGTTCCTATGTCTTATGGTCTTATTATAGGATATTAATCTGCATGCTTTTTAATGGGAGCACAGGGAAAGTGTGTCTCATCAATGAATACTAGGTCAGTTTTTTTTCTCTTTCTGTCTGTCTGTCTAGGTACCATATCCGATATGAACTTTGGTGACCATGGTTTTCCATATAGATCTATCCTTTGCTTTTTGGATGACTTCCATTTCCACGATGTGTAGCCACCTGGCGATTCTTTTGATGTACATAAGCCGAGGTCTTCCTCTAGGTTTACTCCCCTCAGTCTTTCCAGAGAGTATGAGTTTTTCCAGTTCATCTTTCCGCATGATGTGTCCTAGGAATCTGAGTTGTCTTTCTCTTGTTGGTATGAGAGATCGAACTGCTTGGGGTCTTCTGAGAACTTCATCTGATGTGTGTGTGGTCCATGATATTTTTAACATTCGCCTGTAGAACCATAAAACAGCTGCTTCTAGTCTCTTTTCCATTGCTGGAGAAATGGTCCAGAATTCACTTCCATAAGTCAGGATAGAATAAATGTAGCACTGCAGTATTCTGTTTTTAGTGTACGTGCTCATCTTTCTGTCTGTTAATATGGTCTTCATTTTTTGGAAAGCTTCTTTCGCCATTGCTATTCTGTATTTGATATCTGTGTCGCACCTGCCATTACTTGTTATTAGGCTGCCAAGATATTTGAATTTGTTGACTTGTTTTATGTTTGTATTTCCGATCTTGATCACACATTGTGGGATGTTTGTCTTTCTGGAGATGACCATGCTTTCTGTCGTCTTGGTGTTGACTGAGAGGCCTCTGCGATTACTTTCTGCTGCCACTATAGTGAGTAATTCTTGAAGTTTTGTTTCTAAGTCAGCTATTAGTACGATGTCATCAGCATATCTGATGTTATTTATATTATGGCCTCCAATTGTGAATCCTTTGTCTTTGATACTTCTCAAGATATTTTCACTATACAGGTTGAATAAGTCTGGCGAAAAGACACAACCTTGCCTGATTCCTCTCATGGTATTCACATACTCGCTCACTTCTCCGTCTATTCTGATAGATGCTGTCTGGTTCCAGTAAAAGTTTCTTAAGAAACGTACATCTTTCCCATCTTGAAGCATTTCCAGAAGATCTTGCTGTCTGACAGTGTCAAAAGCTTTTGTATAGTCAATGAAACATAGGTAGATGTCTTTTTGTACCTGGATGGCTCATTCACAGATCATCCATAGCATGAAAATTGCATTTCTGGTTCCAGTGTTTTCCACAAAGCCGCATTGTTCTTTACTGAGTTCTGGTTTTATACAGCGTCTTGCTCTCATCATGATTACTCTGAGAATAATTTTTGCCACATGGCTCATCAGGCTTATTGTACGATGTAACTCACATTCTGTTGCTCTCTCTTTCTTTGGAAATGTAATGAACACTGACTTACTTAAATCATCAGGTATCTCCCCATGATCATAGATTTCATTTGTTATTTCTGTTATTTTCTCTATTCCAAAATCTTCTAAGGCCAGTAACATTTCAACTGCGATGTTGTCTGGACCAGTTGCTCTGTTACGTTGTTTTATTTATGGCTGCTCAAATTTCTGATCTTAGAATGCTAGGTCCTTGAAGATTCTTCCTTATGTTCGTTTTTTCTTCTCTTTGGTCTTCAAAAAGTTCTTTTATATATTCTGTCCATCTGTTTAGGATTTCCTCTTCATTCATAATTAAGCTGCCATCTTTTGCCTTGATGCATCCACTTGTTGAGCAAGGTAATTTCTCCGTTAGTTCTTTAATCTTATTGTGCATCAACTTTGTTCCAGGGTTATGGGTTTGCAGAATTTCTATCTCTAAGCATTTCTCATTTAACCATCTGTCTTTAGCTTCTCTGCATCTTTTTACTGTCTAATCAAGTGGTTTGTATTCTTCGCTGTCTCTTATTTTGATGGTCTGTTTCTGTGGCATCAATTGTATTATATCTTCAGTTATCCATTTCTTACTTTTCCTTTCTTTTCGTGGGATAGTTTCTTTTGCAGCTACAACCATGGATTCCTTCAGTATGTCCCAGGAAGATTTGCCGCCTCCATCCTGCAGCAATTGAAATGGTTTTTCACCTTGATTGTGTATTCTGTTTTCAGATGAGGGTTGTTTTGTAGTTGTTGATAATCCAGTGGATCTGATCTTTTTGGTTTCTTTAACTTGCAAATCTTTATTTTCATTTTGCAAATGACTGGTATGTGGTCACTTCACAGTCTGCTCCAGGGTAGCTTTTAGATTGAGTTATGGAGTTTTTGAATCTGTTATTGATTGTTAGATAGATAGATATACTTCATTGATCCTGTGGGAAATTGGGTTTCGTTACAGCCGCACCAACCAAGAATAGAGCATAAATATAGCAATACAAAAACCACAAACAATCAAACAACAAATGCAAACTATGCCAGATGGAAAATAAGTCCAGGACCAGTCTATTGGCTCAGGGCGTCTGACCCTCCACGGGAGGAGCTGAGAGTTCGATGGCCACAGGCAGGAACGACCTCCCGTGCCACCCAGTGTTGTATCTTGGTTGAATATGGCCGAAGTCCAACAGTAAAAAGTTCAATATCCAGTCTACAAACACATTTCTCGATCGTAATATGACCCAGATTGCACCATCTGTTGTTAACCAGAACAGTAAGCAGCCAACTCCTTTACACTTACCGCTCTTAGTGCACTTCCGGTCAGCCGGAACGGTCTGGAAGCCATCCACGGGAAAAGTTTTGATCGGGTATGTCCTCATGTAGCCCCGTTCCAGTGAAACACATAACTCTGCGCTCTCGAAATATCCTCTGACTCCTCACTAGCGCCGTGAGCCCGTCCATTTTATTACCCACCGAACTCCCCTTCTCCATAAGTCTCTGTTGTCTCGACCCGGTCCTCTTTCCTCGACTTTGTGATCCCCCTCTGCATCCTCTGTGTATTTTCCTCCAGATTTCAGCAGGGGTGTCCACCACTCTGCTCGCCAAACCGGCCGGCATAAGTGCAAGCAGCTGGTCCCTGGAATAAACAATGCGACCATGCTATGTGGTCAATTTGATTTTTGTTGTTCCCATCTGGGCTTCTCCATGTCATTTTCTTCTTGGATGTTGTTTAAACCAAGTGTTGGTGATTATCTGATTGTTTGTTTTACACCATGATATAAGCTTTTCTCTTTCTGCGCCACTTAATTTAATTTTTAGTATATGTTTCTTATTGTATCATATAGTTTTAAAAATTATTCTGTACTGCAACATATGGCTGCTGCAAAACAACAAATTTCACCAGTGTATGTGAAGCCAGTGATACTAAGCCTGATTCTGAGAACATTTTACTTTGTGGAGATGCTGCATACAATCAGGATACAAGGAACTTGAAAAGAACTCTCAATTACTCAGTGATGAATATTCCTGCTGTCTCCATATCATAAAGAAACAGATAATGCACAAAATGCTTGTTTGACCAGTGTAATTGACAGCTATGTAAACATATAGAAGACTGATTCGCATTTGTAATGTCATCAATAGGAATCCGAAATAAGCTGGTCATGTGAAAGATGAGCGCAGTTATCACTAGCACTGCTTTTGGGAAATCATGTCCGTGAAAAGATAAACATTCTTTTTAAATTCTCCTTTATCACATGGCAAATATCCCAACATCCACTTATTCAATTGATATCTGTAGAAGATTAGCACATTTGAAGATTCAGGCACTGCTCCACAGGATTAGTCAATTTCAGGGAGGGCCAGAACTTCCTTTGCTTTCATTAGATTCAGAAAGCGAGGCAGTGCACATGTTTCTGTCTGTAATTTCATGGGTTCCCAACTTGGGGTCCATGGACCCTTTGCTTAACGGTATTGGTCCATGACATAAAAAAGGTTGGGTGCCCCTGATCTACATCAATGAAGTTAAGGTTTTGAACTTCAAAATACCTAGAAGTGAACATCACCAAGAGCCTATCCTCATCCAACTCATAGATTCCATGGTCAAAGAAGATCACCAATGACTCCATTTCAGGAGGCTAAAAAAACATCGGCTTGTCCCCCACAACAATCTCAGCAAGTTTTATTGATGCACAATGGAAAGTATCCCGTCTGGATACACCATGGCGTGGTATGGCAACTGCTCTGCGTGTGACCACAAAAAACTGCACAGAGTCCATACTACTTGCTGCCTCAGTAAAGCAGCCAGCATCATCAAAGTCCTCATCCATCCCAGGCATTCTTCCTTCTTCCTGTCTCCACCAGAGAGAAGATACAAAAGCCTAAGAGCACCTACAGGAGTCAGAATCAGAATCACTGGCGTATGCCATGAAATGTGTTGACTTTGTACCGGTAGAATTATGCAATACATTGTCACTGTTCCTTTTCATCCTTGTGGTGCATTGGGCAGCATCTTTTGCCATTTCCTTAGCATTTGTCTGTTTTTTACATTTTTATATATATATATATATATATATATATATATAATATGATTATGAGGACATGCAGTCCTCTTTTATTGTCGTTTAGCAATGGGCATGCATTAAGAAATGATACAATATTCCTCCGGTGTGATATCACAGAAACACAGGACAGACCACGACTGAAAAACTGACAAAAACCACATAATTATAACATAGTTACAACAGTGCAATAATACCATAACTTGATGAAGAACAGGCCATGGCACTGTATAAAAGTTCAATGTGTGTGTGTGTATATGTGTATATATATATATAAAAAATATTAAAAACAAGTAGTGCAATAAAATGAACCTTTTGAACATCTGAAAAATGGAAAGAAAGTAGCAAAGTGGTGTTTGAGTTTAATGTCCATTCAGAAATTGGGCATTAAAATTCAGATGGCAGAGGGGAAGAAGTTGTTCCTGAATCATTGAGTATGTGTCTTCCTGCTTCTTTACCTCCTTCCTGGTGGTGCCAATATGAAGGGGACATGACCTGGGTAATGGGGGTCCTTAACGACGGACGCTGACTTTTTGAGGCATCGCACCTTGAAGATCAAAGGTACAAAGTTTCATTTATTATCAAAGCATGCATCCGTATACAAATCTGAAACTTGTCTTCTCCAGATAGCCCCAAAACAAAGAAAGAGCATGAAAGTTGTTCAGGCAGAAACATCAACCCCAGCCCCACACAAAAACGAACAGCATCCTCATCATCAACTTCCAAACTCCCCTCCTCCCGCACAAAACGGAACAGGAACATTGACCCCCCCCCCCCCCCAAACAACCCTTCCCCCACACTAATAACTAACAGAATACAACAGGATATCGACACCCAGATGCCTTCCCCCTCACACACAAAAAGGCAAAGGAGTGGGTGATATAAAATACAGAATATAAAAGCCATTAAAAATGCAGTAGTCCAACCCATAAACGCAGAATCATGATAACACTCTTCGGTATCACTGACATTCATCGAAAGAGAGGGACACCACATGAGGCAGAGAGGCCTACCCACCTACCACAGCAAGCCACACAGTGATAGGCCACTCACAGACTCCTTCCCAGCAGCAATCAGTGCTGAACTCTAGCCCGCATTCAGCATTCCCCTCAATGTCTCAATCCTCTTCGACACTTTAATCGGTGAAATGAAGTTGGACATCAGCCTGTGCCTTGTCTCAAAGTTTCTTCAGATCTAAGCTGTCCAAGTATGTGCTCACCTCCTGGAATCTTCTTGGAGACAGCAAAGCGCTGGGTCACTCAAGCGAACTCTAAGCTGGAAATCAGAGGCTCTACCAGTTACAGAAGCACATTTAAGGTGAAAAACGGATGCAAGAGAAGCAAGAAAACACATTTTCCTAAGCTGTCTGCAAGGTATCGACCAAGAGAGCATTGTTTGCTGGCGCCATCTTGATGTTCTGGAACCTACAGAGGCTAGTGCCCATGACGGATATGATGAATTTTACAAATCTCTGCAGTTTATTTCAATCCCTCCCCTACCCACCCCACCTCCATACCAGACAACGATGCAGCCAGTTGGAATGTTCTCCATGGTACATCTTTAGAAACTTACAAGTGTTTTAGGTGACATACTAAATCTCCTCAAACTCCTAATGAAATATAGCCACTGCGATGCCTTCTTTGTAGCTGCATCGATATGTTGGGTCTAGGTTAGATCCTCAGAGATATTGACACCCAGGCTCAAGGTCAGCTTTTGCCCCATGGTTATAAGACTTGAATAGTTTAATAGTATGAAAAGTAGATTCTTGTCTGCACAATCTACCTCGCTATGGTCTTGCACCTTCTTGTTTTCCGACACTAAACTTTCGCTACAACTGTTACTTTATTTATTTAATTAGGGATACAGCACAGAATAGGTGCTTCCAGTCAAATGAGATGCACCACCCAGTAATCTATTTCTTTCAGGGTTAAAAGGAGGATCATGCCAATGATTCCAGGATTGAATGGCTTGTCGTATGGAGAGCATCTGATGACTCTGGGCATGTATTCAGTAGAATGAGGGCTGACCTCATTGAAACCTATCAAATGGTGAAAGGATTTCGTAGAGTGGATGTGGAGAGGATGTTTCTTATGGTGGAGGAGTCTAAGACTGCCTCAGAATAGAATGGAGATGAGGAGGAATTTCTTTAGCCAGGGGATGGTGAATCTGTGGAATTCTTTGCCACCGGCAGCTGTGGAGGCTGGACGTTGATAGCTTTTTGATTGATCAGCGTATAAAGGGATATGGCGAGAAGGCAGGAGATTGGGGCTGAGAGGAAAATTGGATCAGCCGTGACTGTTGGAGGAAACCAGAGATCCGGAGGGAACCACGCGTAGAGAGGAAGAACGTACAAACTTTCTTGCAGAAGGCGCTGGAATTGAACTCCAAACTCTTTGACACTCTGAGCTGTCATAGTGTTGCGCTAACCACTACACTTCCATGGCACCCACTTTACTCTGTACTCTGTTACTATTTTACCTTGTACTTCCTCAATGATCCGTATGAATGATCTGTATCAACTGATTTGTATGAATTGATCTGTATGATGTGTATGACATGTAATGAATTGATCTGAATGAATAGGATATTAATCTATATGAACAGTATTCAAGGTAGGTTTTTCACTGTATTTTGGTACTCTTGACATTAATAAACTAATTCCAAATCGAGTTTTATCCCTGACCATCAGAAAAGGGAGATTTGCCCATTGAAGTCATCAAATTAGTTTGAGCTTTCAGCAGTTGACAACATTTGGTTTCAAGCAAATTAAAAGATAACTGAGTTTCATTCCTGCCAGAGGATTGTGATGTTATTACCCCAGGCCATTGAAGGGACCACTTCTGTAGTGGCTGACACCATTTTTTGAGGGCTTCAGATTTAGACACCTATACAGGAGCATGGTTGACTTGATTCTGTGATCTTGCAAAACTTTTATAAAGGGCACGTGTGTCATGCATTCAGTGAATATTAATTCTATCCATTAATGGTTGAAACACAAGATATTATTGTCCAATATAATAAACAGGTGATTATGAAAGTTTAGGAAATCCAGAGCAACGCACACCAAATACTGGAGAAACTCAGCAGGTCAGGCAGCATCTATGGAGGGGAGTAAACAGTTGACGTTTTGGGCCTATGGAGTTTCTCCAGCACTTTGTGAACCTCCTCTGGAGTGCCTCCAATGCTAGCACATCCTTTCTTAGATAAAGGGCCCAAAACTGCTCACAATACTGCAAAACCTCAAGGGTAGAGACTAAGCTATTGAACTAGACTAATGTGATCTACAAAATCCAACGTGGGGACTGCAGCAAATATTACGTTGGCCTGAATGGGCGAAACTATCCACAAAGATCCATGAATGTGAACTGGCTGTGAAGCCGCATGACCAACTCTCCCTAGTGTCTACCCATGAAGATCGAGAGGGGCACAAATTCAGCTGGGCATCAGTGAAAGTCATGGTGCAGGGAAACATGTGGCATACAAGAGAATTCCTAGAAGCATGGTTTTCATGAACAATTCTATAAACAGACATGTTGACCTCGATCCTACTTATGAGTCAAAGCTGACAAAGTTCCAGACCACAATGCATGCAGTTCGCCACTCAACCAACCAGCGATGAGACCACCCCCCCCCCATGTCACAATTGAATTTCTGTAATGACAACTAATCAGTTGATTGATAAGTATGTAAAGGCCAAGCATTCAAAGGACACACCACTGGCGTTTTCAGGTTGACATCCTTCATTGGTGGGGTTGAGTTGTTCTCTGATCTTGGCAATCCATCTGCAGACATTTAGTCACCATATGAGGAGACATCATCAGTGCACTGCTCATTTGTGGTGTGTCTTCTTCTACTTGCCAACCGCGGTAAACCGAGGAAGAGGAGAAGAAGAACACAGATGAGCAGGGCACTGATGATGTCTCCTCATATGGTGACTAAATGTTTGCGGATGGATTGCCAAGATTAGAGAACAACTCAACCCCACCAATGAAGGATGTCAACCTGAAAACTCGACAGTCCATTTCCCTCCATAGATGCTGCCTGACCTGCTGAGTTCTTCAAGCATTTTGTGTGCGTTCCAGGATCTCTTTCGTCTCCATTTCCACTGATGCTTATTTTTCTGAAAATGGTTGCAGTGAGGTGCTTTGTGCTACAGTTTCTGCAAATCAATGCATTTCATGTTTTAGTGATGGATACTTCTGCTCCAAGACCTCTGAATTTGTGCTGGTCCAGGAAGTGGTCACACTGGTAAATTATTGGACCATTGAGGTGCGCTTGGTTCAGAAATCAATGGGAGAGATTTTCAAACATGTAAAACAGGAGGCACAGTGGTGTAGTAGTTAGCAAGATGCTATTGCATTGCCAGTAACCAGGGTTCAATTCCTGCAGCTGTCTGCAAGTGGTTTCTACATTCTCCCCATAATCACATGGCTTTCTTCCGAGTGCTCCAATTTCCTTGCACACTCGAAAAACGTACAGGGTTCTAGGTTAATTGGTCACGTGTAATTGGACTTCGTGGGCACATGGGCCAGAAGGGCCTGTTGCCATGCTGAGTCTCTCAATAAAATAAGGATAAAGCAGGCAGAGTTGTAAGTATAGAAGAACTTCTTCAGTCCTTTACCTCTTCCATCTATCCTCTTCCAGCTTCTTAAAAATAAACCCAATACAAAGAGGGCACATTCCACTGAAACATAAAGTTGACAGGAAATGTGTGTGCATAATTCTCTGCAACTTCCACCATCTCCAACAGGGTCCCTCCACCCCTCTATCATTCCCTACGCATCTCCCTTGTCCATTCATCCCTCCCTACTGATCTCCCTCCCGGCACTTATCCTTGCAAGTGGAACAAGTGCTACACCTGCCCCTATGCCTCCTCCCTCACTACCATTCAGGGCTCCAAATAGTCCTTTCAGGTGAGCACTTACATTCCATCTGATGGAAAAAAACAGGATCTCCCAGTGGCCTTCCATTTTAATTCTACTTTTCAATTCCAATCTGACACATCAATCCATGGCCTCCTCTACTGTTGCAATGAGGTTACACGTAGGTTGGAGGAGCAACACCTTATATTCAGTCTGGGTAGCCTCCAACTTGATGGTATGAACATTGCTTTCTCAAACTTCCAGTAATTCACCGCCCCCCGGCCCCACCATCCCCTATTCCCGTGTTCCTGTTTCCCTCTCTTGCCTACTTCCTTACCTGCCCGTCACCTCCCTCTGGTGCTCCTCTTCCTTCCCTTCCTTCCATGGTCTTCTACCCTCTGTAATCAGACTCCCCCTCCTCTAGCCCCTTATCTCTTTCACCAATCAATATCCCATCTCTTCACTTCTTTCATCCTCACCCTCTTCCAGTTCCACCTATCACCTGCCACCTTGTGCTTCTTCCTCCCCCTCCCCCACCTCTTTGCTCTGACTTGTCATCTTTTTTTCCAGCCCTGGTGAAGAGTCTTGGACTGAAACATCGACTGTTCATTCATTTTCATGAACTGATTCGCTGAGGCCCTTCAGCAATGTATGCATTTTGCCTCGGTTTTTTCAGCGTCTGCAGATTTTCTTGTGAATATGTGTGTGTAGTTGGTTCTGTCCATCCAGCTTGGCTCTGTTCTGACCATATCTCACACTTATTCTATGGCAAGTCAGAGAAGAGGAAATGTTGTGACTGATGAAATGTGACACTTTGAAAAGATGATTCGAACCTTTAGAAAAACCAAACTTAAAGTTTGAATAAAATTGGAAAATAAGCAAGACTACATTTCAAAGATTCACATTCTCCAACAGGCAGTACTCTAATAAAATAAACCAGGTATTGTCATTTTGTGTATTTGTATTGCCAGGCACTTTGTTCTGACTTAACCTTTAATATGTGTAATTACTGCTAATGTTCCCTTAGCTGTGACTGATAATTAGTAACCTCTTTGCTGTCAAGTTTTTGCTATGAAAATTACCCTAATCATGTTTCATAATACTTTACCTTGTGTTAGATAAAAGAATTTAATTAGAACTTGTGTAATAACTTAAAACAGAAAATTCTGGAAATGTTCAGTAGATCAAAGAAAAGCAATTCTCTCCAAAACTGGAACTCTGTAGAGGAAAGCCATCTTGGAATAAAACAATGTTGCACCCATTTCAGGTACAAGCAGGAAGCACAGTAGCATTGATGTCATGCGGTACAACACCAGCGATCTGGGTACAATTCTTGTCGCTGTCTGTAAGAAGTTTGTACTTTCTCGAACGACTATGTACATTTCAAAGACAATGTTTAACAGCACCAGTGACCCAGGTTCAATTCCCACTGCTGTCTGTAAGGAGTTTGTATGTTCTCCCATGACTGCGTGCGTTTCCTCCAAGTGCTCTGGTTTCTTTCCACATTCTATACAAGTTAGAGTTAGTTCGATGTGGACGTGCCATGTTGATGTAATGTTTTGCAACGCCAGTGATCTGGGTTCAATTCCTACCACTGTCAGCAAGGAGTTTGTATGTTCTCCCCATGACTGCATGCGTTTCCTCACACATTCCAAAGACATACAGGTTAGTGAGTGTGGACATGTTACGTTTGTGCTGGAAACGTGGTGATACTTGTGGGCTGCCCCCAACACATTCTTGGACTGTGTTGGTCATTGACTGCGTGATTCAATGTTTCAATGTATAATACAGGGTGATCTGAACCAGCTGGAAAAATGGGCTGAAAAGTGGCACATGGGACTTAATGCAAACAAGTCCGAGGTGTCGTGCTTCAGTAGGACCAACTAGGGTAGGTCTTACGCAGGGAACGGTAGAACACTGAGGAGTGTAGTTGGACAAAGAGATCTGAGAATACAGCTACATAATTCTCAATGTGGAGGCACAGGTAAATAGAGTCGTGAAGAAAGCTTTTTGGCACGTTGGGCTTCTTAAATCAAGGTACTGAGTACAGAAGATGGGATGTTATGTTGAGGTTGTATAGGACATTGGTGAGGCCTAATCTGGAGTATTATGTGCAGTTTTGGTCATCTACCTACAGGAAAGATGTAAATAAGATTAAAAGAGTGCAGAGAAAAATTACAAGGATGTTGCCAGGTCTAGAGGACCTGAATTATAAGGAAAGATTGAATAGGTTAGGACTTTATTCCTTGGGACAAAGAAGATTGAGAGGAGATTTAATAGAGGTATACAAAATTGAGGGGTATAGATAGGGTAAATGCAAGCAGGCTTTTTCCTCTGAGGTTGGGGGGGGACTACAACCAAATGTCATGCTTTAAAGGTGAAAGGTGAAAAGTTTAAGGGGAACATGAGGGGAAACTTCTTCACTCATGAGAATGTGGAATGAGCTACTAGCACAAGCATGTGAGCTTGATTTCAACAGTTTAGAGAAGTTTGGATAGGTACATTGATAGTAGAATTAAGGAGGGCTATGATCGATGAGAGTAGGCAGCTTAAAAGTGTTGGCAAGGACTAGATGGGTTGAAGGGCCTGTTACTGTGCTGTATTTTTCTATGGCTCTATGACTCTATAAAGCTAATCACTCTAATCTCTCTCTAAAATCAAGGTCACTGTTAAATTTTCAATCTTTAAGATCATTCTAGATCATTGCTAGTTTCTAAATATATTGCAGATTCCTCCTCGTTAGAGGGGGTCAACAATATTGCATTCTCATAGACAGAAGATATCTATTTTTAATTCCGTCCACAGAAGCAGATTTGTGGATTAGTTGGTGCTCTGGACTTTCTTAGAGTTTACAGATTCATAGATTGCATTCATTAGTATTGTTCCAAGCAAAGGCTCCCAGGCAACCTCCAGCCTGTACTGCCCTCTTGTGGGCATTGTTTCTTCACCAACCTGACACACTCTCTCCGGTTCCCTGGAAGTATTGTCCCTCCTGGTTCCATCACAGCAGCAACCATCAGTGTGACACACAATGTTGATTTAGCACCACTAAATAACAGTCAAGGAATCTCTAAGAGAACATTTTAAGAATTTAATATGTATAAGATGATAAGAGGCATAAATAGAGTGGACAGCCAGAGCTTCATTCCCAGGATGGAAGTGGCTGATATAAAGGGCAGATAATGTTAAGGTGATTGGAGGAAAGAATAATGCCAAAGATTAAGTGTTTTTACAGAGTGGTAGGAGCTGACAGGGGTGGTGGTAGAGGCAGATACATCAGGGATATTTAAGCGACTCTGAGATCTAGCACATGGATGTAAAAAATGGAGGTCGAGGACTGAGGGAAGGGTTAGATTAATTTTAGAGTAGTTTGGAAGGTCAGCACAACATTGTGTCCTGAGAGGTCTGCAATGTGCTGTAATGGTCTATGTTGAGCGTAATTCTGAATAAATTTCAAAAATATTAACATTTTTATCTCCAATAAACACTGCTTAAGCTGAATGTTTACAGTGTTTTTGGCTTTTACCCCAGCATCCAATGTACTCATTTTTTGTAAATACCAGAGAACATTCAAATTTATTTAAATCTCTTATCAGTTCCCTGAAGTTATCATACTTGAGGCCATAAATTAATTTGTAAAGAATATTAAATTTTAAATAACAAACTACCTTTAGGAGGAACTCAGTGGGGTTGAGCAGTTTCTGTGAGAGGGAAGGAATTCAAAGTTCAGAATCAGGATTAATTTTAATTTCAATGGGTCATGTTGTGAAATCTGTTGTTTTGTGGCAGCTGTAAATTGCAATGCATAACCATAGTAATCTGAATTACAGTAAGTGTGTATATAAAATATGTAAATTAAATAGTGCAAAAAGAGTAGCGGAGTAGTGTCCCTGGGATCAACGTCCATTCAGAAATTGGACGGTAGAGGGGAAGAAGCTGTTCCTCAGCCATTGAGTGTGTGTCTTCAGGCTTCTGTACCTCCCTCCTGATGGTAGCAATGAGCAGAGGGCGTGTCCTGGGTGATGGGGGTCCTGAATGAGGAAGGCTGACTTTTTGAGGTATCACTCCTTGAAGATATCCCGGTTGCTACAGAGGCTTGTGCTTATGTAAATTTATTTTCGAAGTATGTATATGTCATCATACACAACCCTGAGATTCATTTACTTGTGGGGATTCACAGTAGATACAAAAAACAAAAGAGTCAATGAAAAATTACACATAATGACAGACAATCAATTTGCAAAAAATGACAATCAGTACAAATACAAAAATAAAATAATAAATAAGTACTAAATAATATTGAGAACATGAATTATAGAGTCCTTGAAAGTGAGTCCATAGGTTATGGAATCAATTCAGTGCTGAGGTGAGTGAAGATATCCACTGGACATTTTGGGTTGAAACCCTGTATCGTTAGTCTGCTACACACAGTAGCCACTTTACTAGGTGAACCTGGACACATGCTCATTAATGCAAATATCTAATCTGCTAATCATGTGGCAGCAAACTTATTGCATTAAAGCATGCAAGGGGTTCATTTGTTGTTCAGACTCAACATCCGAATGGGGAAGGAATGTGATCTATGTGACTTTGACCATGAAATGATTGTTGGTGCCAGACGGGGAGATTTGAGTATCTCAGAAACTGCAGATCTCCTGGGATTTTCACACGGAACAGTCTCTAGAGTTTACAGAGAAAGGTGTGAAAAACAAAAAAAAAATCCACAGTAACTCAATCAACCATGCGCTACAATAGTGGGGTGCAGAAGAGCACCTCTGAATGCACAATGCATCGAACCTTGAAGTCCATGGGCAGCAGCAGCAGAAGGCCACAGCTGCTGGTTGAACTTAGACCTTCTCCAGCACATCGTTTGTTGCTCCCAGTTCTACCAACTGCTCTCTCCCATGTCTCCAATGAATTTAGAATGACGAATTAATACAAATCTTGGCATAATTCATGTTAACAAGACAGAATGTTCATATAAAATACATCTGTAGATGAGTGTGTCCCACAAATTCATTTAGAGTCTTCCAGATCAATGGCATTCATGTCTGGTGACTAAATAAGGTACAAGAGGTCGATCTATGATCTCCAGAAAGCCATCTCACATGTGAAATAGCAATTGTGGGGCAAACGTGAATCACTGAAGGATGCTTGACAGCTGTGCAGGGCTTGAACGCTGTTAACTCTTACAGGGTGAAACAAGCAACACAGGTGACAGCAAGGCTTTGCTTCCAGATGAGCTCAGTACCTTCTATACCTGCTCTGACCGTCGCCGCTGTTGTTACTGCGTGGTCGGGAATCTTTCGGAGGGAAGGCCTCAAAATCCCCGGCTTTGCCTGCTGTTGGCGACCGAGGTTGAGGTCGAATCGTTCGGGCAGAGATGGTGCTCAGTACTCGATGTCGGAGAGCTGATCAGAGCTCGAAGTTTTCGGATGACTCAGAGTCGGACTGTGGTCGGGCATGGCAGGGAGAGTTTTTCTTCCTTCTCCCGTCTGCGTGAGATGTGGGACATTTGAGAGACTTTGAACTTTTACCGTGCTCATGGACTTCTTCATCAAGTTATGGTATTGTTGCACTGTTGTAACTGTATGTTATAATTATGTGGTTTTGTCAGTTTTTTCAGTCTTGGTCTGTCCTGTGTTTTGTGATATCACACCGGAGGAAATAATGTATCATTTCTTAATGCATGCATTACTAAATGACAATGAAAGAGGACTGCGTGTCTTCATAATCTAATCTAAAGGTTGAAAGCATCTTCACAAACTCCCACAGGCCCTGATGGATGTGTGATTCTAGTCCCTGAGGCTGAGGTGTGAGCAGCCTTCGGGAGGATGAACCCAGTGGAAAACATCTGGACTAGATGGGGCACCTGGCTGAGTACTAAAGATGTGCGCTGATCAACTGGCTGATGAGGATATCTTTAAACTCTGACTTTGGCAGTCTGAGGTACCCACCTGCTTCAAGCAGGCTTCAGTTATGCCGGTGCCTAAGAATAAAGTGGTAACCTGCCCCAATGACTATCTTCCAGTAGCGCTTACATTCACTGGGGTGGGTTTTGAGATGTTGGTGATGAAGCATATCAACTCCTGCCTGAGAAGCGACTTGGATCCACTCCAGTTTGTTTATCACCACTACAGGCCATAAGCAGATGTCATTTCATTGGCTTTTCACTCAACATCCCAGAACACCTGGACATCAAAATGCTTTTCATTGACTGCAGCTCAGCATTGAACACTATCATCCCTGGCACAGCAGCGTTGTGTTTGGCAAAACGCTTTACGGAGCAGGCAACTGGGGTTCATTTCCCACTGCTGCCTGTAAGGAGTTTGTACATTCTCCCTGTGACTGCATGGGTTTCCTCCAGGTGCTCTGGTTTCCTCCCACGTTCCAAAGACCTACCAGCTGGTAGGTTATCTGGTCATTGTAAATTGTCCCATGATTAGGTTAGGGTTAAATCGAGGGATTGCTGGGCAGTGTGGCTCGAAGGGCCGAAAGGGTCAATTCCGTGCTGTATCTCAATTTTAAAAAAATGCTTTACCTTGGCCTCAACACCTCCCTTGTGCAACTGGATCGGTGATTTCCTCACTTGCAGAGACCAGTCAGTTTAGATGGGCAACAACATCCCCTCCGCAATCAGCATCAGCACACGTGCACCACGAGGCTGTGCACTTCACCCTCACTCTATTCTGTGAGGCTGAGCACGACTCCAATGCCATGTTTGAGTTTGCTGATGACACAACCGTAGCTAGGAGGGAGATTGAAAATCTGGCTGAGAGGTGCCACAGCAACAACCTCCCACTCAATGTCAGCAAGACCAAGGAGCTGATTCTTGACTTCAGGAAGAGGAAACCGGAGGTCCACAAGAGAATCCTCATTAGGCAATCAGAGGTGGACAAGATCAATAGCTTTTAAATTCCGTGGTGTTATCATTTCAGAGGATCTGTTCTGGTTCCAGCTCATGAGTGCAATTGTGATGAAAACATGGCAGTTCCTCTACTTCCTTAGACTCCACCACTATCGTAAACATCATCTCCGTATCCACTCTGTCTAGTTCTTTCAATATTCAATGGGTTTCAGCGAGATCCCAGCCCTTTCTTCTAAGCTTCAGCGATCAGAGGTCCAGAGCCAACAAACACTCATCACGTGTTAACCCTTTCATTCCTGGAATCATTCTTGAGAACCTTGTCAGCACATCTTTATTTAGATAAGGGGCCCAAAACTGTTCACAATACTTCAAGTGCAGTCTGACCAATTTCTTATAAAGCCTTAGCATTCCACCCTTGCTCTTATATACCAGTCCTCTTGAAATGAATGCTGACTTGGCATTAGCCTTCCTTACCACTGACTCAAACTGCAAGTTAACTTTTAGGAATCCTGCACAATGATTCCCAAGTCCCTTTGCACCTCTGAATTTGAAATTTTCTGCTGATTTAGAAAATAGTGTACAGCTTTATTCCTTCTACCAAGGTGCATGACCATACCCTTTCTTACATTATATTCCATCTGCCAATCCTTTGTCTATCCTCCCAATCTGTCCAAGTCCACCTGAAAACTTCCTGCTTACTCAATACTAACTGCTCCTCCACCTATCTTTGTATCATCTGCAAACTTGGCCACAAAGCCACCAATAGCCATATTCATTGTCCTGTTCAGCAAATTCAAGTTCAAGTTTATTGTCATTCAAAGGTAAACATGTATCCCATCAAATGAGACAATGTTCCTCCACCAAGGGTGCACAACACAGTACGTATAACTCACACACATAAGTAATATTACCACAAATAAATTAACAAATAATAAGGTGCATTTACGAAATTTGAAAGAAAACAGTATAACGCATATGAGACGAGACCCGGGTGGTGGCAGAGAGTTCAGCAGTCTTACTACCTTGGGAAGAAGTTGTTTTCCATCCTAACAGTCCTTGTCCTAATGCTATGGTATCTCCTGCCTGATGGTAGGGGGTTAAAGAGATTGTTGGACTGATGAGAGGGATCATTGACAATGTGAAACACCCTGCATATGCAGCACTCCTGATAAATATCTCTGGTGAGTGCAGGAGAGACCCCGATGACCTCAGCAGTCCTCGCAATCCCTTGTAGGGACTTGCGGTCAGATGCCTTACAATTCCCGTACCGGATGGTGATGCAGCTGGTTAGGACACTCTCGGTGCTCCTGTAAGAATTGGTTTAAATGGTGGGCGTGGGGTGGGGAGGGGGGAGCTTCACTCACCTCAATCTCCTTAGGGAAGTGCTTTTTCGACCGAAGAGGTGGTGTTGAGGGATCAGGTGAGACTCCTCCATAGAGATCGTTAAGAGCACCAAATTTCTTGGTGTTCATCTGGCGGAGAATCTCACCTGATCCCTCAACACCAACTTTAGAGAAAAGAAAGCCCAGCAGCATCTCTACTTTCTGCGAAGGCTGAGAAAAGTCCATCTCCCACCCCCCATCCTCACCACATTCTACAGAGGTTGTATTGAGAGCATCCTGAGCAGCTGCATCACTGCCTGGTTCGGAAATTGCACCGTCTCGGATCGCAAGACCCTGCAGTGGATAGTGAGGTCAGCTGAGAAGATTATCAGGGTCTCTCTTCCTGCCATTACAGACATTTGTAGCCCACGCTGCATCCGTAAAGCAAACAGCATTATGAAGGACCCCACCCACCCCTCATACAAACTCTTCTCCCTCCTGCCATCTGGCAAAAGGCACCGAAGTATTCGGGCTCTCACGACCAGACTATGTAACAGTTTCTTCCCCCAAGCCATCAGACTCCTCAATGCCCAGAGCCTGGACTGACACCAACCTACTGCCCTCTACTGTGCCTATTGTCTTGTTTATTATTTATTGTAATGCCTGCACTGTTTTGTGCACTTTAGGCAGTCCTGGGTAGCTCTGTAGTCTAGTGTAGTTTTGTGCTGTTTTACATAGTTCAGTGTAGTTTTTGTATTGTTCATGTAGCACCATGGTCCTGAAAAACATTGTCTCGTTTTTACTGTGTCAGTTATGGTCAAAATGACAATAAAACGTGACTTGACTTGACTTGTCCAATATGTACTCTCCCAGAAACTTCATGCTGCTAACTCTCTCTCTATGGTGGAGCTGTGGAAGTGCAGTGAGAAGTGGTCAGCCTGCACCTACCTAAAGTCCACAATTATATCTTTGATATTGTCCATGCTGAGACTCGTTGTTTTGCTCAGATCCTTCTACCAGCCACTCTCCCTTCTCTCTGTACGCCATCTTGTCATCGCTGTAGATGAAGTTCACTGCTGTTGCGTCATCAGCGAACTTGTTGATTGGGTTTGAACTGGATCTACCAGTGCAATTCCACGTCAGGAGTGTAGAAAGCAGCGGGCTGGGCGTGCAGCCCTGGAGAGCACATTATTGTTGAGAAACCTTTCGCTCTTTTTCTGTGGATGACTCTATAGGAAACACTCATTATCTCAGCGGTGACCAGTGGTATGCCTCAGGGAGCTGTTCTGGGACACCTACTCTTCGTGATTTTTATAAATGATCTGGATGATGAAGTGGAGGGATGGGTTAGTAAATTTGCTGATGGCACAAAGGTTGGGGGTGTTGTGGATAGTGTGGAGGGCTGTCAGAGGTTACAGTGGGACATCGATAGGATGCAAATCTGGGCTGAGAAGTGGCAGATGGAGATCAACCCAGATAAATGTGAAGTGGTTCATTTTGGTAGGTCAAATATGTTGGCAGAATGATAAGACTCTGGGCAATGTGGAGGATCAGAGGGATCTTGGGGTCCGAGTCTGTAGGACACTCAAAGCTGCTGCGCAGGTTGACTCTGTGGTTAAGAAGGTATACGGTGCATTGGCCTTCATCAACCATGGGATTGGGTTTAAGCGCCGAGAGGTAATGTTACAGCTATATAGGAGCCTGGTCAGACCCCACTTGGAGTACTGTGCTCATTTCTGGTCACCTCACTACAAGAAGAATGTGGAAACCATAGAAAGGGTGCAGAGGAGATTTACAAAATGTTGCCTGGTTTGGAGAGCATGCCTTATGAGAATAGGTTGAGTGAGCTCGGCCTTTTCTCTTTGGAGCAATGGAGAATGAGAGGTGGCCTGATAGAGATGTACAAGATGATGAGAGGCATTGTTCGTGTGGATAGTCAGAGGCTTTTTTCCAGGGCTGAAATGGCTAGCATGAGAGGGCACAGTTTTAAGCTGCTTGGAAGTAGGTACAGAGGAGATGTCAGGGGTAAGTTTTTTACACAGAGAGTGGTGAGTGTGTGGAATGGGCTGCTGGGGATGGTTTTGGAGGCGGATACGATAGGGTCTTTTAAGAGACTCCTGGATAGGTACATGGAGCTTAGAAAAATAGAGGGCTATGGGTAACGCTGGGTAATTTCTAAAGTAACTAAGTTTGGCACAGCAATGTGGGCTGAAGGGCCTGTATTGTGCTGTAGGTTTTCTACGTTTCTATGTTCTATGTTTTGATGTTTCGTCTGATTAAAAAGTCTCTCTTAAAATCCAAAAATAATTCAATGGGCTCAGGCTAAAACCATCCATTGGGACACATGCAGGACAGTGCTTATTCCCTTCCATAGGTGCTGCCTGACTTGTTGAGTTCCTCTGACATTTTGTGTGTTGCTCTGGATTTCCAGTGTCTGTAGAATGTCTTGTGTTCATGAGGATGTATAGTCCATTGATTCAACTATCTGGAAGATCTTGTTAGAGACAGGACAGATATACTAGATGTTTGTGTTTTTCATCCCTTCTTCAGTATCATTAAAATAAAACATAACAATTGCAGCTTGTGTAAGATGGGGTGATTACTGTTTTAGGAATGTTTTATATGGCATCTTATTCCCCATTTATTGTTGATATACAAGGAGCTGAAAGGAATGTAGCGTTGTGGTTACCATTTTGAGTGGTGGTGTGTGCCACAAGAATCAATTACCGACTCCTGCAATTAAATCATATGTTCACAGTACATGAGTCAGTGACTTTTCCTCAGATTTCACAGGATATGTCTTCTTTATTAGATACTTCCATTACAATGGATGAGATTAAGAATGTTATTTTTTCTATGAATCTGGGGAAAGCTCCTGGCCCTGATGGGTTTACTGTTGAATTTTATAAATGTTTTGCTTCTTTATTGATTCCTTGGCTCTATAAGGTTTTTGAGGCTTCTTTGAAACTTGGTAAACTTCCGGAATCTTTTAATAGAGCATCAATTTCTTTAATACTAAAGAAGGATAAAGACCCTGCTCAATGTGCATCTTATAGACCAATATCTTTATTAAATGTTGATTCTAAAGTTTTTTCTAAGTTATTAGCAAATAGACTAGAAAAAGTACTTCCTTCTATTATTTCGGAAGACCAAACGGGTTTTATTAAAGGTCGTTACTCTTTTTATAATATTCGTACATTGTTAAATATCGTTTATACTCCCTCACAAAATGTTCCTGAGTGTGTTATTTCTTTAGATGCCGAGAAAGCTTTTGATAGAGTAGAATGGCCTTATTTATTTAAGGTGCTTGAAATGTTTAATTTTAGCTTGAAATTTATATCCTGGATTAAACTGTTATATCACTCCACTCTAGCCTCGGTTCGTACTAACTCTTTAAATTCACCTTTTTTTCCTCTCTTTCGTGGTACTCGACAAGGCTGTCCTCTTAGTCCCCTATTATTTGATATTGCATTAGAACCTCTTGCAATTGCTATTCGAGAATCTTCAAATATTACTGGGATAACTCGGGGATTAAAGTCCCATAAATTATCACTCTATGCTGATGATTTACTTTTATATATTTCTAATCCTGAGAGATCTATTCCTGCTGTTTTAGAGTTATTAACACAATTTGGTCTTTTCTCAGGTTATAAATTAAATCTTAGTAAGAGTGAACTTTTTCCGATTAATAAACATCTTCCCTTATATTATAAATTTCCATTTAAATTGATTAATAATTACCTTTCATATCTTGGGATTAAAATTACTTGTAAACATAAAGATTTATTTAAGACTAACTTTTTACCATTAATAGACCATATTACTCAACTTTCATCTAAATGGTTTCCCTTATATTTAACTTTGATTGGTCGTATTAATGCAGTTAAGATGTTTTTTTTGCCAAAATTTTTATATGTGTTTCAGGCATTACCAATTTTCGTTCCTAAATCTTTTTTTGATAAAGTCGACTCTAAAATTTCATCATTTATTTGGCAGAATAAGAATCCGAGACTGGGTAGAATACATTTACAGAAAGCTAAGAGAGATGGAGGTTTAGCATTACCTAACTTTAGATTTTATTATTGGGCTATTAATATTCGACATATGAAATTTTGGTTACTTGACCGGGATATACTATCTATTCCTAAATGGGTAGCATTGGAATTACAATCTGTTCAGGGTTATACACTTGGTTCTATTTTAGGTTCATCTCTTCCTTTTGATTCGAAACGCCTTAAGCAGGTCTCTAACCCGATCGTTAAATATGCTTTGCGTATTTGGTTTCAATTCAGAAAATTTTTTGATCTTAATCAATTCGGGTTAGCGATTCCTATTTTAGGTAACATATTTTTTCCTCCCTCTTTTACGGATCGCGCTTTTCAAACTTGGAAGACTAAGGGTATTTTACGGTTTTTGGATTTATTTTTAGATGGTTCCCTTATGTCTTTTGAACAATTATCTAATAAATATAACTTATCAAGAATACATTTTTTTAGATATTTACAAGTTAGAAATTTCCTAAGTACTATACTTTCTTCCTTTCCAATGCTTCCTCCTATATATATTTTAGATTCGATAATTAACCTTAATCCATGTCAGAAAGGTGCATCGGCTATGATTTATAATATTATTATGAAACTTAGGAAAGCTCCATTTGATAAGATTAGGGTAGATTGGGAACAGGAATTGGGGCTTACCATTTCTGTGGATGATTGGGGGCAGATTTTACAATTAGTTAATACTTCTTCTATTTGTGCTAAACATTCCCTAATTCAATTTAAAGTGGTGCATAGAGCACATATGTCCAAAGATAAGTTAGCGCGTTTTTACTCGCATATTAATCCTTTCTGTGATAGATGTTCGGGGCAGATAGCCTCTTTAACTCATATGTTTTGGTCTTGCCCTACTTTGGAAACTTTTTGGAGAGATATTTTCAATATTATTTCTAAGGTATTAAATATAGATATCTCTCCTCACCCTATTACTGCTATCTTTGGACTACCTAAAATTTCTAGTAATCTTTCCCCTTCAGCCCGTAGAATGATTGCATTTCTTACTTTAATGGCGAAAAGATGTATTTTACAACATTGGAAAGAGCTTAATGCTCCAACTACCTTTTTTTGGTTTTCTCAGACGATTTTATGTTTGAATTTGGAGAAAATTAGAAGTAACCTTTATGATTCTTCATTTAAATTTGAACAGATTTGGGGACCTTTTATTCGATATTTTCATTTAATGTAATATTTACCCTTGTTTTTTTTCACTGTTTTAATGGAGGTCGGGATTGAGGACGTGATTTTAAGTTTAACTCTGTTTGGTTTCAAGTTAGCCCATTGCTTTGCTTTGCTTTTAGTTAGTTGCACGGTGGGTTTTTTTTTGGGGTTTTTTTTTCTTTTTTTCCATTGATATATATAAAATCTAGTATACTATTATGTTATCTTGGTTTCTTATGCTTAAATTACATTGTTTGTAGTATTTTCTTTTTGGTATTGTTATCTTTTGGAATTTTATTATACTTTAACATTGTATTAATGTTTATATGGCTTACCTTTTTTGTATACTTACTCAATAAAAAGATTTAAAAAGAAAGAAAGAGTCAGTGACTTTAAGATCCTTGGTGTTATCATATCAGAAGGTCCGTCCTGGGACCACTGAGTAAGTGCCAAAGCAGCACCTCTACTTTCTTAAAAGTTTGCACAGATTTGGCAAGTCATCTAAAACTTTAACGAACTTCTATGGATGAACAATGGAGAGTTTCCTGACCTGTTGCATCGTGGCCTGATAATGAAACACCAGTAACCAAGAATGGAAAATCCTGCAGAAAGTGGTAGACATGGCCCAGTCCATCAGAGGCAAAGCTCTCCCCATCACTGTGCAATATACAAGGAGCACTGTCACAGAAAAGCAGCCTCCATCGTCAAGGGCCCCCACCATGTTCCCTTCTTGCTGCCGCCATCAGGAAGGAAGTAAAGGAGCCTCAGGTCCCACACCACCAGGTTCAGGAGCAGTTCTTCTACTTCATCCATCAAGCTCCTGAACCAGTGTAGATAATTTCACTCACCTCAATAATGAACGGATCATGAAACACAACCCACGGACCCACTTTCAAGCACTCTACAACTCACGTTCTCAATATTATTTATATATTGGTTATTATTACTATTATTTGTATTGTTTGGTATTAGCAGAGATGGTTTTCTTTTACAGATTGGTCATCGTTCTTTGTGTGTAGATTTTTTTTATTGGTTCTATTGTACTTTTTTGTTCTACTCTAAATGCCTGAAAAAAAATCTCAAGGAAGCATATCGTGACATCTCTGTACTGTGGTAATACTTTGAAACTCTGAATTGATGGTATTGAAAAGAATCAGGCTTGTTGCCTTGTCATTGAATAGACATGTAGTAAAGAAATGCACTCCTGTCCTCTCCGCTAGTTTGACTGTTGAATGAAACATTTTATTTGGGTCACTTATCAGCTCTCTTCGCTGTCTTAAAGGGTGATGTTGACACAATTTTTATTTATTTATCTATATGGTGCTGAGTAGGCCCTTCCAGTCCTTCAAGCCTTGCTGCCCCAGCAAACCTACAACCCTGGTTAACCCTAACCTATCACGGGACAATTTACCATGACCGGTTAACCTACTTGGTAGGTCTTTGGACAGAGGGAGGAAACTGGACCACCCAGGGAAAAACCCTGCATTCCATGGGGAGGACGTACCGAGATTTCCTGTAGAATGGCACCGGAGTTGTACTCTGACCTCCGGAATGCCCCAGGCCGCACCTAGTATACGGTGGATTTTTCTCTAAAATGAAGCTTGAAGTTATGGGTGTCACAGCGTGGTTCACCGCTATTACTGCTCCGGTGTCACAGTTAAAGAGTTCAATCTCGGTGTCCTCTGCAAGGAATTTGTACGTCCTCCCTGTGGAATGCCTGGGTGCTCCAGCTTCCTTCCAGGATCCAGGGACATGCTGGTAAGTTAACTGGCCATTGTAAATCCAGTGATTAGGCTAGCGTTAAATTGGGAGTTTCTGGTGGCGTGGCTCGAAACACCGGAGGGGCCTATTCCAAGATGTATCTCTAAATAAATAAAAATAATATATACATTCATGTGGAGCACTTGATCTAATTTCCAGATCTTTTAGGTTTGTAATAATTGTGAAGTTCAAGTTTTATCTTGGCGAGAAATGAAACTTTGAATGTTGTGTTTGTTTTTGGATATGGTTAAACATGAAATAGGTTTTTAGGGTTGTTATACCTGGGAGTGGAGGCGTTACTGGGGACGAGCTCCGACTATCTATTAAATACTCCCAACGGTGTGAGCCTCAAATGGCCTCTGACAACCAAGTCCATCTCCTGGCCTTCACATGTGGCTGAGCTACTGAGCCTGACAGTATCTTTTCTACAGACAGGAGAAGGGGCAAAGGCAAGTTATTGGTGCCTTAAAACCAGTCGCTTCAGGCAGATGGGGCTTGTCAGCCGTGGTTGGCAGCCCGTCTAGGAGAAGGAAGACTCTGATTTCAAACCTCTGCTGCCTTGTGGGAAGGCTTCGGAACTAAACCCCGAGTGAAGATGCAGAGCTGGAGTCCTTAAGGCAGTCCTGTGTTGAGTTCAACGCCGACTGGCAACTCCTGCGACACCGTTGTGCCAGACTCTTTGGATTCATCAGCAGCATGGAGAGGCGGGAGCTTGCCACACGGGCAACAGCTTGCTCTCCATATTATACTCCTTGGCTTTGGTATCAAGACACCTGGGACACAACATCCATAGTCAACCCTGACCAATAGAGGGCATCAAATATGAATATGCAAATGAGAACCAGGTTACAGCTCAGTCGAGCTGTAAATTCATTAATTATTAGATCATGTTTATTATTCATTCATCATTATTACTTCCCTCAAACTGTTATCTTTCCCAAGCCATCAGGCTGATTAATACCCTACCCATTCACCCATCTCACCACAATATAGATATATCTAAGCGCCATCTTATGTTCATGCAATCAGTCTATGTACGTACCAGTTACTTGTACATTGTTTTTATCTGTGTATCTATGTAAATAATGTTCTTTATGCTTATTGTGGTTCTTATGCTGCATTGGATCTGGAGTAACAATCATTTCGTTCTCTTTTACACTTGTGTACTGAAGACTGACAATAAATGGCCTTGAATCATGAATATGAAATAAGCGATGGACTGGCCAGGAAGGCAGTTCTGCAACGCTCCGCGGAGATTGAAGGGCCAGACGGGGTATAGAAGTCATCATGATCATCCAATGCAACCCAGAAAGACCCTAGTTTGTGACAACCACTGGACCTGGACTTCTGAGGTCGAGGCCATGGATGGGTTAATGGGCCTGTCCGTTTTTGTGTTTGTGTGTGGGGGGGGGGTGATTGGGGGTTGATGAGCCTGTTCTGGTTTGCTCATACTTTGTGGGGAGGGGAGATCTGGGGATTGATGGTCCTGTTCTGTTTTTATTTGTTTTGCTTGTGTGGGAGGAGGGATTTGGAGGTTGATGTGCCTCCTCCATTTTGTTCAATGTTTTTATGCGGGGAGGGGAGATTTGGGGATTGATGGGCCGGTTCCATTTTTTTTTGTTCGGGAGGAGGGATTTGAGGGTTGAAGTGCCTGTTCCATTTTGTCCAATTGTTTTGTGTGGGAGGGGAGATTTGGGGGTTCATGGTCCTGTTCCATTTTGCTTGTTTTTTTGTGCGGGAGGGGAGATTTGGGGGTTGATGGGCCTGTTCCGATTTTGTTCATTTTTTGTGTGGCTGGTGGGATTTGGGGGTTGATGATTGTGCTGCCTTTCTTTTTCTTGGTTTCATGGTTACCTGGAGAAGAAGAATTTCGGAGTTGTATACTTTGATAATAAATGAACTTTTGAACATCAAGCTGTTAATTCATCATTAATTCTTATTTGTTAAACCAAAAGTTTTTATTCAAGTGTCATGATATTTGCATGTGAAAGATAAAGAAATCACACAACACCATGTCACTATGAAAGCCAGTAACTTTACTGATTTGTCTGCAAAATACATATTATACCTTATTTCCAGCGAGAGAAACTTGAATTTTCCCATAAAAATTTTCACTACAGACAGCTGAATTAAGTCCCTTGAGATACATAGATGTAGGTTAACTTAGTTATTAACATCTTTTCGTCATCAAGTGGCGACAAAGTCCAGCTTATGCCGCTGTGAGCCTCTTTATTTGTGCTGCAAACGTCCACATTTCCCCCCATTTTACAAGCAATCACTTAGTATTACTATTGTATAATGGAAACAAATCCTCAGGAAAAACAAAATTGTAACAGCAAACCAGTTGGAGCAATCCAAGGGTGTTTCGGGTCAATTATATTAGTCCGTCTAAAAGCAATCCAGGGATATTGTGTATAAAATTTCCTTCATTTTCAGCACCAGTACCATACTTTGTTGGCTAATTAACTGACCTCTAAACTGTTTTGAGGTATGGATGAATTTGAGGTATGAATAGGGAAAATATACTTAACGCCCAAACAACGGAAAACAGAAAGTAATTAGGAACTGTTTTATTCTCCCCCGTTAATGCTGCCTGACCTGCTGAGTTCCTCCAGCATTTTGTGTGCGTGAGTGTGTGAGAGAGAGAGTGTGAGAGAGAGAGTGTGAGTGTGTGTGTGAGTGAGGGTATGTGTGTGTGTGTGTACGTGAGTGTGTGTTTATGTATGTGAGAGTGTGTGTTGCTAACAATTAGAAAAGCGTATTTGCAAAACTATGTGGCGAACTGGATTGCTCCACATCTTTGGTTAAAATATTAACAAAAGCCTTTATCATTACTCTGCACTTGAAGCACTCTAAGTAAACTAAATAAATATTGAATCAGTCTTTCCTGAAATCTGTGGTGATTGGAAACCAGCTTCAGATGATCAATGCCACATTACACAAACAATGACAGTTGAAGCACTCAAATTTCATTTTTTTTAGGCAATAGTCTTTTAAGCAATAAAGTGGTTACAAGAACACTTCCATTTTAATTGTTAAGTGACTTCTAGTAGAGTTAGACTTTCAGAACAAATGCAATGGAATTGGCGGTGTGAAGTCCGTTCTCTGCTTGAAGTTTCTACTTAGAAAGAAATCTATTTTATGGCCAACAATAAATAAATATATCGTCAGACTTTTAAAAAATAAACTTTCAAAAGAATAATATACTGAATTGAGTTATAAACAGCTGAATTTCTTCTGAAGAATACCTTTCCTGAATTCTGTTTATTTTGATGACATGAGCATATTTTTGGGTGTTTAAGATATTTCAGTAACATTGAGGCACCCAATTTTTCATAAAATTCTGTCCTTAAGAGGTAGAATACTCTGTCAAAACTCTTACTGTGTGACATCTGCTGGCTCTGATATGTCAGCTCAAGTTACTGCTTGTTCTTTTCCGCACCTGGTGGTGCACTGGCCAGCATTTTTGCTGTTTCTTTAGCATTTTTGTCTGTTTCTTTTTACAAGGCCGAGTTGGAGCCTGCTGGATTTGAACTTGGGATCATTTGCCTTGAAGCCACTACACCACCGGCCGGCTGGCTGGCTTTCAAGTTACAAGTAGCAGTAATGTATTGCAAATGTCAAGAATAGTAACAAGTTTTTTGATGTTCGTGAATTTCACAAAACAGAAAATAATTTAAGTGCCCCACCCAAGAAAGTGCTACTGACTTTTTTTTTGCCTCGCGGTAAAGAAGATTGCCTAAATCAGATAGCCGACAGGGTTGTGTACATCAGTGAGAATATATAAGGGCTCTGCCCCAATAATTCTTAAAACCACAGTACGGTATAATTATGTGCTAACTCAGAAATAGTTCTGTGGTTCAACAAACAGCAAAATTATAATACTTGGGTAAGAACGAGTAGAGGATTGGAGGTACAGAGAAAGGAGCTACCCATTATGAATGACGTTGTGCTTTTCAATTCACTTCCTTAAAAACTGTGGATATGGATCTATCATCAGCAAGATATTATGCTCTGAGTTTGATTTACTATTAAATCGATCATTTACTTTTTAAAAAGTTGCTTAATTAAAATACTGCTAGGAATTAGTGGCTGCCTGACATTCTTGTATATACTGAGTCATTAGTGAGAATTGTTTTTTTAAAATAACACCCACACACATACACACTACAATTAAGATGCTAACTGCATCTTAGAAGTTAACTAAAATGGAAGCTTTCAGTTAGCCTCCTAATTATCATTTAACATTTAAAGAACAAGATGAAAGCAAGTATATTAATCAATTCTGGTTATTTTCTGATTATGTTGAGACGATGTTATGATTTGGGAGAACCTATTGAATATTGAAAGGTATTGATTGAGCGGTTGTGGAGAGGGTGTTTCCTGTAGTGGGGGAGTCTAGGACGAGAGGACACAGCAGCAGAATAGGAGGATGTCAGGACAGAAATGAAAAGGAATTTCTTTAGCCAGAGAGTGGCGAATCTGTGGAATTCGTTGTCACAGATGGTTACAGAAGGCAAGTCATTGGACATATTTAAGTTGGAGATTAACATGCTCCTGATTAGTCTGAATGTCAAAGGTTACGGGGAGAAGGCAGGAGGATGGGGTTGAGATGGAAAATAAATCAGCCATGATGGAATGGTGGAGCAGACTCGACGGGCCAAATGGCCGAATTGTGCTCCAATGTCTTATGGTCAAGGGCTATGGTTAATATAAGTTATACAGTTTTTAAAATCGTTAAAACACATATTTCATGAAGAGATTTAAAATGTATTGGTGACAAACATCCATTGTTAACCTTCAGATTTAGAAATTTTCTGATTAGCAAAGATGCAAATCCAAATAAACCAAAGTAATTTGTGCCAAATATTCAGACGAGGTCAAGAATTGATCAGAAATGAGACCATAAGACATTGGGGCAGAATGAGGCCATTCGGTCCATTGAGTCTTTTCCACCATTCATTGTGGCTGACTTATTGTCCCCCTTAACCCTACTCTCCTGCCTTCTCCCCATAACATTTAGAACCTATCAACCTCCACTTTAAATATACCATTGTCTTGGCCTCCACAGTCGTCTGCCTAATGATGAGGAAAAATCTCTTTAGCCAAAGGCTGGTGACCCTGTGGAGTTTGTTGCCACGTACGGTTGTGCAGGCCAAGATACCAGGTACATTGAAGGCTGAGGTTCTTGTTTTATCTGGGTGTCAAAGGTTACGAGGAGATGGGGTTGAGAGAGTTAATAAATCAGGCATAATGGAATGGTGGAGAAGACTCGATGGGCCAAATGGCCTAATTTGCACCTATGTCTACGGTCTTGTAACCTTCACAGTAACTAGTTAACAGCTGAATGCAATGTGGCAAAATTCGGCTAAACACCCGGATTCATTTAAGATAACAACCCAGTACCCAAAATGAGAGGCAGCCTCACTCCTTTGTGCATTTTTTAAACTCCTAAGTAGTAGCAAAAGTTTAGAATTCATACTAAATCCATCCTCCCAACTGGTAAACCTCGTTATATTGAACACAGCCAACTTTGATGCTGCAGAAGAAACCTAAGAATTTAGTTACTTATATGTGCAGATGCACAAATACATCCCCTCCCACTAATAAGATAACCAAAACAATGTTTGCTATGACCATAATTAATATATATTAGAAAGCTATACACAAGCATGTTAATTTCACAGATTTTAAAAGATTTTCTTAATATTATTTTTATATAATTAGAAATACACAATTGAGAAGCAAAACTCTACAAAGAGAAAACAGTAATCTTGGTTAGCAAAGCGTGGAGTTTTTCCATGGTTTAGGGAAGTGCTGCCATATGACGAACCCAATTCCATTAATTTTAGGATTGTTTAAAATATCAGCAAAGCTATCAGGAAAAAGAAAAAGAAAACATTTTGGCTTAGGTAACTACAAAAAGCCACAAACGCTTTGCAAACATTTTTTCTTGCTTCCATATGAAAATATAAGCAAAATGTAATGTACATCTTTTTTTAAAATCCACTTAAAATGTTAAACAGACCCAGAATTTGGACTTTGCCACATATTAACGATATTCCTTTTTTTTGCAAAGTATGGTCGTCTGTTAAATGCCACTGATCCAATTGATTGAGTGCCATACTCTCCTGATATGCCTTTTACGTTAACACGTGCGGAGATGTCAGTGGACCAATTTGTCTTGTTGAGATTGCTCACCATATTTCTGGGTCTGTCAACCGCCTATACATAATTTTTTTTTTGGATTTTATTGCGTCAACAGCTCATTTTCTTTTTCAGCAAAGATCTGCCTGCACTGGCAAATGTTTCCTTTTAATCTGCTATTTACATGTAAATACGTTGAACCCGCAACATGACACTATCTATCGTAACATACATTTTGCGAAGGAGCACGGCAATGAAAAAGAGTTAGCAGTTAAATCTACATTGTACAACGGTTTTCTTCGCACAGCTCAAGTGCTAAAGCCGTTATCTCAGCAATTTACGTTACTTTATATCACTGAGGCAAGTTAAAAGTACTTTTACAAAACAGAGTACCTGACGTATTTTTTTTCACACACGGCACAGATAATGTAGAACTTCCCCCCTCCCTCCCCTGCCTTGTAATGTAGCGCACACACACACACTGCAAGAAAAAAAAGATTACTGAAGATTCTTATCATGTTGCCCAGCCTTCAGACAACCGCATCCGCTTGACAGACGGGCTTTCCCTTTCATCCGGCGACGGTCTTGTGAGTCCGATGGGGGAGTGGAAATCATTCCTGTGATCTTCTCGGTCGCTTCCGTCATAGGAGCTGCTGCAACTGCTCAGACTATCCACTGGAGATCGCCCTGCATCGAGCCTTGAGTGCTGTGGATATCCCAAGGGGGTGTGTGTGCGGTCTCTAGGAGGAGAAACAGGTTCTGACTTGATGTTGAGGCTTTGAGTGGTAGGCAGGGAGAGATTTGAACTCTGAGATAAGTGAGTGCTAGTACAAACTCTGTAGAAGGAAAGCAAACCAGTTACAGACTGGGGTGGGTGATTGTCCCCATCTGCATACGCACAAACACACAGGCACCCACACCCACATACATTTGCAAGCGCTGCCGCTGGACAGGCGGTCTTCTCACTGCTGCCACCAGGCGGAAGGTGCAGGAGTCTCAGGACTCACACCACCAGGTTCAGGAACAACCATCAGGCTCTTGAACCAGAGGGGATAACTTCACTTGCTCCATCATTGGAATATCCCCACTGCCTGTGGACTCACTTTCATGTTCTTGATATTTACTATTTATTTATTTATGATTATTATTTCTTTTGTACTTGCACTTTGATGTTGTTGTACCCTGGTTGTCTGCTCTGTTGGGTGTGGTCTTTCATTAATTCTGTTATATTTCTTGGACTTAACTGAGTCTGCCCAAAAGCAAACATATCTCACTATTATATATGGTGATATATATGCACCCTGTCAATAAATTTAACTTGAACTTTGATACAAATGGCAAAGGCTTGAATTTAACAAAAAATGCTGGTAAAAACTTTTTCCAATAAACCTTGACAGTTAAAAATAAATCAATTTCAATATTGTTTATAATTTCACATTCATTTATTTAAAAGCAGAGAAAATTCCTAACTTGTGGACTTGCTAGTATTGAAGACGGTTTAATTCTGAACAATTCAAAAAGGAATCCAGAACTTCTGCCATTCTGTTAGTACTACACATTCAGTTCACTACTACAGTGCTCATTTAGTCTGCTCATGGCTTTATATTAATTTTACATTTGTGTTTTAAATGGTTTTAAAACTGACATAACTAGTAGAGCTATTAAAAATAATTTTAATAATCTTTGGTTTTTTGTTGTTAGAAGTTCCTAAAGTTGAAAGAAATTCTTCTGGAATTAAAAAAATTAAAATGCATTCAATCTGGAAAGTGTGAAGGAACACACTTTAGTAACACATTAAAAACATGTTAGAGGAACTCAGCAAGTCAGGCAGCATCTATGGAAGTGAATAAATGGTCGATGTGTCCTGCTGAGACCCTTCATCAGGGCTGGAATGGAAGCAGGAAGAAGCCAGAATAAGGTGGTCGGGGGGAGGTGATGGTCGGAGCACTTTCCCCTCCCCCCCCAACTTATTTTGGCTTCTTCTCTGTTTCCTTCCAGTTCTGAGCAAGGGTCTTGACCCCAAAAGTCAACTATTTATTCATTTCCATAGATGCTGTCTGCCCTGTTGAATTCCTCCAGTAGTTTGGGTGTGTTGGTCTAGATCTCTAGCATCTGCAGTCTCTTGTGTTCAGTGACATACTTTGGAAGGTCAAGGTTAAAGGCAGCGAACAAGGTTAATGATAGGGTTCTTAGCAGTGCAGTGCAATAGAGGGATTTTGGGATCCATGTGCATAGATCCCCTCAGAGTTGCCTTGCAGGTCGATAAGGTGGATAGGAAGGTGTTATGGTGTGTTGGCCTTCATTAGTTAGGTATTAAGTTTGAGAGCCTTGAGGTAATGTTGCAGTTCCATAAAACTCTGCTTAGACCACACTTGGAATATTGTGATTTGATCTGGTTGCCTCATTAAGAGAAGAATGTGGAAGTTTTAGAGAGGGTGAAGAGAAGGTTTACCAGGTTGCTGCCTGGATTAGAGAGCATATCTTATGAGGGTAGGTTGAGTGAGCTAGGCTTTTCTCTATGGAGAGAAGGAGGATTAGAGGTGACTTGATAAAGATGTACAGGATGACACATAGATCAAGTGGACAGCCAGAAACTATTTCCCAGCCTAATACAAGAGGGCATAACTTTAAAGTGATTGGAGGAAAGTATAGGGGGGATATCCAATGTAGGTTTCTTACACAGAGCGTGGTGGGTGCATGGAACGCTCTGCCAGGGGTGGTTGTAGAAGTAGATACACTAGGGCATTTAATAAACTTGTAGATAGGCACATAAATAAATGTAGTTGTCATTTTGTTTTGTAACTAAGTTCCCATCACTTATAGGTCGAATCAAGGTACTCTACTGCCCCCAGGTGGCCAATCACTGAAAAGCCATTTCTACATGACATTAAAAGGACTTGCACTCATTGGCACTCAGCTTAAAATTCACAAACCATTTCATTTCTGAGCAATGATAACATCCACCATACTTTAAAAGGCGGCATCCATCATTAGGGATCCCCATCACCCAGGACATGTTCTCTTCTTATTGCTAGTATCACAGAGGAGGTACAGGAGCCTGAAGACACACACACAACATTTTAGGAACAGCTTCTACCCTTCCACCATCAGATTTCTGAAAGGACAATGAACCCGTGAACACTACCTCACTAGTTTGCTCTTTTTTGCACTACTTATTTAATTCAACTTTTGAAATACATACTTCTTATTGTAATCTATATTTTTTATAGTTTACACTGTACTGCTGCCGCAAAACAACAAATTTCAGAACATGTCTAATTTTATTTAGAAGGGCCCTTCTGGCTGTTTGAGCTGCGCCACCCAGCAACCCGACCCCCCTGACAACCCCGATTTGATGCTAGCCTAATCACAGGACAAGTCACAATGACCAATTAACTTACTAACCGTTACGTCTTTGGACTGTGGGATGAAACTGGAGCACCCGGAGAAGACCCACACATTCATTCCATGGGGAGGTTGTATAGAGACTCATTGCAGAGGTGCCAGGATTACATTCCGGACTCTGACGTCCGAAGCTGTAATAGTGTCACGCTAACCACTATGCCACCACGGCAGTCTGCCTGTGATATTAAACCTAATTCTGATATATAACCTCTACTGCCCTAGCACTGGGTTCAATTTTAGCCAATTAACATAAAAGAGCATCCTTGCCTGACAACAGTAAAATCTTCCAGACCCTGAACTTGCCCAGTGCAATTTTCATGTCAGAGGTTGTCAGTGGCATGCAAGCAGACTAATTCAAAGCAGAATTAACCAGTTGGGTTCCCAAACTCAATCCACCTTTTAGTTCCATTCTCCCAGAGTTATGAGCCTTAGGAACTCTTCCTTGATGGGTTGGAAAAGCAAAAACTTTGAATATTTTTCAAAAATGAAGTAGATTCACACTTGACAAGAAAGAGTGTGGGATGGTCATGGTCTCATCAAGTTTTACCTTGGAATAGCTATTCAACCCAGCTTTTAAAAATATTGAAAAACATTGCTTTCAGAACCCTTCGAGGAACATTCAATGAAGTTATGCTAAGCCTTTAAAGGCATTGATCAGAATGCATTTGGAGCATTGTGAGCAGTTTTGGGCCCCGAATCTAAGAAAGGATGTGCTGGCGTTGGAGAGAGCCCAGTGGAGGTTCACCAGGATGAACCTGGGAATGAAAGGGTTAAAGTATGTAGAGTCTCTGATGGCTCTGGCCCTGTACTCACTGGAATGTAGAAGAATAAGGTGGGGGGGGGGCTCTCATTGAAACCTATTGAATATTGAAAAAGCTAGATAGAGTTGATATGGAAAGAATGGTTCCACTTGTGGGAGGTGGTGGGGGGGTGGTCTAGGGTCAGAGGTGTAGCCTCAGGACAGAAGGACATCCATCTAGAACAGAGACGTGCAGAAATCTCTTCAGCCAGAGGGTAGCCATCGAGCTCATTATCACATAGCTGTGGAAGCTAAGGCATTGGGTATATTTAAGGCAGAGGTTGATAGATTCTTGATTAATAAGAGCATCAAAGGTTATGGGGATAAGGCTGGAGAATGGGGTTGGCAAGGATAATGAATCAACGGTGATGGAATGGCAGGGTAAATTTGGTGGGCCAAATGGCCTAATTTTGCTTCTATGCCTTATGGTCTAAGAGTTTCTAAGAATGATGAATCTGGGAGAATATATTCCCCCTCCTCCTGTCATGAATAGATAACCTTTATGTTTCATTAGTGATCCCCTTTCTGATTCTCCCACATCTTCTCCACTGAGAACCCTGTATCATCAATCAAAGCACCTCTTTTCCTTTTGTTTTCCAGTGGACACAAACCCAGCCTCCTCAAACTTCTATTACCATTCCAGCAATTAGTCTGGTAAACCTTTTCTGAATTGCTGCCCAATCATAAATATTCTTGATGATATGAGGAGGACAATACTTTACACATTATAATACCACCATTACCTATGTAATATAGAACACATAGAACTCTACAGCACAGTACAGGCCCTTCAGCCCACAATGTTGTGCTGACCTTTTAACCTACTCCAGATTCAATCTAACCCTTCCGTCCCACATAGTGCTCTATTTTTCTATCATCCATGTGCCTATCTAAAAGTTTCTGAAATGTCCCTAATGTATCTATCTCTACCACCACTGTTGGCAGATGGCCACGCACTCACCATTCTCTGTGTACAAAAACTTACCTCTGACATCCCCCCCTTACGTTTTCCTCCAATCAGTTTAGAATTATGGTCCCTGCTATCAGCCACTTCCGTCTTGGAAAAAAGGCTTTGGCTTCCACTTGGTCTGTGCCTCTTATCAATTGTACACCTCTAACAAGTCACTTCTCATCTTCCTCTCCAAAGAGAAAAGCCCTAGCTCACTCAACCTTTCCTCATAAGACACGCTCTCTAATCCAGGCAGCATCCTGGTAAATCTCCACGGCTCCCTCTCCACAGCTTCCACTTCCTTCCTATAATGAGGAGACCAGAATTGAACACAATGCTCCAAGTGTGGTCTAACAAGGGTTTATTAGAGCTAGAACACTAACTCACAGCTCTCAAACTCAGTTCCTCAACTAATGAAGGCCAACACACCATATGCCTTTGTAATTAACTAACCAACATGTGCACAACTTGGAACGATCTACAGATGTGAACCACAAGCTCCCTCTTCTCCTCCATACTACCAAGAATCATGCATTAACCCTGTACCCTGCCTTCAAATTTAACCATCCAAAGAGAATCACTTCACAGTTCTCCAGGTTGAACCCCGTCTGCTATTTCCTAGCCCAGCTCTGCATCATGTCAATGTCCTGTTGTAACCTATGACAACCTTCCACATCATCCACAACTCCACCAATCTTTGTGTCATCTGCAAACTTACTAACCCACTCCTCCACCTCCTCATCCAGGTCATTGATAAAAATCACAAAGAGCAGGGCGTCCAAGAACAGATCCTTGCAGAACAACGACTGGTCACTGTCCTCCAGGCAGAAAACTCTCCATCTACAACCACTTTCTGTCTTGTTTAAGCAAGCCAATGCTGAATCCATACTGCCAAGCTTCCCTGGATCCTGTGCTTTCTGACTTTCCGAATCAGCCTACATGGGGAACCTTGTGAAGCACTTTACAAAAATCCATATCACTATTGCCCACATAACATGAAGAACAATTCTCCTTGCACTGACAAACCCTGGGAACCATGGAGGTGGCAACCACTGTCATTTTATGAGTAAATCACCTCTATAGCAAGATTGCTTGCAGTTAGTGTTGTTTAAGCATTTTATTTTAAATATCAAAACTAATATTATTCACTCAGAAATTTAAAATAACCAGTTTTTCTCCACTTTCCTCACTATAGATTGAGGAGCTTGTTTACAGATTGACTGATGCGCAGAAATAGGTCAAGGTGTCAGTACCAATAATTTTTCTGATGTGGGCAGATTTAAATTTTCCACTAGCTTCTAATGACTGGAGGATTTGCAAAGTTCAAGGCTGCTCTGAAGATAAATATTTACATTAGTATGGGGGCACGTGAGCGTGAAAAGTTATTTGAAGATGTGGTAATATTCACAACACCCAAAATTATTCTCAGCCCCACTCAATCATCTAATTCACAGTTAAACCAGAATTTATTAATATCAAAAGCATGCAATTTTTCGGCATCAAAAAACTGGAATATACAGACAATATCTGGGACCTTACAATAAACGACAAGCATGGCTTTACACAAAATATATTAAATAAAGTTGCACAAGACTAATCTAAATGCTTTGGCTCAAATCTAGCATGCAGTTCTTTTGACCTTGATCTTCACACTCTACTGTAATGAGGTGAACATAACTTCTAATTCTTTGTTGAGCGAGCTAGGGCTTTTCTCTTTGGAGCGAAGGAGGATGAGACGTGACTTGATAGAGGAGTACAAGATGACAAGAGGCATGGATTGAGTGGATAGGCAGAGACTTCTTTTTACCCAGGATGGAAATGGCTAATACAGTGGGGTGTAATTTTAAAGGTGATTGGAGGAAAGTGTAGGGGGATGTCAGGGGTAAGTTTTATACAGAGAGGGTGGTGGGTGCATGGGGTGCACTGCCATGAGCGGTGGGAGAAGCAGATAGACCAGGGACATTTAAGAGTCTCTTAGATAAGCACATGGGTGTAAAAAAGGAGGGCAGAGTGAGAGGGAAGTGTTAGATTGAGACAAATAAATCTACAGATACTGAACATTCAAACTAGCACACACAAAATGCTGGAGGGATTCAGCAGGCCAGGCAGCATCGATGGAAAAGAGTGAACAGAGCTGAGACCCTTCCTCGGAATGGATCAGATTGATCAAGGCATCAAGTGTTAGACTGATATTGGAGTAGGTTAAAATGTCAACACAACATCATGGGTCAAAGATCCTATACTGTGTTATACTGCTCTATGTTTTATGTTCATCCAATGAAATAGCTAGAATTTAAGGAAAATTATTTTGAGCAACATGGTAATCCCACTTTGGTGGGAATTTCATTCTGCTCGCTGCTCACAAAATCTGCCTCTTACTAAAAACACAATCTAAGATCTGAAAGAAAAGTATTAAAAAGTTCTCTTATTTTAACTTGATCTTGCAAGGCAACACTTTTGCAGAGCCTGAGTGCAATTACAGGTGCATGAATACGTTGGCACCTTTCTGGATTCTTGCCCCTTCCTCTGCACTCTGGTGAAGGACCCTGGCTTTTCTTCCTCTCCCTCGATGTTACCCGACTGATGAATTCGTCCTGCACTGTGTAGGTGTTGCTCTGGATTCCCAACATCAGCAGAATCCCTTGTGTTTATGAGATACTGAGATCAATCGGTTCATAATGGTGATGCAGAAATATTTGGGAGTTGCGAACGCAGGAGTCTCTGCAGATGCTAGAAATCCGAGCACCACACACAACACGCTGAAGGAACCCAGCAGGTCAAGCAGCATCTACGGAAAGGAATACACAGGCATAATTGTGAGTTGAGATCCTTCAACAGGACTGAAAGAAGCGTCCTAATGAAAGGGTCTGGGCTCGAAACTTCAACTGTTCATTCCTCTCCACAGATGCTCCCTGGCCTGCTGAGTTCCTCCAGCGCTTTGTGTGTATTGCTCTGGATTTCCAACATCTGCAGAATCTCTGAAGGACTGCTGAAGGGCCTCAGCCCAAAACGTCGACTGTTTACTCTTTTCCATAGATGCTGCCCGGCCTGCTGAGTTCCTCCTGCATTTTGTGTGTGTTGCAATGATCTGCAGAATCTGTTGTGTTTGGCATAAAACTGGTTTACGATTATTGCTCCTGAATAACGTAGTGTAGCAACACATATCCCATACTCTGGGAGAATGAAGCAATCAAACACATAAAGTCATACATAAAGATTAACTTAACCTTATGTTAAGTGTACTTACCCCAGCTGACTTAGAGCTGAATGCTGCATATTCTGTAGCTGATGTTGCTGCCAGCCAGTCATCGAGCCCAGATGGAGTGCATTGGCGGTGTTAAACCCAGTCAGAGATGATAAGTCAGCACTACTGAGGGAATACTCTTCATTGTGATGTTGGCAGGGCCCAGAATTAGAGCAAGAAGTAACATTAAGGTCAATTAAACATGATGAAGTTCATAATATATCATTTCAGATAATTGACAAACCAATTAACTTCTAATTTTCTGAACATCTTCATTATAAAGTGGTTAGACCCCATGGAACCAAGGACTCAGTTTGAGAATACACTCAGTGGACACTTTATTAGGTATAGGAGGTACCGAATAAAATGGCCACTGTACACTCATGATCTTCTGCTGATGTAGCCCATCCACTTCAAGGTTCAACGTGTTGTACATTCAGAGTTGTTCTTCTGCACACCACTGTTGTAACATGTGGTTATTTGAGTTAGTCGCTGTCCTGTCAGCTTGAACCAGTCTGGCTATTCACTTCATACCTCTCTCATTAGCAAGGCATTTTTACCCACAGAACTGCCACTCACTGGATTTGTTTTGTTTCTTGCACCATTCTCTGTAAACTCTCGAGACTGCTGTGTACGAAAATCCCAGGAGATCAACAGTTTCTGAGATTCTCAAACCACCCCATCTGGCACCAACAATCATTCCACAATCATAGTCACTTTGACTACATTTCCCAATTCTGATGTTTGGTCTAAACAACAACTGAACCTCTTGATCACGACTGCATGTTTTTATGCATTGAGTTGCTGCCACACGATTGGCTGACTAGATATTTACATTAACAAGCAGGTGTACCAGTGTACCTAATAAAGTGGCCACTAAGAGTATTTTACAGGGATATGTATTACTATGCATCATGCATACAGCGCAAATCATCCAATGTAAATTAAGGTATAACCTATGGGGAGTATATTACTGCTAAAATGAATCAAGTAACTTCAACTCCAGACACTTGCCATAATCATAGAGCCACAGAACACTACAGCACAAAAACAGGCCCTTTGGCCCATCTAGTCGATGCCAAACTATCTGTCTATTCCCATCCACCTGCCTCCTCCCATAGCCCTCTTCACCCCTCCCATCCATTTAGTTCTCCAAACTTCTCTTTAATGCCCATCCCGCAGCAAACTTTGATAGTCTTCCTAGCTGCCACTACGCCTGCAATCTTGGTGTCATTTAGTTTACCTCATTATCATCCAGATCATTGATATAGAAGACAAACAACAATGGACCCAGCACTGATCCCTGTGTCACATCACTAGTCACAGGCCTTCAGTCAGAGAGACAACTATCTACTACCACTCTCTGGCTTCTCCCACAAAGCCAACGTCTAATCCAATTTACTACCTCTTCCTGAATTTCAAGCCACTGAGCCTTCTTGATCAGCCTCCCATGTGGGACCTTGTCAAAGTCCAGCATTTCCCGACTCGATGTCCACAGACCCCTCAATTAATGGTAGGAGTCCACGGCATAAAAAAGGTTGGAACCCCTGATGTAGACAATGTCCACTGCCTTCCCTTCATTAACTTTCCTGGTAACCTCAAATTATACATTTGTTTCATCATCTCTGGGCCAACTCTAGCAATCTAAAGCTAATTTCATTGTCTCATCTCTTGACCATAGTATCCTCCTCTGCTCTAAATCACATTTACTTTCCATTCATCGGATGTTGTGGTCTGTAGCTCCAATAACACCCGTGGCAAAATAATCCATACTCTGATCATATGTGTAAAGAAAGGTTTTTTGCTCTCCATATCGTGTGAATGATAATTTTGAACTGATGACAGTTATGTCACATACCCCTGAAGTAGAAGCGTTAGTCTTTTTTTAATGTATTCCAACACATGCTTCATTTAATAAAATAAAAACAGCATTTTCTGCTCCAGGCAAAACAGTCCCATTGTCTGAAGATGTTTCTTATAATCAGGTGATTCAACTTCTTTCTGGTTAACACATTCAATTCTTTGATCTCCTTCCTAAGATGAATTGCCTCACAGTTTTCCACATTAATTTTTATCGTCCATTATAGATTTATGGAGTAATAGGATACTACAGCATAGAAACAGGCCTTTCAGCTCATCTAGTCTATGTGAAACTATTAATCGCCTAGTCCCATCAACCGTCATCCTCCATATCCCCCCATCCATGTACCTATCCAAACTTCTCTAAAATGTCAAAATCAAACCTGCATCCACCACTTCTGCTGGCAGCTCGTTCCACACTCATGTTCCCCTTAAACGTTTCACCTTTCACCCTTAACCCATGACCTCTAGTTGTAGTCTGATTCTGTCAACTTCACGACTACTTTCGTTATTGCTGTTTGAGAAAAACATACCTTTCCATGCAAACAGAGTAATTGAGCTGTTGACATGTTTATTGTATTTTAAATGTGCCTACAGCACATTTATTCTATTTGTGTAAATCAGAATGATTTGTACAGAGAACTCAGGGGTAATCCTTAGACACATCACTTCAACCCCTTTTTCAATCAGAGCAGTAACAATTAATTATAACCATCACAAAATACTTTCTGAGATCCAAAATATATCATCATTAGTTTTACCCATCTAATCTCAGAACATAGAACATTAGAACACAGAAACAGGCCCCTTGGCCCCTGTAGTCTGTGCAAAACTATTAATCAGCCTAGTCCCATTGACCTGGACCCAGACCATAGCCCTCCATACCCCTCCCATCAATGTACCTATTCAAACTTCTCCCTGATTCCATTGATCTACACCCGGACCATAGTCCTCCATACCTCTCCCATCAATGTACCTATCCAAATTTCCCTTAGGTTTTTCACATTACAGCCCTTCAGCCAATCTTTTACCCTATGCTTTAAAGAAACTTATAACTTTGACAATGCACACAAGATCCAGGGGGAACTCAGCAGATCATGCAGCATCTACGGAAATGACTGAAGATTTGTCACTTTGGGCTGAGGCCTTTCACAGAGACGGGAAAGAAAGGAGGAGGCACCAGAATAAAAAACGTGGGGGAGGGGAAGGAAGTGAGAAGTCAGGTGATGGGAAAGTTAAAGGTTTGAAGGAGAAGGAATCTGACAGGAGAGGAGAGTAAACCATGGAAGAAAGGGAAGGAGGAGGGGCACCAGAGGGAGGTGATAGGTAGGGGAGGAGAAGAGGTAAGAGGCTAGAGTGAGGAATGGAAGAAGAGGGAAAAATAAAAAAGAGAGAAAACAGAGACAATAAGATTTTATAATTATATATCAGAAATTGGAGAAATCAGTATTCATGTCATCAGCACGGAGGCTACCTAGATGGAATATGAGGTGCCGCTCCTCCACCCTGACGGTGACCTCAACATGGCACAACAGGAAGCCATGGACTTGCATGTTGGAACGGGAATGTGGATAGGAATTAAAATAGTGGGCCCCCAGGAAGTGCCGTTTTTACCAGATGGAGACAGGTGCTCAACAAACCCCTCCCCTAATTTATGTTGGGTCTCACCAATGTAGAGGAGGCCCCAACAGGAACCGCAGATACAATAGATGACCCCAAAAGATTCACAGATGAAGTACTGTTTTAGCTGTAGGGACTGTGTGGGGCCCTGAATGGAGGTGAATAGGCAGAGGTGGGAGTTTCGTCCCTTTGAGGGATATAATGTTGACAGATGTCAAAGCTGCTTCTGTAGGCAACTGAGGGCAGGGCTTCTTCATCACACTGCCAGAGACCCACTGATTACTCAGGCCATGGGGCTGTGGTCTGGAATGCCATGGGTCAAAAAGACAGGTCCTCTGTATCTGGGCTCATGAAGTATGAGTGTGGGTGATCATGGTTGGTTAGTATGCCAACAAAATAATCAGCCAAAAAGAAAATGCTTTGTAAAGTCAGGATTCAAGATTGTTTGATGACATTCCCAATCCACAAGTGTAGAGGAGAACAAAATAATTGTTACTCTGCATCTGATGCAGCACATAAAAACATCACAATCAGATAAGAAACACAATAACAAAAAAACAATAAATATAAATAGATCTACATGGATTGATTTTATGTCTATAAAGTGATGCTTGGCATAAGGTGACTGACAGGAAAGGATAAAGTAGTGGTGGTTAGGGTTGTGTAGGGGTGGGTTAGTGGGTGGAGGTGTTACTGCTTGGGGAAAGTGGCTGTTTTTGAGTCTGATGGTCTTGTTGTGGATGCTACATAGCCTCCTCCCTGATGGGAGTGGGACAAATAGTCCAAGAGCAGAGTGGGTGGGGATGATGCCTTTGTTGTGTGTTGAGTGATGTTGAGTCGCCATCAGCTCATGGTGACCCTGTGGATGGTGTAGGTGTCTATTGGATTTTCGTAGCAAGGTACATAAGGTGACTGAGAGGAAATGATAAAATAGTGGTGATTGAAGGGGTGGGTTAGTGGGTAGAGGTGTTGATCTGCTTTACTGCTTGGGAAAAGTAACTGTTTTTAAGTCTGGTGATCCTGGTGTGGATGCTGATGGGAGTGGACAAACAGTCCATGAGAGTGGGTGGGATCCTTTATGATGTTGCTGCCTTTTTACTGACACCTTTCTGTAGATATATATTTGTGATGCCAGGTAGGCTGGTGCCGGTGATGTATTGGGAAATTTTGACCACCTGTTGTATTGTTTTTCCAAACTGGAGTGAATGAATTTATTGCAAGTACTTAAAAAGTTAAGTTTTTGGAAGTACTGCACTAAGAACATTGATTTTCAAGTGTGTGTTCTTATTTATTTATTTATTTAGTGATATAGCGTGGAACAGGCCCTTCGGGGTCTTTGATGTACTGCTGCCCAGTAACCCCCGACAACCCCGATTTAATCCTATCCTAATCATGGGATAATTTACAATGACCATTAACCTTCCTGGTAAGATCTTTGGACTCTGGGAAGAAAGAAATTCCTCTGGAAATCAGAACAGTCTGAGAAAGCACTCCATGTGAAGGCGTACAGAATCCTGAAAGAGGGCTCTGGGATTCAACTCGAGACACCCCAACCTGTAACAGGGTCGTGCTAACCACTAAGCTACCGCAGTGCCCAGTTGACAGAGCTGGTATTCCGTCAATAGTTGACAGAGATAACAAGCAAAACAAACTTCCGTAATTTGGAAAATTTAACTTGATATTGATGCAGAATTGATTTTCAACACTCCAACCAAGCAACATACATTTTATATTTTACAGCAAACACTTTAGACTGGTGTTGACTACATAAAGCAAATTAAAATATCCAAAATAATTTTGGTATATGTTTTCTCAGGTGAGACTTACATTTACATGTAACAACAAAATTTAAAATAGAATCCTATGTGCAGTATCAGGAAACACCTCCCAAGAACATAATCAGACAGCTACAGGTCCCTGTGGCCACTTCATTAGGTACATCCACACACTTGCTCATTAATGCAAATATCTAATCAGCCAATCTTGTGGCAACAATGTATAAAAGCATGCAGACGTGGTCAAGAGGTTCAATTGTTGTTCAGACCAAACATCAGAATGGAGAACAAATGTAATCAAAGTGACTATGACCGTGGAATGATTTTTGGTGCCAGATGGGGTGGTTTGAGTATCTCAAAAACTGCTGATCTCCTGGGATTTTCATGTACAACAGTGTTTAAGAGTTTACAGAGAATGGTGTGAAAAACAGTGAGCCTTGTTATTAAGAGAGGTCAGAGGAGAATGGCCAGACAGGTTTAAGCAGACAGGAAGACGACACAAACTCAAACAACCACACAATACCATAGTGGTGTGCAGAAGAGCATCTCTGAATGCACAACACGTGAACCATGAAGCAGATGGGCTACAGCAGTAGAAGACACCGGGTTCCATCCCTGTACCCAGTAAGGTGGCCACTAAGTACAAAGGATACATATAATAAATTTCCAATGGGATATTGATAAAATCTCCACAGGAGTCAAAATACAGTACTGTGCAAAAATCATAGCCACATATATATTTGCTGGGGTGCCTAAGACTTTTGCATAGTACTGTATTTGTCAAAGTGGAGTAGAGAGCAAGTTTGTAGATCTGGCGGGAGCAAAGGATGTTGGGAATGGCGAGGGTGGAGCACCGCAGGAGGGGTGTGGGACGGGTGGCAGGGGAAGGGAGTGGCACAGGTGCAGGCACACACAGCCCTGAGACACCAGGCAAGGTCATTTGATTTCAAAGAATTGGTTTACTGATCATTACAGAATGTCTCTCTGGTGCTTCCTGCTCCCTCCCCTCTCCCTTCCCCTTTTCCCACCCATGATTCCTCATCTTCCTGGCCCCTCCCTACTCTCAGTCCATGACAGAGACCCATATCAGAATCAGGTCTATCATCACTCTCATATGTCATGAATTTTTTTGTGGCAGCAGTACAGTGGAATGCATAAAATTACTCCAGTACCGTGCAAAATTCTTAGGCACCCTAGCTATATATACGTACCCAAGTCTTTTGCACAGTACTGCCACATTTCTCTGGAGTTTTAAACTTTGTTAAGAAGGAACAATGATTAAAAGAAGAATCAGTTTGTGTGCAGCCATGCCTCAACTTTAGACACTGATAAATAACACGGAATACATTAATTCTTTGCTTATAAAGTGAACACGTGCTTTCTATTGCAGCGCCAGGTGCAATCCATGGCCTGTAACTTAAACCATATGGACGCAGATGGGAATTACATTTCACCCCTATATTAGTATTTCAGAGACACAAAGAATTTTTGTGGCACTCTGCTACCAGTGACATAACACAGTGAAAGGAATTACCTACCAGTACCATATGTGGTAGAAATGGCTGAAGGGTATCCTCCCATCCCATGCCCAGGCAGAGTAGGCGTTGCTACGGAAACCACTGGTGTAGCCAATGACTGTGCAGCTTGTGAGTTATTTATTCTCTGATTCTATAAAGGAACAAAATTGTGAGTTTTAAATATAATTTTTAGACCATCTCAGTACCTTATTTGTTAAGACCCAACAGGAAAAAGCTGAAACAAGAAAAAATCTGACTTTTTAAAAAAATAAAATGAATAATTTAATACTACTGGCCTTGAAGAACTCTTCGAAACCTATCATTTACCCACACTTCAGGAGACTAGATGTTCCCAAGGTAACCAATTACATCAGCATTTCTATAGTAACCAGGTCAGCCACCAATAAAGATTTGTTATTGTGACAGGAAAAAGACCCTGTGGAAAACAGTTGGAATAAGCACTATGTCCTGCTATTATGTTTTTTTATGAAAAAAAATTGTGGATTCCTGTTATTGTTCTCAAGTGGTTGGATAGCTTTAATCTTAATGGTGAGCACAGGGTGTAAGTGTGAATATTTGCAAAACCAGTAGGTGGTGGTGTTGTTACTTCAGAGTGAGAGATCTTTAGCAGGACTGCACATAATTTCTCAGTTGATATCTGAAAGATCAAAGACTTCAATGATGTTCAAATGGATAACTTCTGGTGCAGCAGTTTCTCGAGTCTATTCTGATAAGTTATACTTCTCTCCATCTACAACCCACCTAAATCTGGCTTTTATGTTTTAATGGAAACCATACACAAGGAACTGTGAGCCTTAAGTATAAGTGAAGCTGCCTGGTGGCATAAGGTTACTTTAGCCAGAGGGTGGTGAATCTGTGGAATTCGTTGCCACAGATGGCTGTGGAGGCCAAGTCATTGGGTATATTTAAAGCAGAGGTTGATAGATTCTTGATTAGTCAGGGTGCCAAAGGTTACGGGGAGAAGGCAGGAGAGGGATAATAAATCAGCCATGATGGAATGGTGGAGCAGATGCGATAGGCCAAATGGCCTAATTCTGCTTCTACAGTACCGTGTAAATGTCTTAGGCATTAGGGTGCCTAGGACTTTTGCATAGTACTGTGTTTGTCAATGTGGAGCAGAGAGAGAGTTTGTAAATCTGGCGGGAGCAAAGAATGTTGAGAATCGAGAGTATGTTGTGCCGTGGGACAGGTGGCAGAGAAGAAGTGCCGGGACAGGGGCTGGTGCAGGTGCAGACACACCCAGCCCTGAGACACTAGGCAAGGTCATCTGGTTCCAAAGAATTGGTTTATTGATCATTACAGAATGTCTCCCTGGTGCTCCACTCTCCCTTCCCCTTTTCCCAACCATGATGTTCCTCTCCCTGCCCACTTCCCACTCTGAGTCCACAATAGCGACCCATATCAGAATCAGATTTATCATCACTCACATACATCAAGAAATTTGTTTTTTTTGTGACAGCAGTACAGTGCAATACATAAAATTACTAATGTACAGTGCAAAAAGTTTTAGGCACCCTAACTATATATACGTATGTGCCTAAGTCTAGCACAGTACTGTATGTTTATGGTCTTAATGGTTATGGAAGGTATTAAACAATTGGATATTCATTGTGGGAAAGGCCACCCAATAGAAACAACATGCAGACTGTAATGATGGGGTTCAAATGCAGACCTCAAGCAAAGGTCTTTAACGTCTCTTGCTGTGTTATATATGTTCTAACATCCAATTGCATCTCCTGCAAAAAAATTAATCAAATTTGCCAGAATGATTGAGCTGTGCTATTCTGGTTTGTATCTGATGTCATGCTACGAAATGGGATCTGACCCAATTCAGGGCAGCTGGAAACACACCACTGTGTGGCAGTAAAGGGACAGTACTGGCCCAAAAAACCCTACCCAATTCCCATGGCAACAGGGCTGCCAAGTTGGAGAGAATGGCTGCAGAGGGAGAGTGCAGGGGGATAAATGAGAGAGGGAAGGAGGGAAGGAGAGAGAGGGAGAAAGGGAGAGGGAGAGAGGGAGAAGGGAGAGGGGAGAGAGGGGAGAGAGGGGAGAGAGGGGAGAGAGGGGAGGGAGGGGAGGGAGGGAGGGAGAGAGGGAGAGAGGGAGAGAGGGAGAGAGGAAGAGAGGAAGAGAGAAGGGCAGGGAGAGAAGGAAAGAGCGAGGGGGAGAGAGGGGGGAGGGAGAGGGAGGGGAGAGAGGTTGAGAGGAAGAGAGAGGGGCAGGGAAAGAAGGGCAAAGAGACGGGGAGGGGGAGAGGGGGAGAGAGGGGGTGAGAGATAATGAGGGGAGAGAGAGGGGAGTGATAGAGAGGAGAGATGAGGAGAGAGAAGGGTAGAGAGATGGAGGAGATGGAGGAGAGGGAGGGAGAGAGACAGGACTGGGGAGGATGGGGAGGGAGAGAGGGGGAGAAGGAGGATAGAAGGGGAAGGATGGGAGAGAGGGACAGGGGGGAGACACACATCCTTACTAATTGAGAACCACTGGTTTAAATATACCCAATGACTTGGCCTCCACAGGCATCTGTGGTAATGACTTCCACAGATTCATTATCCTCTGGCTAAAGAAGTTCCTCCTCATCTTCAATCTAAAGGGATGTCTTATTCTGAGGCTGTGGCCTCTGATCATAGACTCTTCTATTACAGTAAACATCCTCTCCACATCCACTCTGTCTAGGTCTTTGAATGAGTGAGAATGATTCACCTGCTTCCAGTCATTCCAAAGGTTTGCAGTATTAAAGTGGCTTTTGTTTGCACTAGAAAATATATGATGGAAAATATATCCCTGGGTCTAATTCTGAGAACTTTCCCAGTCCACTCCCAGGAAGGTTTCAGTGGCAGAAGGGGGCAACCAGGGAATTGATTGTAGACTTCAGGAAGAGGAATTCTGGAGAACCAGTCCTCATCGAGGAGTCAGCAGGGGAAAGGGTGAGCAGCTTCAGGTTCCTGGGTATCAACATCTCGGAAGTTCTATCCTGGGCCTATGCTATTACAAAGCAAGCATGCGAGCAGTTATATTTCATTAGGGGTCTGAGATGTCACCGAAGTTCTACAGATGTACGGTGGAAAACATTCTGACTGGTTGTGTCACCGTCAGGTATGGAGGCATCAATGCAGAGTGGATTGTAAACTCAGCCAGTTCTATTATGGGCACTAGTCTCCCCAACATCCTGAACAACTTGAAAAGGCAATGCCTTAAGAAGGCGGTATTCATCATGTAAGGTCCCCACCATCCTAGACATGCCTCCTTTCTCACTGCTACTATCAAGGAGGAGGTACAGAAGACAGAAGACACACACTCAATGTTTTAGGAACAATTTCTTCCCCTCTGCCATCAGATTCCTGAACGGTCGATGAACCCATGAACACTACCTCACTAATCATCAGTGGACTTTAGGAAGACTAAGCCTGCAATGCTCCCTGTTACTATTGTTGGTGTGGACATAGGTGTGGTGAGGACCTACAAGTACCTGGGGGTGCACCTGGATGACAGACTTGAGTGGAGCACCAACACAGAGGCTGTGAACAAGAAGGGCCAGAGTCACCTCTACTTCCTGAGGAGACTGAGGTCCTTCGGAGTATGCAGGCCTCTCCTTCACATGTTCTATCAGTCTGTTGTTGCGAGTACAATCTTCTATGCAGTGGTGAGCTGGGGCAATGACATCAGCATGGGTGATGCCAGCAGGCTCAATAAACTAATTAGAAAGGCTGGCCGCGTTATAGAAGTCGAACTGGACACACTGGAGGCTGTGGTAGAACAAAAGGACCCTATGGAAAATCCTGGCAATTCAGGACAATGTTTCTCACCCTCTGCATGCCACCTTGGCTGATCAGAGGAGCATCTTTAGTTTATAGATTAAGTCAGCTGTGCTGCTCCAAAGAGCACTATATGAAGTCAATCTTAGTTTCAGCCAATAGGCTCTATAATGGGTCAACCTATAGCTGGGGAAGTGATGACCCCCCCCTACTGTTCGAATGTTTGTGGTAACTTATTTTTTATTCTTTCTACTTCTCTTCTAATATTTGTATTTCTGTGCACTTGTAATGATACTGAGACACTGTAACTTCCTTAGGGATCAATAAAGTATCTATCTATCTCATCCTCTCTTGTACTATTTATTTATCTTTTATATATTCTTATTTTATTTTACTAGTATAGTAGAGGGCCTCAAAGCAACAAATTTGCCAACACAGATAAGTGATAATAAACGTAATTCTGAATCTGAGAACAGTTAGGGATAGGCCTTTAATGCCTTTTCCCAAAGAAAGAATAGAATTAGTTTACATTTTATGCATTATGTATTGGTTTACATCTTGTTATTTATTTACTTATTTATTGATACAGTGCAGAATAGGCCTTTCTGGCCCTTCAAGCCATGCTACCCTGCAATCTCCGATTTAACCATAACCTAATCACGGGACAATTTACAATGACCATTAACCTAATAACTGGTCCGTCTTTGGACTGTGGGAGGAAACGGGAGCACCTGGACAAAACCCACACATTCCATGGGGAGGACGTACAGAGGCTCCTAACAGAGGATGTCGGAATTGAACTTTGAACTCTGACACCCTGAGCTGTAATAGCGGCGTACTAACCGTAACACTACAGTGGTAGTCTGCACCTCCTGCACGCTACCTTATTTACACTATGAACACGAATTACCAAACAAGTTACAGTATGCAAATAGTTCTAAATAAAACAAGGTCAGGCACTATTTGCAGTGATAAGCATGGTTAAAATTTCAGTTTGATACATTATTTCCCATATCTCTAGGTAAAACTCTAGGTAGAACGAGGGGCAGAGCGAAGTGATGATGGCGCTAAATGGTGACTCCTTTCCTTGCATCTTCGGAAACAGCTCTATTTCCATCTTTAATATCTCTATTTTTGCCTTTCAGGGCTCTTTTGAAGATCCTGACCTGGAGTTACACACTGACTTTGGTTCTTTGCGGGAACGGGACTCGCTCTCAGGGAAGGGGAAGAAGAATGGGACTCGCTCTCATGCTAAGGGTTCAGCCTAGGACTCGGGGCTCTGGAGACAGGCGGATCTAAAGTCGATGTCATGGCAGGAGATCCGCGTGTCAGTGGGGGAGTTGGATTATCTACAGCTGCGTGCCCAGAGACCTGAGATTTTTGGGCACAGAGCTTGAAAAAAGCGACGTAACGGACTTTTAACTTCATAAACCAGCAAGTTGTTTGTTATGTCTCCCCTCTCGCTGTGAAATGGAGACACCCTTTCCTCCCTTATTAGGGAGAGAGAGAGAGAGAGAGAGACAGAGAGAGAGAGAGAGAGAGAGCCTGTGGTATGTTGAATACCGGGTGAACTGCAAAGTCTTTGCTGTTGCTTTGTTCACACTTGAGTGTTTGGTTGTGGGAGCTGATGCTTTTTTTGTTGGTGGGGGGAGGGGTGATTGTTGCTTGCTGCCACCTATGCATGGGAGGGAGGGGAGCTGGGGGTTCTATCATTTACTGTTGTTCATTCTTTGCGACATTCTATTTTTGTGGACGGTTGTGAAGAAAAAGCATTTCAGATGTATATTGTATACATTTCTCTGACATTAAATGTACCTGTGAAACCTTTGAAAAGCTCTTCTGAAAAATCATGAACCTTGTCCAGTATATTAACTTTGCTCCTCTCTCCATAGATATTGCTTGATCTACTGAGTATTTATTCCAGATTTCTAACGCCTGCAGCATATTGCTTCTCATCAAAGTTGTTGGATTAAATCAGCAGAACTCTCACTTACCAGCAATAAATCAACATCCTCGGACTGGCAGCATTGAAAAAGAGCAGTGAATATTGGTTAGCTGAGATTATTCTGTACAGTAGGAACGCTATCAATGATAAATAAATGTGTTCTCACTGTCAATGACATTCCTTCACAGTGAACTGTGAATATCCAATTCACTCCCTCAGCGAATATTCAACTCACTCCCTCAGAGTGAACTGTGAATATTCAGCTCTCCCTCATAGTGAACTGTGAATATCCTTCTCACTCCCTCAGAGTGAATTGTGAATATCAAACTCACTCCCTCACTGTGAATATCCAGCTCACTCCCTCACAGTGAATTCTGAATATCCAACATGGAGTTTAGAATATTTTATTCTACAAACCTTACTAAGATGACAGTTTTAACTGCATGCATTTATTTCAGTTTTAATTTATTTTGAACATGACAAATCAAACAGGTTTCTCATTTCTGCAAATTAGGAATATATTCAGAGGAAACTGGTTTACAGAAAAACCTATCTAAGACTAGAGTTTCAAAAACAGTTTTGATATATTGAGAAATTCTATAAAAAGTAGTCAATTCTGCTCAGTACATCATGGGAAAAGCTCTCCCAACTATTGAGCATATCTAATGAAACACTGTCACAGAAAAGCAGTATCCACCATCAGGAACCTCCACCACCAAGGCCACGCTCTCTTCTCGCTGCTGTCATCGGGAAGAAGGTACAAGAACTTCAGTACTTACACCACCAGGTTCAGGAACAGTTACTATCCCTCAACCATCATGCTCCTGGGGATAACTTCACTCAACTTCACGTGGCCCATCAATGAAATGTTCCCACAACCAATGGACTCATCTTCAAGGACTCTTCATCTCATGTTCTTGTTATTTATTGCTATTTATTTATGTTTGCATTTGCACAGTTTGTTGTTTTCTGCACTCTACTTGATCTTTCATTGATCCTGTTATAGTTACTATTCTATAGATTCGCTGAGTATGCCCACAGAAAAATGAATCTCATGGTTGTATATGGTAACATATATGTATTTTGATGATAAAATTTACTTTGCCCCTTAATTTATTTAGAGATAGTGTGGAAAATACCCTTTCACCCGAGTTGCACTGCCAGCTACCCTGGTCTAACCACGGGCTTATTCGTGTTGCATCTCAATAAAATAAAATAAATAAAGTTAAATTTCATATCTTTCCTGTCCCCCTTTTCAAAATCTCTCTCCGTATATTGTGATTCCAGCTATAAGGTGCCGCATATGCAACCTGTTTCGGGTCTCGAAATATATGTACAGAGCTTGATGCTTAATAGTGTGAGGTTAATACAGGAAGTCCATTGTTTAAAAATTTACCACTGGTTCCAACACTAACTGTGTTATACAGTAGGCAAAGCACTCCAATGCCTCTGACATTTAATTCTATTGGAAGATTCCAACAGGAGAGTTTAAATATTGATGCAGCAGGTTGTTACTGTGTTTAAGTAGATTTACTGGTTCTTAAAGGTTGTCATTGCTGGGGGAGGTAGTGTGGATAAGCTCCCACTACATACTAAATGCTCCTAATAGCGTGTGACTCAAATAGCCTCTGACAACCAAGTCCAGCTCCTTGCCTTCACATAACGGTTTAGCTACAAAGCCCGGTGGAACTGTTTCTACTGACAGGAGAAGGGGCAAAGGTGGGTTACTGGTGCCTTAAAAACAATTGCTTTGGGCAGGTGGGGCTTGTCATCTCTGGCTGGCAGCTCATCTAGGAGACGGAGAACTCTGATCTCAAACCTCCACTGCCTTGTGGCTGTACCCACTCATGGGGAAGTCTGAGGGAGTAAACCCTGGGGGAGAAATCCAGAGCTATAGTACCTAAGGCATTGAGTTCAACCCTGACTGGCAACTCCTGTGCTGCTGCTGGTGCCAAACTGAATCAGTCTTTGCTGGTCCTTTGTGTTCATCATGGAGAGGGGGAGCCTGCTGCATTGGCAACAGCTTCCTCTCCATACAACACTGCCCTGGCCTGCATACTAGCTTGTCGATGGCTGGGGTACAACATCCACTGTCGACCCCAACCAACGGAGACCTCAAGTAAATTTATCATAAAACTTCAATTAGCTCTTATCAGTGTCATTAATGTGAATACAATATTGATTTTCTTCTCTTAAACAAAACAGGCAAAGACATTTATAGCACACAAAATGCTGAAGGAACTCAGCAGGTCAGAAAGCATTTATGAAGTGGAATAAACAGTCAATATTTCAGCCTGAGATACTTCAACCTGGCCCAAAATGTTGACTGCTCATTGCCTTTCATCGATACTGTCTGACTTGCTCAGCTCCTCCAGCACTTTGTGTGTGCTGCTTAAGGTTTCCAGCATCTGCTGAATCTCTTGCTTTTAAAGATCTTCACAGAAATCCTTGAAATGTAGGAAAAAATAAATGTGCAGCACCAAAAATATCCTTTCTGCCCATTGAGAGAATACTAGATGGAAGAATAACTGTTGAGCGTAACATTTTATTGCTTCCAGGTGCATGGCCTTACAGGTTATGGCTGCAATCCAAGCAATGATGCATTTTAAAATGAAGTAGACATCTCTGTCTCCACTAGTCTCTAAAGCTGCGATATTCAGACCTGAACCACACCACAAGAAACAGAAATGCGCAGCAAACTCTTCCAATTCAGTCAAATGCTGCAGCAGTTGAAGTGTAATCTCAAAATTTGTGCACTAGTTTTCACTCGTCTATAAAGCAGTGATCTTCAGACCCCAAAACGAATGGCAGAAAAGCACAGCGCACTCCTTCCCAGTCAATAAAATGCTGCAGGAGTTTTAAATTAATCCGAAATCATGCTGCACTTGCATCTCAAGCTGACAAAGTAGTTTTACAGGAGAATGTTCCCACTTACCACAGATGGCATATTCTTTGAACCTGGTGGGATGAGAACCCTCAGGTCAGGTTTCCGGTTGTTCATTCCCAAATTCATAGGAGGGGGTGACTTGGTTTGCAAGCTCTTGTTCATGCTGCCAGGTGAGACCAGCAGACCTGGCGAATTGCGGGCATTTCCATACCCATTTCCTATTGAATAAAAGATTCAGACTCAGCAAAAGTATATTCAATGTATTAAAAAGAATCAAATGAAAAATAGATGTTAGTGTCTAATAGTTATTTGGCAATAAATAACAAATATATACATAAATATTAATAGGATTCAAGGTTGTTTAATGCCATTTCCAGTGCTTAAGTGTAGAGGTAAGTTGAAAGGTAAAGTTCCTTCCTGAGCTTTGTTTAACGCAGCAGGTGGCAACCTTGCCATTTCCTCAGCATTCGTCTGTTTTATGAGGTTGAGTTGCTAGCTCGTTGCTCAATCCAGAACAGATGAAAGTGTGCAAAGAGCTGGCTGGATTCGAACCCATGATCTCTTGTTCCAAAGTCTGGGGTGCAATACCACTACACCACTGGAATAGACTAAATATAAAGGAGAAGGAAATAATTGTTCTGGATCTGATGCAGCACAAAAATAGTGAGTTGACTATGGTTTTCATTTTTTTATTATGAATATTTATATTTAAGCAAAGAATAATGACAAGGAATGTGGATGAATTACTGCCACTAGACAAGGAGAAGAGACTTGCTAACTTCTAGAGTAACGTGGAGATCACTGGCTGGTTTGGAGGCTTCGATGCACAGTATCACAAGAGGGTCGGACTCAGCCACCTCTGTCACTGCAACAACCATCCCCACCATTGAAGATATCTTCAAAAGGTTCAAAGTTCAAAATAAATGTTATTATCAAAGTAAATATCTGTCACTAGGAAACCAGCATCCCTCATCAGAGATCCTCACTACCCAGGCCATGCTCTTTTCTTGCTACTGCCATCAGGTAGAAGGTACAAGAGCCTCAGGACTCGCACCACCAGGTTCAAGAACAGTTACTACCCCTCAACCAACAGTTTGTTGTCTTCTGCACTCTGGTTGATCTTTCATTGATCCTGTTATAGTTACTATTCTATAGATTTGCTGAGTATGCCCGCAGGAAGATGGATCTCAGGGTTGTATGTGGTGACATATATGTACTCTGATAATAAATTTACTTTTTATTTTGAGATTCATTTTCTTGTGGGCACTTTCAGCAAACTTACAGAAAAGTAACTATAACACAATCAATAAAAGGCTGCCCAACTAGGGTGCCTAAAGGAGGAGGCACCCCTCATTAAATCCCTCACTAACTGGGACATGCCCTCTTCTCATGACTAGCATCAAGGAGGACATTGACGAGTTGGAAGATCGACACTCAATGAGATAGGAACAGCTTCTTCCCCTCTGCCATCAGATTTCTCAACGCTTCATGAACCAATGAACATTACCTTCTTGTTCCTTTTTTGTAACATATATTTTTATGTCTTTGCACTAAATTGCTGCCACAAAACCACAGATTTCACATCATATATAAGTGACAATAAACCCGATTCTGAAACTGGAAAAAGTGACTCATTGTTTATTTCTCTCAGTGTAATAAAACAGCTTTATGTCTTTTATAGAGGTTCTCAACTTCTTAAATTAAGTAGCTTCTTCACTAACACAAAGTTGGTTCCCTGCTAGGAAGTAATATTAATGATCTCTGATGAGTTAGCTGCAAAGATAAGTAGGTTTAAACCAGGGATTCCCAACCTTTTTTATGGCATGGACCAGTACCATTAAGCAAGGGGTCCATGGACTCCAGGTTGGGAAGCTGATGGTGTGAAAGCAAAAACCACATTACACTGCGATAAACAACATGACTGAAATCTGAGAATCCATCCAGAACAAAACAATTTGCATTAATAGTTACTTGTTGGAAACCAGATGGTTACTTTCTCCAAGAATTAAAGCTGATCAACACCTCCACCCGCTAACTCTACCCAATGTCTTTGGAATATAATTGGAAACAGGAGGACCAAGAGGAAACCCATACAGTCATGGGGAGAATATAAAAACTCTTTATAGTCAGCGGTGGGAATTGAACTTGATTGCGGGTGCTACCAAGCATTAGGCAAGCCGTTAGTTTACCATGCCATCTGTTACGCTACTGAGTTACCTGTTAAGCTGTTGTGTTGCCCATTTACAGAAGTGTACTTCTGTAAATTGTGGTGCTGCCCCTTCATATAAGTGGCACCCAGAAGTTACTTGGTATATATAGTGACAACTGCTTTAAAATGGCATAGACTTGAATTGTGAAACAGATACAATACTGTGCTAAAGTCTTAGGCACCCAGATTTTTTATATGGTTCAGATGGTATGGCCTCCACACAGGAAGAACTTTGGCAAGTTCTCCAAGATGCTTGGAACAACCTACCAGCCAATTTTCTTATACAACTGCATAACAATGTACCTAAGAGAATTGATGCAGTTTTAAAGGTAAAGGGTGGTCACGCCAAATATTGATTTTATTTAGTTTTTTAATGTTTATTGCTCTTTATAGTCTTTTTTAATATTTAGAAGCTTTTCATTTCATTATTTTTGAAGTTACCTTCACTTTACAGATTTCTTTACATGACTTTTGCACAGTATTGTATTAATTGCAGAGCAAAATAGCTAGCCAATCACTTGATCACAATGAAGATAAACGGGCTCATAGTTTCCTTACATTCTCTCCCAGCTACACAAAAATTCTGTTTGCCTCTGCTTCAGTGTATGTAAGGCATTTCAATCAGGATTACAGTTGCAAGTTGCGTAATGCTTTACAGTGCCAGTGATCAAGGTTCAAATCCTGCCACTGCCTCAAAGGAGTTTCTACATTTTCCCCAGGACTGTGTGGGTTTTCCTCTGGGAGCTCTGGTATCCTCCCACAGTCCAAAGATGTGTGGGTTAGGGTTAGTAAGTTGTAGGCACACTATGTTGGTGCGGTTGTAAGGCAACACCTGCGGGCTGTCCCAGCACATCCTTGGGCAGTGTTGGCCGTTGACACAAATGACACATTTTACTGTGTTTGGATGTTTTAACGTACATGTGAGAAATAAAGCTAAATCTTAACCTTATTAAGTGTGTTAAGACTCAACCTCATATTCCTGGAGTATGAAATCCATTGGATCTGACACGACCACCTCACTGTAACTATATACCACTTTCCTGCCAAAATGATAACTTAATTACACTGTTCTAAAAATATATTAACTAGATCTTTAAAGATACTAACTAATGTGATTTTCAGTACAAAAATTTTTTACACTTTCAAGAACACTTCAGAAGCTATTAAATTAACATTTCTGCATTTAGTAACTTAATTGGGGACTTTTCAGCTTTAGCATTATTGAGGAAGAATTTAATTCCTGCATAAAATTAAAAGAAAATGAATGATAAATGCATGAATGTGGTCAACTACGCAGAATTTTTTTTTCGGATAGAGCCAACTCCGCAAACCGCATCCTTTTGCGTGGTTTGTGGGTAGGTGCCACACCTCATTATAACCCATAAAACAGAATATCCCATTAGGGCAAGGAACAGAGAGCTTTCCAAAGCTCTTCATGTACATTTACATTATCCTCCGCAGCTAGTCTAAAATTATGATTGCTTATGAAAATTACTGTCTAGGATGCATTCATGAGCACAGTACAAGAATTTATTTCCCACTATAAGGGGTAAAGATTACATATCCAAACTAGATGTACATCCGGCTAACACTCAACACGATGAGCAACAACATTTTTATGTAAATACAAGTCAAAGCTGATTAGTTGCATTTTCTACACAATGATAATTAATCTATTTATTTCAAGGAGTTTTATTACTAAGTTCTAAAATTATTTTTGATATAACAATGGCCATAGTATGTTCATATGTAACACTTGAAGATTGGTTGTACTCCAACTGAGCTTCAAAACTTTACAAGAAGATGTTGTTTGAAGATAAATGCAACTTATAATTGTGAATCTGTGGATTTCATTGCCATAGATGGCTGCAGAGGCCAAGCTATTGGGTATATTTAGACCATGAGACCGTAAGATATAGGAGCAGAATTAGGCCATTTGGCCCATCGAGCCTACTCCACTATTTCCTCACAGCTGATCCATTTCCCTGTCAGCCCCAATCTCCTACTTTCTCTTCGTAACCCATCATGCCCCGACTAATCAAGAATCTATCAACTATCAATCTATTTAAAACAGAGGATGATAGGATCTTGAATAGTGTCAAAGGCTAAAGGAAGAAGGCAGGAGAATGAGGTTGACAGGGATAATAAATCAGCCATGATGGAATGGGGGAGTTGACTCGATGGGCTGAGTGGCCTAACTTTGCTCCTATGTTTCATGGAGAAGCTTGGAAGTGAAACCAGGGAATGAATGACATTCATTACCACTGCTGAACAGTTGCGTCAAATTCCTTTATCTGAACAGAGCAAGCGATGACTAAGGCCTTCTCTCAGCATAGTTCACAGCTGCCAAAAGAAGAGTCTGCATGATATACATTTTGAATTAAATTAGGCCAACCTCGTTAGAAAGCAGGCATATTTTATGAATAGTTTTATTTTTCACATGCACATTGAAACATGAAAACATACAGTGAAATGTGCTGTTTGCGTCAACAACCAACACAGTCTGAAGATGTGCTGGGGGCAGCCCGCAAGTGTCGCCATGTTTCCAGTGCCAACTTAGCATGTCCACAACTTACTAACCCTGACCTGTGTGCCTCTGGAGTGTGGGAGGAAACTGGAGCACCCGGAGGAAACCCACGCAGTCAAGGGGAGAACGTACAAACTGAATTTCCAGCAGCGGGAATAGAACCCAAATAGCTGGCACTGTAGGGCACTGTACTAACTGGACTAGCCGTGTCGTCTGCATACTACCCATGTTAAAGAGTGGGAGAAGATAACAGGAATGATTGTTTTGAGTGCAGACAAGAAGAATTGAATGACACAGACTGTGTTCGCATCTGCTGTGAGAGGGCAGTGAAGTCTTGTTAAAGTGCAACTAACCTTGGCAGAGGATGGCGCTCGGGAGGCTGTACCCGAGGGGCTGGTCGGAGGCTCGAAGTTTTTGGATGGACGGACTTGGTGGTGGCTAAGGTCGGCTGCTTCCAATGCATCGGCAAGTTGTCAGTGCCTTGGAGGTTTATGGCAAGGAGCTTCTCCCTTTTGCCACCTGCTATCGGGGACTCGGGAGTCGATCAGGACTTGAGACTTTTCTTTTACCGTGCCCATGGTCTGTTCTTTATCAAATTATGATATTGTTTTGCACTTCTGTAACTATATGTTATAATTATGTGGTTCTGTCAGGGTTAGTCTTTGGTTTGTCCTGTTTTCTGTGATATCACTCCGGAGAAACATTGTATCATTACTTAATGCATGTATGCATTTCTAAATGACAATAAAAGAGTGTTCTCATAATCTAAAAAAAATCTAACCTGTATAGATGTAGATAGAAGCAGAGCAGATGGAAGATTATATGTCAGAACAATGAGATAATAGAACACAGTTACTGGGAATCTTTGGAAAGATGGGGATAACTAACTACTCCAGCTTGTCTCAGAAGCACAAGGCTAATTCAGTTTTTTTTTCCCCCTTTGTACACCAGGCTGTCTGCTGTGGTGAGTATTTCTTGTATGACCAATGTCTTTTCCGTTAGGCACAACTTGGGTGGTAGGGTGGAGACACGTCTCTACCAGCGGAGGTGTAAGGTGCTCCTTCCCTCCAGTAGCCTGTATGTCACCCTTGGGCAGGATGTAGCACCTGCTTAGCCAACTCCCACCCCCACCCCCCCATTGAACAGGGTCGCGTGAAGCCAAGGGAGCAGGTGGTGGATGGTCGTATGAGCAGCTGGTGCAGATCTCAAGTCCTGGTTTTGCAATGACTGACAGCAGGCAAAAAAAAAATCGCTGCAGAGTATTAATAATGGCTGGGGTCATCCATCTTGTAAAGACACTGCCCAGAAGAAGGCAATGGCAAACCACTTCTGTGAAAAGATTTGCCACGAACAATCATTATCCTGGGAAGACCATGATCGCCCACATCATACGACACAGTACATAATAATGATGATGATGATACAACAATTTAGAGAACCATCCAATAGAAAATGGAGCTCAATTAATGGACAGAAGTTTTGATTGGTGAACTTTATATGTTAACAACGTCAGAGGTAAGGGTATTTCATTGACTTTATTGTCCCAAAGTTAGTGAGGTTTAAGACAAAAAAAACTTAGGTTCCTCTTCATGACCTTTGAGTCACAATCCACACCAAAAGAGAGTACCTGTAAACACTTGAAATGATTGGAGACAGAGCGAATGAAATCAGTAGGTGACAGCAGAGATTGAGCTGTGATGTATGATTGAAGAGCCTGCTAAAGACAGACTGTCAAGCCTCACATATGACAAATTATGACTCGTTGCCTGAAATAGCACAATAAAGTGGCACCATTGGGAATCCTATTCCAGTCAGGAACTAAACCCATCAGGAAAAGAAAACATGTAGAGGAACAAACTAAACTGAGACAAAAGAGTCACAAAGGCAAGATAGACAGCAAAACTTTGGTTGGCCTTTGCAGAAAAATCGATGTGGTACTTTAGGAAAAGTTATATGCTTCAAAAGTCAGTGGTTATATAAAGAAAACTTCTATATTGAGCCAAAACTTTAAATAATATTTAATACGTTGAGTTCCATCTACTCTGTCATTCTAGTTCCACAAAGATCACAGCTGTTAGTCATCCTATATAGAAAGTCAGCTACTAATTAAAAAAACCAAAGAACAGTATTTATGTTTATAAATGCATCAAATTACAAGCATGAACTTAATTTAAACACAAATTAGTAGATATGAAGTTTATGGTGATTAAAAGAGAAATTATACCTAAAATATTAATCAAAATATGCAGGGTGTGGCCTATACAAATATGTGGTTTGCATGAAGAAAACAAGGAACTTGGTATAAACCAGCTTAAGAAATCAATTCAGCCACACAAAAATAAAATCAGTTTAACAAATACTTTAACAAAAAAATTCTTTTCATCACTACTCGATGCTTCTGAAGTTACAGTAACATTGAAATGTGTGCAAATCCACGAGTCCACTGGAGAATAGAAGCTGAAGACATCCTGTCCTGGAGTTCATGTATGTGGACGGGTGGGAAGAACGGGCTTGATTTGCTATTGTTACTTTGTCATTTATTATGTTCTGTGTTGTTCTACTGGATGTGCTATGTTGATGCCAGAATGTGTGGCAATGCTTGCAGGCTGCCCCTAGCAAGTTCTTCAGTGTGTTGTATGTTAATGCAAGTGATACATTTTGACCTACATGTGATAAATAAATCCGAATATGAATTCTCTAAGCTACTGGGAACTTTTTTTTTACAGAAGAAAAGCCTATTAGCCTTAGTTAGGTCTTGCTTAAACAGGGCCAGGCCAATATTAAACATATATTTTTGTTGCAGGAAATCAACATCCATCATCAAGGAGTACCATCTCTCCCTCACCTTCCAGAACTTGCTCTCATCAAGAAGGAAGAACATGAGTCTCAGGACGCACACTACCAGGTTCAGGAATACTTATTACACTTCAACCATCAGGTTCTTGAACCAGAGTGGATAGCTTCACTCGCCCCATCACTGAACTGTTTTTACAATTTATGGACTCACTTTTGAGGACTCTACAACTTCTTTTCTTGATATTTATTGCTTATTGATTTATTATAATAGCTTTCTTTTTCTCTCTTTCTTTTTGTATTTACACAGTTTGTTCTATTTTGCACTTTGGTGTTGGCTGTCCTGTTGGGTAGAGTCTTTCATTGATTCTATTATGGTTCTTGTTTTTGGTGTATATGGTGACATATTCTGTATGTACATGGATAATAAATTTACTTGAACTCCAAAGTCTTTAGAGCGAAGATTTATTAGTAATAAACTATTGTGAGATGCTTTCAGATGTTTGAGTAAGTTAGTTATACTTACAATTTATGTAGCCTTTGAAACTACAAGGTTTCTTAAGGTTAATATAGCCAGGGGTGGTGATGGGGATACACTCCCACTACCTATTAAATGCTCCCAATGGCGTGCATCCCAAATAGACTTTGACAACTAAGTCCAGCTCCTGGCCTTTACTTGTGGCTTAGCTCCTAAGCCTGGTGGAGCCGTTTCTACTGACAACAGAAGGGGCAAAGGCAGGTTACTGGTGGCTTAAAACCAATCACTTCAGGTAGATAGGGCTCGTCAGCCATGGTTGACAATTCATCTGGGAGAAGGAGAACTCTTATCTCAAACCTCTGCTGCCTTGTGGCCATACGCCTCATGGGGAAGACTTTGGGAGTAAACCCTGAGGAAAAATCCAGAGTTAGAGTCCTATGCTGAGTTCAATGCTGACTGGCAACTCAAGTGATGCCGCTGGTGCCAAACTGTATTGATCTCTGTTGCTCCTTTGTATTCATCAGCTGTGTGCAGAGGGGAAGCCTGCTACATGGGTAACGCCCTGCTCTCCACATCACACTGCCCTGGCTGGCGTATCACGTAGACAGCTGGGACACAACATCCGTGTTCAACCCCGACCAACAGAGGGCATCAAAAACTAAAACATTGATTTGTCTGGATTAAGAACAATTGACAGTCATGTAGCACGATATAAAATGTTAGTTATATTACTATGCTGGAAAAGAATCCTTTATGCAATTAGGATTGATAGAACTGCTTGTGGACTTCAGAAAGGGTACGATGAGGGAACACACACCAGTTCTCACGGAAAGATCAGAATTGGAAAGAGTGAGCAATTTCATGTTTCTGGGTTTCAATACCTCTGAGGATCTGTCCTGGACCCAACATATTGATGCAGCTACAAAGGAGGCAGGACAGCAGCGATATTTCATTAGGAGTTTGAGGAGATTTGGCATATCACCAAAGTCACTCGCAAATTTCTACAGATGTGCTGTGGAGAGCATTCTAACAGGCTGCATCACGGTTTGGTATGGAGGGGCTACTGTACAGGACCGAAGTAAGCTGCAGAGAGTTGTAAACTTATTCAGCCCTATCATGGGCACTAGGCTCCGTAGTATCAAGGACATCCTCAAGGAATGATGCCTCAAAAAGGCGGCATCCATCATTAAGGACCACTATCACTCAGTTCATGCCCTCTTCTCATTGCTACCATCAGGAAGAAGATACAGAAGCCTGAAGGCACACACTCAATGATTCGGGAACAACTTCCTCTCTGCCATCCGATTTCTGAACGGACATTGAACCCATGGATACAACCTCAGTACCTTTTTATTTATGGCCATTCACTTTTTTTTTCTTATATTATGTATTGCATTGTACTGCTGCTGTAAAGGCACAAAATTTCATGGCATACGCTGATGATATTAAACCTGATTCAGATTACATTCTGTTTGTAAGGGAAGGGTGAAATGTGGTGGGGAAATGGTTATCATTAAACCATTCTTCAAAAAGCAATTTTGGATAGGTGAAATAATCTGGAAAACAAACCACAAATAAGTTGTGTTCAGTCACAGAGAACCAAATGTAGTATGGTTTACATATGATAAGGTTCAGTCTTCTCATGCTAATATGGAGATTCCTCACACAATGAGTTTCTAATCTTCTCAGAGGAGAGTCTGAGTCTAGACAAACTTTTATGAGATTGGAGGAAATGAATGAAAGGGACGTGCTCTGTTAAATTTAAGCATACTGTCTGCACGATGACCAGAACGAAATGGTAGTGTAACCCCATCACCCAGGCATACCCTCTTCTCAATGCTACAATCAGGGAGGACACATATTCAACTTTGTAGGACCATCTTCTTCCCTTCTGCCATCCGATTTCTGAATGGACAATGAATCCACAGATACTACCTTACTTTTATTTTGCTCTCTTTTTGCACCTCTTATTTAATTTAATTTTTTATATTTATATATATTTTTAATTGTAATTTATAGTTTTTAAAAAAATTATGTATTGCAATGTACTGTGGCTGCAAAACATCAAATTTCATGACGTACACCAGTGATATTAAACCTGATTGTGATCCTGAACGCACACAAAGTACTGGAGGAACTTAGCCGGTCTATGGAAGGAAATGAACAGTTGATATTTTGGACAGAGACCCATTAATCTCCACACAAAATGTCAATTGCTTATTCCCCTCCATAGATGCTGCCTGAACTGCTGAGTTCCTCCAGCAATTTGTGTGGGTTACCCTGGATTTCTAGCAACTGTAGAATCTCATGCGTTGCCTAAGATCTAATGCCCCTGCAAGTTCCCTGCCCTTAGTAATAAGGAAAATTAATTACTATTGAAGATAGAAAAGAGGTAATGATCACAGAATTTTAAGAAGGGAAGAGTAAAACCTAGAGGTTTCCAAACACATTTCTGAAAGTGTAATAAGTTGATACAAATGCTTTATTTTTCTTAAATGCAGGATCTTTTGCTTTAAGGCAGACTAAACCTTACTGGTTAGTCCTTAGTTGAAATATTGTTTCCATTCTGTTTGAGATTGAGATATCGAAGCGAATGTGGAAGGTGAGTGAGAGTTTCAGTGCCAACTGCCTGCCTTTTGAACGATGCTGGAGGAGTCTGTGAGCAGCCTATCACTGTGTGGCTCACTATGGCAGGCGGGTGGTATCCCTCTCTGCCTCATGTGGTATCCCCCTCTTTTGATGATTATCAGTGATATCATAGGATGGTATCATGGTTCTGCATTTATGGATTGGACTATTGCATTTACGGACTATTGATTTCTTCAGACTTATGGTTTTTGTATTCTGTATTTTTATCACCCTTTCCTTTTCTGTTTTGTTGTGTGAAGGGAGTGGATTGATGTTCTGTTGTGTTCTGTTACCTTTTTGTGTGGAGGAGGGGTTGTTTTCGGGGTGGGGGGATCAATGTTCCTCTTCCATTTTGTGCAGGAGGAAGGGGGTTTTGGCAAGTTGATGATTGGGATGCCATTCTTTTTTGTGTGGGGAGGTGAGCTTGATGTTTCCCTCTGAACGAATTTCATGTTCTTTCTTTGTTTCGTGGCTGTCTGGAGAAGACAAATTTAAGAGTTGTATATGGATACGTGCTTTGATAATAAATGAACCTTTGAATCTTTAAAGCTGCAGAAGAGAACTACTTTGTGTAGAAAGACTAGAAAATCTTGGATTAGAGTGGAGAGGTTTAACGGAAGGCAGAATATTGGTTTTGATAGAATGAGCAAGGTTAAAACTTCAAACCTTTCTTCATTTTTCTGTTGCAATTAGTTTTTGGGGACAACTGCAACAATCCATTAACTACTGAATCCATGACTGTATGGCTAGGCACAGCTCAAATACTATCTATAAGTTTTCTGATGATATAATTATTGTTAGCAGAATTTTAGCTGGTGACGAGAGGGCGTACGGGAGTGAGATATATCAGCTAGTTGAGTGGTGTTGCAGCGACAACCTTACACTCAATGTGAGTAAGACCAAAGAGCTGATTGTGGACTTTAAAAAGAGTAAGATGAAAGAACACATACCAAACTTCATAGAGGGATCAGAAGGGGAAAGAGTGAGCAATTTCAAGTTCCTGAGTGTCATTCTCTCTGAGGATCTAACCTGGTCCCAACATATTGATGCGGCTATCAAGAAGGAATGACGGTGGCTATGTTTCATTAGGAGTTTGAGGCGATTTGGTGTGATTCAGGAACAGAATCTTCCCCTCTGCCATCGATTTCTGAATAGATATTGAAACCAAGAACACTACCTCACTACCTCTTTACTTCTATTTTTGCACTAATTATTTAATTATCTATTATATATACACACACACACACACACACACACACTAAAGACACTCACAAATTTCTACAGCTGCTCCGTGGAGAGCATTCAACCAGCTGCATCACCCTCCTGGTACTGGGGTGGGGGTGGGGGAGGGCTACTGCACAGGATCAAAGTAAGCTGCAGAGAGTTGTAAACTTTGTCAGCTCCATCAAGGGCACTAGCCCCATAATATCCAGGGCATCTTCAAGGAGCAATGCCTTAAAAAGTCGGCGTCCATTATTAGAGATCCCCATCACCCAGGTCATGTCTTGCTCTCATTGCTGGCATCAGGAAGGAGGCAAAAAAATCCTAAAGACCCACACTCAGTGATTCAGGAACAGAATCTTCCCCTCTGCCATCGATTTCTGAATAGATACTGAAACCAAGAACTACCTCACTACTTCTTTACTTCTATTTTTGCACTAATTATTTAATTATCTATTTTATATACACACACACACACTCTTATTGGAATTCAATTTTTTCTATATTTATCATATATTGTACAGTACTGATGCCACAAAGTTAACAAATTTGACAGCATATGCCGGTACTATTAAACCTGATTCTGATTCTGAATAAAATAGTGAGTGCTTGCATCAAGCCTGAAAGTCACCCTGCTGAAAATATCATTCCAACACAAGAGTGTTAATCTTTTTAGATAATAGTGAAAACAACCGCTCATCTCTTTCCTGTCTTACCTGTGCACACTGGGAGAGTAAATATAAGAATACTATTTAATTCTGCTCTCAGAATACACAACTGAAATGTTTTGTTTCATACCAGCATTAAAATTGTGAAGATATATTTTGAAGAACTTGTGTCATAATCAAAAATTCACACAAAGGGATCATCAAGAAATTATGTTTGTACCATTGCCATTTCACTGTCAGTGAATGTTCTCGGAGAATCGCACTGTGTTGTGGGCTGTTTGAACTCTGAAGACGGGAGTGTGACTGTGCAGAATGCTCCCTGTAGGTGGTGTAAGACCCTGCAGAATTTACTGTGCAGCACACGTGGAACTGCTCAGATTAATCTGTTGGTGGTGGGACTGTGCAGACTGTACTCCTGGGTGGTGTTCTCTTGCCTTTACAAAAGAAGTTCATACATATTGTCTACCTCCCCTACAACAAAGAGCTATAGAAATGAATTATGAACATCAGCCAATAAAAACAATAGGTTAATAAGAGTATGTTTTGTTAGCAAATATTGGCTGAGAAAGCATGTTGCATTTTTAGCTCATTTTGCATTATTGCTTGGAAACGATGAAGGTCAGAATCAGAATCCAGTTTAATATGTTGTGAAACTTGTTGCTATGCAGTTGCAGTACAATGCAATACATAAAAATAATAAAAACTATCACTTATGGAAAATAACATGTATATAAAGAGGCAAAAAAAGTAGAGAGGTAATATTCATGGGTTCAATGTCCATTCTGAAATAGGATGGCAGAGGGAAAGTATCTACTCCTGAATCACTGAATGTGTGTCTTCAGGTTCCTGTACCTCCCCCTCGATGGTAGCAATGAGAAAAGCGCATGTCCAGGGTGATGGGGGTCCTTAATGATGGATGCTGCCTTTTTGAGGACTCGCTCTTTGAAGATGTCCTGAATGCTGCTAAGGTTAGTGTTCACAATGGAGCTGACTGAGTTTCTAACTTTCTGCAGCTTATCTCAGTCCTGTGCAGTGCCCCCCGGCCCCCACCTCCCAACACCAGATGATGATGCAGCCAGTTGGAGGCAGTGTCCTTGCAATGAAGAGATTAACAATGCAGCACGCCGCAAATAAACGCCTGACTGCTCAAAGGGATGGAGAAGCAAATGGGACAGTATTGAGAATCTCGAGTCCGTGGATCAGAAGAGAGCAAAGTCCTCTGTGAACTGAAGGAGCTGCCCTGATTAACTGATGGCCCAAATAACCAGAATCCATTGTACAATGGATTTATATGAATAAATAAGGAAACATAGTGGAAGCAGTCAGCAGTTAAGGTGGTATCTCTGGAAAGAAAATCAGAGGAAATTGTACATGTCGGAGATCAGAACTGGGTCAGCAAAGTTAGAAAAATATGTTAATTTAACTTTTTTACCTCTTTTTTTAAAATCACTCTGTCTAACCTAAGAACTTCAAACATTTTCAATTTTAATTAAAATTTACAGAACTTCGAGCAGTTTTGATTTTCATAAACCTAAAATTCAAGACTGATTATTTATGTTTCATTAAAATTAGAATGCAAAGCTCAAAACAGACAATAAGTAAAATTAAAACAAAAAAAAGCAACCTAATGCAAAGGATAATATTAAATCAAATCAAATCAAGTGTAATTATCATTCAAACCATACATAGATACAAGTAAAGGAGACAGTGTTCCTCTGGGGCCAACGTGCAAATCATTCAAAAGAGCAAGCAAACTTCAAAATAGTGAGAAACATTCAAAATTGCGAGAAACAATCAAAATAGTGAGTCACATAATTCAAAATAGTCCACAAAAGAACACATTCACTTGAAAAAAGAACATATATAACCAAGACGTTGAGTGATAATATCAAGCAATCGATGGTAGTCTCCCGGCAGTGCACAGCCTCACACATCCAGCCCGTCATTCCACCACTCGAACACAGGAGGGCAGCACCGACGGGAGAGGCCAGGCCCCAGCCGAGTGCGGACACCATGCTGTGGTGTTCCACGTCTCTCACCTGGTCTGCAGCAGCAGGCTAGCCCGAGGCTTGAGGCCTAATTCTTGCTACAGCCAAGGCTACACAGCTCCCATGTCAACCAGAAAAAAGCTCAGGCCTGCGGCAACTTAGGTTATCACTGTCCTTAGCTCTGATGTCACAAGTTATGATATTAACCTGACTAAACTAGTTAGTTAATTAAATAATTTATTTAGTCATCCACCTATCTATTTACTTACTGAGATACAGCTCCAAATAAGCCCTTGTAGCTGCGCCACCCAGCAACCCCCGATTTAACCCTAGCCTAATCACAGAACAATTTACAATGACCAAATAATCTTCTAACTAGTACGTCTTTGGACTGTGGGAGGAAACAGGAGCACCTGAAGAAATCCCACTCATTCTATGGGGCGGACATACAGACTCCTTACAGATGTCATTGGAATTGATTGTAATAGTGTCACATTAACCGCTATGCTGCTGTGGCGCCCAGGCTCAATTATTCAGCTAAATTTCAAAAATGAGATAATGAAATCAGAGACATACTAAAGTAAATCTCCTATTAAAACAGTTTCCACCCTGCCACATGGACAACATACTTTCATATGCAGCAACTCACACAGATTAAGGTTTATATTATTTTTATCCCAGAAAATGACTTAGCCACCAAACAATGTATTAAAATAACCAAAATGAGATGGTGTTCAGAGGCCTGAATGCTCTGACCATTATACCCTGAGGTTGCAGTAATTGGTGGTCCACTGCTATTTGATGTGTGTAAGTACAACTTAAATGAATAAGAGTCTGCAACTTCAAGACCCAAGAAAACTTTAATCCATATTATTAAAGCTATGACAAATAACCGCTTGAGCCAGAATCCTCATGCCTGATAACAAAAAAAATCACAATTTTCTTGGCTAGAAATATGGAAGCTGAAATTCAGATATTGTATGCTTGAATACAGAAAGATCCATTGCCTAAACCCAAGAGATTCTGCAAATGCTGGAAATCTTGAGCAAGACAAAATCTTGGAGGAACTCAGCATGTCAGGCAGTCTGAAACGTTAACTGTTTATTCCCCTCCACAGATGTTGACTGACCTGCTGAGTTCCTCCAGCAATTTGTGCGTGCTGTCAAGACCCACATCCTAACTTCTTGGCTCCAATTTCTTTAATACCCCTTCCTAGCAAAACTTTGCTTTGGAACTCAAGTTGTTAATTGACTTGATCTATCAAATATCTTCTCCTAATTTTATACTTACCTTTCCTACTCTATTCTATTTCATTAGTCAACCCGCGTATCTGGCACATTTTCATTCAACTTCCAGTTTGCTTTCGATGCCCTTGGCCTTTTATATTTAGCATATGTCTGGCCAAAAGATCAGACATTCAGCAGACTCCTTATTTAGGGATGGGTTCAAAGTTACATGCAAAATGACCATTTTCTGTTCATAATTCTGAATAAAAACAGAAAAAGCTCATTATTCAGAGATAGAGGACAGCAATAAGCCCTTCTGGCCCCATGAGCCCATGTTGCCCAATTACAGACATGTGACCAATTAACCCACAAACCGGTATGTCTTTGGAATTGGGAGGAAACCCACGTGGTCACAGCGAGAACATACAAATTCCTTACTAATGGAAATTCCTTACTGACTCCTTCCTCCCCACTTAAGATGTTTAGCAACTTGGACCCAAAGGAATACTGTTTAATTTGGCTGTATTCTAATATGGTTGAATGATAATTAACTTGAACTTGACAGCGGCAGGAATTGAAGCCAGGTTGCTAGCACTGCAATAATGTTAACCTAACCATTTCCCGGGGTGGAAATGGCTAATACCAGGGGGAAAAATATTAAGGTGATTGGAGAAAAGTATAGGGGTTTGTCAGAGGTAAGTTTTTTTTTTACACAGAGAGTGGTGGGTGCGTGGAATGCCATGCGGAAGTTGGTGGTAGAAGAAAATCCTAAGGGAGATATAAGAGACTCTTAGATAGGCACATGGATGATAGGAAAATGGAGGGCTATGTGGAAGGGAAAGGTTAGATCAGGGGTTCTCAACCTTTATTATGGCATGGACCCCTACTATTAAACGAGGTGTCCGTGGACCTCAGGTTGAGAATCTCTGGGTTAGATTGATCATAGAGTAGTTTATAAGGTCAGCACAATATTATGGGCCAAAGGGCCTGTACTGTGCTGTATTCTACGTTTGATTTCCAGCATCGGCAGCACTTTCCTTTTGCCATTTCAGATAAAATTCTGTTTCTCCAGTGGATGACTTTGGACTGTTACCTGTCCTGTTGTCATCAGCTTTCACCTTGCACTTTCACAGACATGATATACTTCCCTCTTCCCTTTGCTCCTCTCTCCCTTTCTTAACTGTATCTTGAAATATGTTTATTGTTAGTTTTCCTGTTCTAATGGGACTTTAATTCTCTCTCTCTCTCTGCAGATACCATACAACCTGATGAATCTATCAGTATCTTCAGTCCTATGTTTAACATTTCACTGGTCAGCTTTCATGCAGGATAACTAATGGATTGTTTAAGTAACTTGTCTCCTTGCAGACAGCATTTTTCTTATCTGTCAGTACATTCATTACCCCACTCTTGGCCAATTTCTGCCCAATTTCCTAATCAATAATTGGCTTTCATTGCCATAATATTTTATTCCTGTGCTCCAATGCATGGTTATTGCTCTGAAATGTCAGTCCTGCTTTCCTTTCTACAACGTAGAACATTACAGCACAATGCAGGTCATTCGGCCCACAATGTTGTGCCAACTCTTTAACCCACTCTAAGATCAATCTAAAACTTTCCTCCGGTATAGCCCCCATTTCTCTTACATTCATGTACCTACCTAAGAGTTTCTTAAATGTCCCTAATGTATCTGCCTCTACCACCACGCCAGCACTGCGTTCAATGTACCCACCGCTCTGTGTGTAAAAATACCTACCTGACATTCCCCTCGTACTTTTGTCCGTTCAGCTTCAAATCATGCCCCCTCGATTTAGCCATTTCCACCTGGTACATCTCAATCAAGTCTCCTTTCAAAGTCCTAGCTCGCTAAAACTTTCCTTATCTGTGGAGGTACAAGGATGGCTGATATTTTGGGTCGAGATCAGCCAATTAAATTCCTCTGTCAGTTTATTTTGTTTCTCCAAACACTGTTGCCCATCTCTTGTGTCTCTACCATTCTCTTCTATTTTCTTTACCCACTTTCAATATGCCTTAAAACTTACTTATTCTCTGACAACTAACATTAACAAGTCTTCAGCATACACTCTTGTTGACATCAATCTATCTCTTCCACGGTCTCTTGGTCTCCACTCTAGCACAGATGTTCTCTTTGTTCTCACATCCCCCTTTTCTGCAAGTTTAAACCTTCTCTTTTCAAACTTCTTGCCAGTCATCAATCTAAAATATTAACTTTTTCTTTCTCTTTAGAGTTCAAGAATATCTTTAAAATATTTGTGTGTGTGAGATCTCAGTTTCTCTAAAAATTAACGTTTTTTCTCTAGCTGTCCAATATATTCTGTTATCATCAGGCTCTTGAACCAAAGAGGATAACTATACCCAATTTCACCTGCCTCGTCATTGAGATGTTCTCACATCCAATGGACTTTCAAGGACTCTTCATCTCATGTTCTTGATATTTATCACTTATTTATTTATTATTATTGTTTCCTCTTTTTGTATTTACACAGTTCCGGTTGAACACTCTAGTTGGGTAATCTTTCATTGATTCTGTAATGGTTATTAATTTATCTATTTGATGAGTATGCCCAAAAGAAAATGAATCTCAGGTTTGAATATGGTGATACACTGTACAGGCACTTTGATAATAAAATTTACTTGGAACTAACTCATCAATTAATATTCTATTATTCTGTCATTGTTATCAATTAATATAATTGAAACAATATAAAATACAATATCTAATAGCCATGTGTAACTTTGCCCTTTATTTATTTGCTCTGGGCAGATTTAAACTGCATAATGTGTTCAGTCATTACAATGAGGAACATGAAAAGCACATCTACCTTCAATAAGTTTCTTCCCCAGGCAGTTAATTCATCAAATGGTGTAATTCTACTCTGCCATCATAAAGAGCATCCTCACATCAGCCACTGCTGTCTGGTTAGGTGCAGCATCCTCTCACAATATACGGAAACTACAGTGAACTGTCAGGTCAGCAGAAAAGATCACTGGCTGCAGTCTACCATCACTGCAGCACTTGGAAACAGGCAGGAAAACTACTGCAGACACTACCCCCTCCCTTGAAAACCACTGCGGACACTACCCCACCCCCCTTGAAAACCACTGCGGACACTCCCCCCCCCGCCTTGAAAACCACTGTGGACACTACCACCCCCCCTGAAAGCAGACTGGAAAACACTACTGGGCTATTAAACCAAAAACTTCATGCCATCTATAAAATTTATTTCCCCAGGCAGTTAATCTGATCAACCATTCCAGCTAACCCCCCCACCCTCCTCTATCTAGTATCTCCATCACGCACTGTAAATACTTCAAACCACTTTTTTATAATGCTGCTTACATTGTAAAAACATGCTGGTTATTTATGTGTTAATGCACGTTTTAATCATATTTACAGTATCTGTATCCGTACTTTAACCTCTAACTTCATTTGTGATATAATTCTTTACTCTTTATAATTGCTGAACGTTGCTGTTTTTTGTTGTAAGTCGCAATCTGACCAACAAACCCACAGCAAATTCCTAACAGGTGTAAGCATACACAGAGAATAATAGTAATCCTTGACTGTTTAAGATTACTTGTGCAGAACAAGCAGAACACCATCCTAAACAGAGAGCTGATGGATCGTGAAAAGGTTTTCCTTCATTCAAATCCATGCATCGGGTTTGGAGTTAACAAGAAAGACACCAGGAACTGAACACAGCATACTTTCCAAGGCTGCACTTTGCCAAAGGAAATGGTTGCATCAATGCAGACTGCCAGCATACAGCAGGCATTAACAACTAAATACTAATGTAGATTTTTTTTTGTTAACTGGAGAAAATAATGTTTCAAAAATGCCTTCAACAGAGGCAAAATCTGTTGCTCAGAAGATCATTTCATGTGACTGGTTACGGAATTTGGAAGCGGAGTAATAGGAACCACAGAGAGTCCTCTGTTTTGAAAAACAAATGAGGAACAAAGAGGACTTTTCATCTCTCTTACTGGAGACCCATGGAATTAAGACCAGTTCAAATACTTACATTCTCTCAACATGACCTCATAGCAGATATTTAAGTCCCGTGATGAACTCTCCCCCAACACCAGTGTCTCAAACCCTCCCCACAACCCCTGTCAGCATGTCCTTGAGACTTCAGGCTAACATGTCATGTGAAAAGCATATCAAAATCAATTTAAGCAAAAAAGAGTAAACAGTCGACGTTTCGGTCCGACACCCTTCTCCAGGTCTCGGCCCGAAACATCGTCTGTTTACTCTTTTCTACAGATGCCGACTGGCCTGCCGACTTCCTCCAGCATTCTGTGTGAGTTGCTTTTCATTTCCAGCACCCGCAGACTTGGTCATGTTTGTAATTTTTTTTTGCTTGATTATCTGAGATATGTTAGTAACTTTATATTTTTCTTAATGAAATCTATACCCAAAGATAAAACAAGGACCATTGAGGTCTCCCTCTTCCATTCATCAGAGATAATTCTCATGAGCAAGGCCCTTAACATTGTCAGTGATCCCTCCCATTTATCTAACAACCTCTTTGACCCCCTATCATCAGGTAGGAGGTACCACAGCATTAGGACAAGGACTGTTAAGGTGGGAATCAGTGTTTTCCATGAGTCTTTGAGACTACTGAATTATATCTATATTTATTGGGGAGATGGTGGCAGATTCTATTGATGCGAGGCAGTGCAGCAGCGAGATCATGGGCCCTGTACAGATTACAGAGAAGAAGGTGCTTGCTGCCTGGCAATGCGTTCTCTTGGATCCTTTGGGAGGCTAGTTCAGAAATTGCAGGGGTTCAGCAGAAATATCTTAAACATTCCTAGCAATGAGTGAAGTGCTGGAGAACTGGAGGATAGCTAATATTGTTTTGTTGTTTTGTTGTTTACGAAAGGTGCACGAAAGAAACCAAGAAATTATAGACCAATAACCCTGAGATCAGTAGTCAGAAAGTTGCTGCAAGATACTTTAAGGGACCATATAATGAGCATGTAGATAGATAGAGTGATCAGGGATAGTCAACTTTGCTTTGCGTAAGGTACTTTGTGTCTAACCAATCCTATAGAAGTTTTTGAGAAGATTACCAGGGAAGCTGATGAAGGCAAGGTAGTAGGTGTTGTCTACATGGACTTTAACAAGGTCCCATATGGGAGATAGGTCAAGGAAGTTCAGTCGCTCAATTGGATTAGCCACTGGCTTGGCGGAAGATGCTAGAGAGTGGTAGTAGATGGTTGCTTCTCTGACAGGAGACCTGTGACAAGTGGTATGCCACAGGGATCAGTATTGGGTCCGTTACCGTTTCTCATCTATATCAATGATCTGGATGATAACATGATAAACTGATACAGCAAATTTGTGGATGACACCAAGATTGGGAGTGTAGTGGACAGCAGGGAAAACTATCGAAGCTTGAAGTGGGATCTGGACCAGCTAGAAAAATAGGCTGCAAAATGGCAGATGGAATTTAATGCAGACAAGTGTGAGGTGTTGCACTTTGGGAGGACCAACCAGGGTAACTCTTACACAGTGAATGGTAGGACACTGAAGAGTGTGGTAGAACAGAGGGATCTGGAGATACAGATCCATATTTCATTAAAAGGGGTGTCACAGGTAGATAGGGTCCAAAAGAAAGCTTTTGGCACATCAGCCTTCATAAATCAATGAAGGAGGAGTTGAGGAGTTGGGATATTTTGATGAAATTGTATAATATGTTGGTGAGGCCTAATTTGGGGTATTGTCCAGTTTTGGTTGCCTATTAACAAGAAAGATGTAAATAAGATTGACAAGAGTGCAGAGAAAATTTACAAGGGTTGTTCCCGGTACTTGAGGACCTGAGTTATAGGGGAAAATTGAATCAGTTAGGATTTTATTCCCTACAGTTTAGGAGAATGAGAGGAGATCTGATGGAAGTATAGAAAATTGTGAGAGGTATAGATAAGGTAAATGCTAACAGGCCTTTTCCACTAAGGTTGGGTGAGAATACAAGCAGAGGTCATGGGTTAAGGGTGAATGGTAAAATGCTTAAGGGGAAAATGAGGGGAAATTTCTTCACTCAGAGGATGCTCAGAGTGTGGAACAAGCTACTAGCGCAAGCGGTGGATGCAGGGTCACCTTCAAAGTTTAAGAGAAATTTGGATCGGTACATGGATGGGAGGGGTATGGTTTGGTTGCAGGTTGATGGGACTAGGCAAATTAATGGCTCAGCACAGACTAGTTGGGCTGAAGGGCAGAAAACTGTGCTGTAGTGTCTCTGACTCTAACTCCCTGCCACCACCCAGGCCTCACCACATAATGAAACGCCAGTAGCATTAGGCTGTTAACTTTTTAAACTTGTGTTGGAAATGCACTTGTTCATTTAGTTGTGTTAATATTACTTTATGTGTTATGTGTGTGAGTTGTGCAAGTTGGTCTGGAGGAATGTTGCTTCATTTGGTGGTGTACATGTGTACGTCAGATGGGAACGGCCAGACTGGGCCAGGCTGACAGGAAGGCAACCACGTGTGTGTGTGGCAGAAGACCATATCTGAACTCACAACACATCAAAGCTTAAAGGGAATGGGCCGCAGCAGGAAGAGACCACATACATATGCTCACTCAGTCACGACTTTATTAGGAACAGGAGGTATCTAACAAAGTGGCCACTGACTGTATGTGTCAGACTTCAACTCCGATGGACAGATCGCATCATTCAAGTGCCTAACTCGTGCCTCCGCAGGCAGACCCTTTTGAAGAAAGGTCAGTGAGCCACTGGCGGGCTTCAAGATCAGCCTGAAGAAATTTAAAACCTGGGAAGACATTGCTCTCAGTAGGTGCACCTGGAGGAAGTCTGCTGAAGAGGGAGCTGTGCCACAGAGAACAAGCAGCAGCTGTGAAAGAGACTGAGCCAACCAAAATATCCAACCACGAACCACAATCATCACTTACTCTCGTCTAGAACATGTAGGTCCAGCTCGGCCGCTCCAGCCACCTGAGGACCCACCAATAGACAACCCCTTCGGAGACCATCGTACTCGACTCGAGCGATCGCACTACCACATGTCACATCTAACCTCGGGGGCAAATATCTAAAACACACACTCTAGCCTGCTGTTCTGGTACAAAAAGCTTCAGGACAACTGTTTTGCTAATAATCTTGCCATCCCATCTTGAAAGCAGGGCTCCCCAACCTTCCTGATGCCAATGAGCCTTGCTATTAACCGAGGGATCCACGGGCCCCAGGTCCGGGTCCCCTGCTTTCAAGAGATGTCAGAATTATCAATATATTGAATAAAATGTACAAAGTGACACAAATAGGACAGAACAGAAAAGCAGAATAAACCAAATGACTCCTCCAGTCTGGTTCTGCCATTCACTTAATAGGATTCATTATTTATTACTTATTTATCTCGTTTTTTTTGTATTTGCACAGCTTGTCTTCTTTTGCACATTGGTTGTTTGTTAGTATTTTTTCATTGATTCTATTGTATTTCTTTGCTTTACTGGGAATGCCTGCAAGAGATTGAATCTCAGGGTAGTATATGGCGACGTATCCGTACTCTGACAATAAATCTAGTTTGAACTCCTGGTGAAATCTTAGCTTTAAAAACACTTCTTGGTTTGATGCTACGCAGACAGAATATAAGATGTTGCTTCTCTAATCTGAGTGTGGCCTCATCATGGCGGTAAGAGGAGGCCCTGGACCGACATGTCAGAATGGGAATGGGAACATCTGTACACACGTCATTCTACTGACGCACAGTAGCGACAACATCCTAACAAGCTATATCACTACACGGTATGGAAACTGCACTGCAGCGAACAGCAAGACTCTACAATGGTATTTGAAACTACCCACGCATTGGCGGCACTAGTCTACCTGTCATCAAACGACACATATAAGGAAAGGTGCCAGGAAAGGCCTAGTAACATCATGTAGGAGCTCACCCACCTTGCTCATGGACTGCTTGTCACAATCCCATCGAGGAGGCTACGTAGCATCCATGCCAGCACCAACCTACCTACACAAGCTATCTTATGAATATTTATTTATTATGTTCTTGTTAATTATTAATGTGGTCTTTATCCTACTGTGTTTATTTTTTGTGCTGCATCGGATCTAGAGTGACAATAACTTAATTTCCCTCTACAATTGTGTACAGGAAATGACATTAAATAATCTTGAATATACCAAGGATACACAGGGGTAGTCTGCAAGTGCAGCCACACATTCAACTTTCACCTAATTATTTGGGCAGTTCTTTCATTATTTTATAAAAGAGCATAAATAATGAAATATCAAGAAGGATCCCACCCACCCTGCTCGTGGACTGTTCGTCCCACTCCCATCAGGGAGGAGGCTATGTAGTATCCACACCAGGACCACCAGACACAAAGGCAGTTACCTTCCCAAGCAGCAAGGCTGATCAACACCTCCATCCTCTAACTCCACACTCCCAATCACCACTACTTTATCATTTCCTGCCAGAGTCACTTTATGTACAGACACTCCTGTGCCTAGCGACACTTTATGGACATAAAATCAATCTAGGTATATGAGCTATCTTATGTATTTATATTTATTGTATTATTCTGTTCTTTATCTTACTGGGATTTTTTTTGTGCTGCATCAGACCCAGAGTGACAATAATTTCGTTCCCGTGTACACTGGCCTACAGGAAATGACATTGAACAATCCTGAAGTCGAATTGAAACGGGTGGCCACAGTATGCCTGCTTTATCGTCTCACAATTTTTTCAAAATGTCCTGCTAATACCTCATTAATAGATTCCAGCATATTCCCAACGACAGATCTTTAACTAACTATTGGCTATGTTAAATTATAATTTCCTGCATCCTGTCCCCCTCCTTTCTTGATTGAACGTGTAAGGATTTTCTCGAGTGTTCCATCAAAAGCCATTTTTTTTAGTTAAAGAGAGAGTGTCTCAATGGAAATCAATAGTAACTGACAGCAGTGGAAAATAAATTATTCAGTTGCTTCCATCAGCATGCAATAAGATCAGTTACTTAACAGAGTTGAGTTTTAGCCAAAAGACTACTTTGTGGTGATATGCATATCTATTCTGATACATGCCACTGCGTTACAAGCAGATCAGTAATCTGAAGCACCGGCTTCAGAGCTGTTTGAGTTACTGTATAAGCAACCAAGTCTTACAATGACTGCTGACAAATTTAAATTCAAGTAAATTTTTAAATGCATTCAAAAACCAGGCTAGTCTCAGTACAGCAAGCAGCATCCATCAAGGACCCCTACCATCTAGGCCATGCTCTTTTCTCATAAAGGTAGAGACTATTTTCCAAATGAGGAGCAAATTCAGAAATCATAGGTGCAAGGAGACTTGGGAACCCTTGCACAGGATTCCCTGAAGGTTAATTTGCAGGTTGAGTCAGTGGTAAGGAAGGCCAATGTAATGTTGGCATTGATTTCGAGAGGTCTAGAATATAAAAGCAAGGATGCAATGCTGAGGCTTTATAAGGCATTGGGCAGACCATGCACATGGAATATCATGAGCATACCTTATCTTACAAAGTATTCATTGCCACAGTAGGCTGTGGAGGTCACGTGACTGGGTATATTTAAAGCAGAGAGTGATATGTCCTTGATTAGTAAGGGTGCCAAAAGTTACGGAGGGAAGGTAGGAGAATGGGGTTGAGAGGGATAATAAATCAGTCGTTGGAATGGCAGAGCAGACTTGATGGGCTGAATGGCCTAATTGTGCTCCTACATCTTACAGTCTTATAGACAATTAGGAATAGGAAATAATGTAAAAATAATGAAATAAACTCTAACATTAGCTACTTTATTCACTATAGACACACTAATAAACATGCCACAATTTCAGATGAACCAAATGTTGGCCGAGTTAACGCTGACGTACCTGCACTGGTGCCTGCACCAGTTGTTGCAAGGTCCCCACCCAAGAGGCCACCTAAAATTGAAAGTGTAGGGTCTGATTATGAACAATAACAGGAAAGCATATTTTACAGCAGACCCAAGCTAAGACTGGTGATTAGAAAAACACATAATATAAACCACTATCAACATGGGGAAGATTTCCTTTGTGTATTCTGAGCAATAGTCTGCTCCAACTAAAAGGGGTTTATGCTTTTGCAAAACACAGGACACTGAGGAAATCTTTGTCTGCTATGAGGTAATTTGTTATTTGTTTTTGATGTGCAGGGTATGAATAATCCTATCAAACACTACATGTGTCATGCTCTTCCCACGTGTGGCTGATTACATGTACTCGTGAAGCCCATGTCTTTATGTTATTTCCAGCTACTGATATTGTTCTAAAGCAGGGGTTCCCAACCTTGGGTCCTCAGACCTCGGCTAATGGTAGGGGTCCATGGCATAAAAATGGCTGGGAACCTCTGATCTGAAGCCTACTGGAGAACTAATTAGAATCAGAATCAGGTTTAATATCACCGGCGTATGTCATGAAATCTGCTGTTTTGCAGCAGCAGTACATTGTGATACATAAAATATATTATAAATTACAATAAGAAGTATATTTAAAAAATTAATTAGGTAGTGCAAAAAGAGAGCCAAAAAATAGCGAAGTAGTGTTCATTGTCCATTCAGAAACCTGATGGCAGAGGGGAAAAAGCTGTTCCTAAAACGCTGAGTGTGTGTCTTCATGCTCTTGCACTCTCTCCTTGATGGTAGCAATGAAAAGAGGGCATTGATTGATCTACTGAGATACAGCGTGGAGTAACCCCTTCCGGCCCTTTGAGCCACGCTGTCCAGCAACTCCCAATTTAAGCCTAATCTAATCTCGGGACAATTTACAATGACCAATTAATCTACCAACCCGGTACATCTCTGGAGTGTAGGAAGAAACCGGAGCACCAAGCCCATGTTCTCATGGGGGTTAATGTACAAGTTCCTTACAGGCAGCAGCTGGAACTGAACCCAGGTTGCTAACACTATGAAGTGCTGTGTCCTCCACTATGCTACCGTGCCATCCTGGGTGATGCCTCACCTTATTGATGAATGCTGACTTTTGGGGCATCACCTTCTGAGGATGTCCTCAGTACTGGGGAGACCAGTGTCCATGATGAAGCTGGCTGAATTAACAACTTTCTCCAGCTTCTTCCAATCCTGTACAGTCGCTCCCTCCACATCAAATGGTGATACAAACAGTTTGAATGCTGTCCCACAACCAGCATCCCTTTAAGATTTTACAAAAATGTTTTATGTGCCGTTAAGAGTTTAATTTGTTTATACAATTATTGATGTGGAAGGATGTGGAAGCATTGGAAAAGGTACAGAGGAGATTTACCAGGATGCTGCTTGGTTTAGAAAGTATGCATTATGATCAGAGATTAAGGGAGCTAGGGCTTTACTCTTTGGAGAGAAGGAGGAAGAGAGGAGACATGATAGAGGTGTACAAGATAATAAGAGGAACAGATAGAGTGGATAACCAGTACCTCTTCCCCAGGGCACCACTGCTCAATATAAGAGGACATGGCTTTAAGGTAAGGGGTGGGAAGTTCAAGGGGGATATTAGAGGAAGGTTTTTTACTCAGAGAGTGGTTGGTGCGTGGAATGCACTGCCTGAGTCAGTGGTGGATGCAGATACACTAGTGAAGTTTAAGAGACTACTAGACAGGTATATGGAGGAATTTAAGGTGGGGGCTTATATGGGAGGCAGGATTTGAGGGTTGGAACAACATCGTGGGCCAAAGGGCCTGTACTGTGCTGTACTATTCTATGTTCTATGTTCTATTGTACCTGATCCATAAAAGAAAACCTTAAACACATGAGATTCTGCAGATGCTGGAAATTGTGAGCAACTCACTCAAAATGCTGGAGGAACTCAGCAATTTACAATTTTAAATGTTTGCACAAAGAAATTAACAATTTCTTTATTAGACAAAAAGAGAAAAATGGCAGTGTTTCATACTTCACTGTCAAAGACAACAATATTTTTAATCCCTGGGGGGTGCTAATACTTCGTATTATATCTATTTATTATCCAGGAGTAGAATAAATATTCCTGTTGAAAACACTAGAGGGCAGCAAAGTCTGTGTCCACTGGTAAATGACAAGCACATGAAGGGTGACAGATTGAATTATGCTTTGCATCTCTGAGCAGCAGAAGGATTTCAATAACAGTTTTTTTGAGTACAGCAGTTTACTCAGTGCCACTGTTCGGAACAAACAAAAAGACAGGTTTTCTTTTAGCAGCACACACAAAACGCTGGAGGAACTTAGCAGGTCAGACAGCATCTACGGAGAGGAACAAACAGTCGGTGTTTCGTGCTGAGACACTTCATAGGGAATGAAATATCGGCTGTTTATTCCTCTGCACAGATGCTGGCTGACCTGCTGAGTTCCTCCAGCATTTTGAGTGTGTTGCTCTGGATTTCCAGCATCTGCAGAAACTCCTGTGTTTACGATTTTCTTTTACGGATTAAGTGCAATAATTTCATGTAACAGATCAAAGCCTGATGACTACATAAGACATTCCAAATGCATCCAACCTCAGTTATTGGTTTTGCTGCCACTTTCACATCCCTTTCAATTGATTTTCCTTTGATAATTAACATAACCGATGCATCAAATATCAGGCGCAATGCGTTATGTGACTGGGTAAATGTGCATGTGTTACATTAACAGAATATTACTTACCCCAGCCTACAGGGAAACAGCAATTAGGTCCTATGTGTAAGGAGTCACTCTGGGAGGAATATCTCCTCTGATGGAAAACTGTCAGAGGGAGTCTGAGCCACTGGCCCTTCGACAATTTTCCTGGGCCTCTACGGGCTCTAACACTTGTCAGTGCTTTAAACTGCTTTTTGACTTCACCCATTTACATGCCCCTTTTTCACATTTCTTTTGTTTCTTTCATCTGTCTCATTCTGCCTTCAAATGTCTTGTGTCTACATCATTGTTTGTTATCCTCTCTTTTTCATTTCAGCATCTCATGGGGCACGTTGATCCTAGTCCTGACGAAGGGTCTCGGCCAGAAACGTCGACTGCACCTCTTCCTAGAGATGCTGCCTGGCCTGCTGCGTTCACCAGCAATTTTGATGGGCACTTTGATTGGTTGATTGGTATATCACGGAACAGGCCCTTTCAACCCTTCAAGTCACGCTACCCAGCAGCCCCTGATTTAACACTACCCTAATCACAGGACAAATTGCAGTGGCCAATTAACCTACTAACGTACAAGCTCCTTACAGATCGCAGCTGGAATTGAACGTGGGTCTCTGGTATTGTGTACCACTACGCTACTGTGCCATCCCAATTCCTACAGGGTGATTTCTACCCAACCCCTCTCTGATCCTCTCCAGTCGTCCCATAGTGTTTCCATATAATTCTAATCTTTTGTGATATATTCCAGTTTTCATGAAAGGTGCACTCTTATTCTTGAGAGTTAGGTTCAGTAACAGTTCAGAACCAGGTTCAGGACAATTATTACCCAGCAACCATCAGGCTCCTGAACCAGTGTGGATAACTTCACTCACCTCAATCCTGATCAGATTCCACAACCTATAGACTCACTTTCAAAGACATGATAACTCATGCTCTCTGTATTATTTATTTTTTATATTTGCACAATTTGCCTTTTTTAAGCTTTGGTTGTTCGTCGGTCTTTGTTTATGTATAGTTTTTCGTAAATTGTATCTATTTCTTTATTTTCCTGTAAATGCTTAAAAGAAAATTAATTTAAGGTAGTGTATGGTAGCTTTGAAAATAAATTTACTGTGACTTTGCTTACAGTATTCAATCTTGTTTTTGTTTCATAATTTATCTACTCTTCATTCTTTGTAACCTTGGCAGTGTTCTTGTATTGTGAGCCTTGACTTATCACTGCGATTTTTCAGTAAATGAAACCTTCCAAAACTTGCCAATAAAGAACTATAAATATAGAACGCTCTGCTCTCAGTAAATTGTTTCTGTTTCTCTTTATAATCAAGGGGACACAATTCCTTTCTGTATTCAATACGGGATGTAAGAGGCACCCTTAATGTGCCAACTACAAGCAATATACCAGATGCTTATCATAAAAACAATACGGACTTTGTTTTACTAGGCAATTACTTAGCACGAAAGTTGGTGAATTTTACCTGCGTTTCCAGCGCTTGGTGGCCGTTGTGTCACTCCAGGAGACATGCTGTTCCTCTGCAGAGATGGATGGCCCAGCGGCATAAGATTATGGTTACCCAGTGAGCTGCCCGGGCTGCTGTAGACCAGGCTGTTTTGATTAGACACTGGGATGGATACCGGCATCTCAAAGTTAGGTGGAGGAACAGCCTACACAACAGAAAGAATAATCAATGTTATAAATAAGCTTGAATTAGTTCTGAACTTAGTTAGTTATGGATAGTTAAAATCTCAGTTTAATTTTTTTCACCACACAGCTTCACTTTAACAGTTTTCCATTGTTCGAATATTGCTTTTATCCCAATAAGAGGTAACGATTAATCAAATCAAATTCAAGTTTAATTATTATTCAACCGTGTATGGATACAGCCGAATGAAACAGTATTCCTCTGGGGCCAAGGTGTAAAACATACACAGCACATTCAAAATAGCAAGCAAAAAAAAAAGCACTTATTTAGTCCAAAACCCTGAGCGCCATGCCCTGCAAATTGATTGTACAGATTCCTGCCAGTGCACATATACTGTAACCCACCCAGCCTGTCATTCCACTGATCAAAAACTGCAGGGCAGCACAGATGAACGAGGCCAGCCCCCAACTGTGCATGAATGCCAAGCTACCGGCGTCTCTATCCTGGACTGCAGCAGCAGGCAAGCCCTGCTACAAGCAAGGCCACACAGCTCCCACACGGCCTGTCACACCACCAAACAAAGGAAACAGGCCTGCGGCATCTTACATAAATTACATACACTGATCTTAATATGCTTTCAAAAATTGACAAAGATATTAACCAATGCCAGCTGTAAGATTGGGGTTCGAATCCCACTGCTGTCTATAAAGGAGTATCTACATTCTTCCCCATACTTCAGGGGATTTTCCAAGTGCTTCAGATTCCTCCTACATTCCAAAGACATATGGGTTAGGTCTAGTAAGTTGCGGGCATACTATGCTGGTGCCAAAAGTACGGCAACACTTGCCAGCTGCCCCCAGCACATCCTTGGACTGTGTCGGTCACTGATGCAAATGATGCCTTCCACTCTATATACAGTGGCCACTTTATTAGGTACACCTGTACACCTACTCATTATTGCAAATATCCAATCAACCAATCACGTGGCAGCAACTCAATGCATAAAATCATGCAGAAATGGTCAAGAGGTTCAGTTGTTGTTCAGACCAAACATCAGAATGGGGACGAAATGAGAGCTATGTAACTTTGACCATGGAATGATCTTTGGTGCCAGACAGGGTGGTTTGAGTATTTCAGAAACAGCTGATCTCCTGGGATTTTCATGCACAGCAGTCTCTAGAGTTTACAGAGAATGGTGCAAAAGCAAAAAAAAAAAATCAGTGAGTGGCAGTTTGTGCGTGAAAACGCCTTGATAATGAGAGTTCTGAGATTAGCCAGACTGGTTCAAACAGAGAGGAAAGTGCCAGTAACTCAAGTAACGTCAAACTTTAATCTCCCTAAGCCTACCTTTTTGGGCATTTGCTCCCTGTCTAGGTGATACAAAAATACCAATGGATGATGGCTCTCTGTACAGCTAACAAGAAGGGAAAAGGCACTGGCATTATCTCATGGGGAAAGGGGACTGGCATTATCTCACGGGGAAAAGGCACTGGCATTATCTCATGGGGAAAAGGCACTGGCATTATCTCATGGGAAAAGGGACTGGCATTATCTCACGGGGAAAAGGCACTGGCATTATCTCATGGGGAAAAGGCACTGGCATTATCTCATGGGAAAAGGGACTGGCATTATCTCATGGGGTAAAGGGACTGGCATTATCTCATGGGGAAAAGGGACTGGCATTTTCTCATGAGGAAAAGGGACTGGCATTTTCTCATGAGGAAAAGGGACTGGCATTATCTCATGGGGAAAAGGGACTGGCATTATCTCATGGGGAAAAGGGACTGTGAGGATGGCACTATCTTGTGCGAGTCCTTCACAATCTGTCAGCAGGGTTAATTTCTTTGCTTTCCTGCCAGTTGATGGGAATGTGAGGAGGACTAAACAAGGCATTCATTACAGCTCCGAAAGGTGACGTCTCAAAAAGGTGACATCTATCATTGAGGACTCTCATCATGCAGGACGTGCCCTCTTTTCATTACTATCATCAGGACGAAGGTATAGGAGTTTGAAGATGCGCACTCAACATTTCAGGAACAGCTTTTTCCCCTTCACCATCAGATTTCTGAATGGACATTGAACACTTCCTAACTACTTTTTTCCGCTTCTTTTGAGCTGGCTTAAATTAATTTTTTTTATATATACACTACTGTGCAAACGCCTTAGGGACATATATATCGCTGGGGTGCCTCAGACTTTTACACAGTACTGTAGAAATATCATGACATGTGCCTGTGATACTAAACCTGATCGCAAACAAGAGACAATCTGTAGATGCTGGAAATCTGAGCAACACACACAAAATGCTGGAGGAACTCAGCAGGCCAGGCAGCATCTAGAAAAGGATTACAGTCGACGTACTCTTCAGCAGGACTTGGCCTGGAAAGTTGCCTGTACTCTTTTCCTAGATGCTGCCTGGCCTGTTGAGTTCCTCCAGCATTTTGTGTGTAATACTAAACCTGATTCTGATTTTGTGTAGTTGACGGCTCAGCGTTTGGCACAGACTCACTGGGGCAAGCACTACATTTCTCTGCTCTTGGCTTTAAAGGTAAAGAGTTAAAGATTAGTTTTACTTGTCGTACGTACAACAAAACATACAGTGAAATGCACCATTTGCATCAAATTACATCGTCGAGGATTGTGCTGAGCATCCCGCAAGCTTTGGCATACTTCTGGCACCAACATAGCTTGCTCATGATGAAACCCTAGCCTGTATGTTCTCGGGATGTGGAAGAAACCGGATCACCTGGAGGAAACTCACAGGGTCATTGGGAGAATGTACAATTTTCTTAGTTGTAAATTAACATTTATTTGAAGGTACAACATAGTAACAGGCCCTTCCGGCCAGCGCTACCCACCTATACTCATGCAACCAATTAACCTACAGTCCACCTTTGTAACATGGGAAGGAATTGGAGCACCTGGAGGTCCCATGCAGTATGAGCTCCCTACTGGAGTTTGGCAGGAAATCGAACCCCGATTTTTAAGCTCAGTTCTGTAAAGTGATGCGCTGACCACTACGCTCCTGTCCTGCACTTCAGAGGAGGCTTCCTGAAAGTAACTCCAAAATCCTGGAAACTTTGCATCCTTTTTTCTTACACCAGCACACACATCACTCTCAGCAGCCCTAAAACCGATGCAGCAGCAAGATATCGCTGTCACATTCCTTGCCATCATCAGGGCAGATGGTCAGGAAGCACAAAAAATAGCTCTAGCTTGCACCTCCTTTAGGAAATGAACTCATCCCAAAATAGAATTCTGGATATGATCACCAAGGCATACCTGAGAGCATATGCCACAGCCTACTATCTGCTTGAGCATCATTGCAAGCTGCAGGCTCTGTAGAATGAAGAGGCAGGCGCTATATAAATGCAGGTCATTGGCGCTGGTGATGTAGCAGCTTGGAGTTGCAGGTCACGCTGGCCTTGCTATTTTCCCTGCATTGCAGTGTGGGCGCTTCAGGGTTCTTGTAGGCGGAGGTTAGTCAGACCTGTCCTGAAATTTAGGGCTGCCATTAACCTTACAGTGAGGGCATCACCAGCACTTTTACCCTCACACTGACGTTCATTGCTGCCTCCGAGACAGAGGAGAACTCCCACAAGATGCCCACCACTCATTGTAGCTATCAGTGCAAACTAATTAGCTAGTGTCAGCATGATACCCAAACACATTTCCCCAGACTGTGTAGAGCAAAGCAGCTTTCAGACTGCTGCCCTGTATGGGATTTCTGGCCTCATGCTTTGCAGGGCAATTCGAGCTCACTTTTGTCAATATTGGGGTTATTGAATCCAGCTTGGAGCACAGCTGACATATTTTTCATTCCTATTGACACATAGAAACCATCTGCCTGATGTCCATAATACACAAGTTAATTACCTAAACAGAGTCTAAAACAACTTGAAATAGAATAACAGTATTGCCTTCATTTATGTGTACAGGTAAGAATGGAACATAGTAATGGAACTCAATTCTTAAATACTTAAATAACTAGCATAGGTATAAATTTCTCTTTATACGTACCTACAGAAAGTAGTGGATACAGCCCAGTCCATCATGGGTAAAGCCCTCCCCACATCTGCATGGAGCTCTGTCGCAGGAAAGCAGCATCGATCATCAAGGACCCCACCCTCCAGTCCATTCTGCCTTCTTGCTGCTGCCATTAGGAAGGAGGCTCAGGACTCACACCACCAGAATCAGTAACAGTTGTTACTCCAAAACCATAGGACACCAGAGCACAGAAAACAGGCCATTTGGGCCTTCTAGTCTGTGCCGAAACATTATTCCGCTAGTCCCATTGACCTGTATCCAGTCCATAACCCTCCAGACCTCTCCCATCCATGTACCTACCCAATTTATTCTTAAAACTTAAGTGTGCCCACATTTACCACGTCAGATGGCAGCTCGTTCCACACTCCCACCACTCTCTGAGTGAAGAAGTTCCCCCTAAACCTTACTCCTTTCACCCTAAAGCCATGTCCTCTCGTATTTATCTCTCCTAATCTAAGTGGAAAGAGCCTATTCACATTTACTCTGTCTATACCCCTCATAATTTTGTAAACCTCTACCAAATCTCCCCTCATTCTTCTATGCTCCAAGGAATAAAGTCCTAACCTGTTCAATCTTACCCTGTAACTCAACTCGTGAAGACCCGGCAACATCCTAGTAGATCTTCTCTGTACTCTTTCAATCTTACTGAAATCCTTCCTATAGTCAGGTGACCAGAACCGTACACAATACTCCAAATTTGGCCTCACCAATGACCAAAACCATCAGGCTCTTGAACCAGAGGGGTTATCTGACCTTCCTGTTGGGTGCGGTCTTTCACTGATGCTATTGTGTTTCTTGTACTTACTGTGATTGCCACAAAATGAATCTGGGTTGTATATGGTGACAGTTACGCACTTTGATAATAAACTGACTTTGAACTTTGAGGTTACCCGGTCTCTGCCTGCTCTTGCAGTGACAGTGTTTAATGGCAGTTTCAGGTGGCTCTTTGATCAAAGGTAACACTGCCCAGAGTGAGGGACCTGGTGACACTAACGCTGCTCCACATTAGCCTGAGTTGCCTCTTACTGCAAATGGACATTGACTACATTAAGAAATTTCATAGCTTTATGTTATCCTTTAATACCACATCACTAGATGAAGAATAGCAACTAATTATGCAACAGGGAATTAATACGTAAATTTATTTGTGTTGATTTATTCAGAGATACGGCATGGTAACAGGCTCTTCTGGCCCAATGAGCCCATGCAGTTACACCCATGTGACCAATTATTCTCCTAACTGGTATGTCTTTGGACTGTGGGCGGGAGGTAACCGGAGCACTGGGAGGAAACCCATGCGGTCTCGGGGAGAATGTAGAAACTCCTTACATACCGCGGAAGAGCTTACCCCAGGTCGCTGGTGCTGTAATAATAGCATTACCTCCGTGTGAATATCCCATTTTATTAATAACCTGATTGAGGTTGAAATTATAAACTAATTTTGCAGATGACACAGTTAATCTCAAAACAGCAGGTCATTAAGGCTTAACATGAAATGAAATTGACCTGATGAGAAGCAAATGTATTGCGTGACATTATGAAATATAAAGATTGCACATGCGCACTGAGAGGCAGTTATTTTAGCACATAAAGCCCAAATGAAGTGTAACAAGTTGGAGTCATAGAAAAGTACAGCACAGAAACTGGCCTTTCAGCCCATCTAGTATGTGCCGAGCCATTTAAACTGCCTGCTCCCATCAACCTGCACTGAGACCACAGCCCTCCATACCCCTACTATCCATGTACCTATCCAAACTTCTCTTAAACTTTTAAATCGAGCTCGCATCCACCACTTATGCTGGCAGCTTATTCCACGTTCTTACCACCCTCTGAGTGAAGAAGATTCCCCCTCATGTACTTAAATTTTTTTATCTTTCACCCTTAACCCATGACCTCCGGCTGTAGTCCCACCCAACCCCAGTGGAAAAAGCCTACTTGCATTTACCCTGTCTATATCCCTCATAATTTTGTATACCTCTATCAAATTCTTCTCTCAGATTTCTATGCTCCAAGGAATAAAGTCCTAACCTATTCAATCTTTCCTTATAACTCAGGTCCTCCAGACCCGGCAACATCCTTGCAAATTTTTTCTGTACTCTTTCAACCTTACTTACATCTTTCCTGTCGGTAGGTGACCAAAACTACACACAATACTCCAAATTAGGCCTCACCAATGTCTTATGCAACTTCAACATAACATCCCATCTCCTGCACTCAATACATGGATTTATGATGGCCAATGTGCCAAAAACGTTCTTTACGATTCTATCAACTGTGCTGCCACTTTCACTGAATTATGGACCTGTATTGCCAGATCCCTTTCTTCTACCACACTCCTCAGTGCCCCCCTATTCACTGTGTAAGACCTTCCCTGGTTATAATAATAATAATTCAGGGGAATTAAAGGATCAGTAAATTTCCAAATGCTGCAATAGTCAGCAGGGCTTCTAAATGAGAAAACTCACTTTTTTAAGAGATACAAATGAAAGATTACTCAACATCTCAGCAGCAGTGGAAAGGGTGAGCAATTTCAGGTTCCCGGGTTTCTGGGTTTCAATATCCCTGACGATTTATCCTGGGCTCAACATATTGATGCAGTTACAAAGAAGGTACGACAGCAGCTATATTTCATTTGGAGTTTGAGGGGACTTGGTATGTTACCAAAGATACTCACAAATGTCTACAGATGCATTCTAATTGGTTACATCATTAGTTGCTATGAAGGGGACACTGCAAAGGATCGGAAAAAGCTGCAGGAAGTTGTTAGCTCAGCCAGTTCCATCCTGGGTACTAGGTTCCCTGGCATCTAGAACACCTTCAAAAGGCAATGCCCCAAAAAGGCAGCATCCATTATTAAGGACCCCCGTTACCAGGACATGCCCTCTTCTCATTGCCACCATCAGTGAGGAGGTACAGGAGCCTGAGGCCACACACTCAGTGTTTCAGGAACAATTTCTTCCCCTCTGCCATCAGATTTCTGAATGGACAGTGATCACTAACTCAGTATTTTCTCTTGTTCTCCTTTTGAACTACTTATTTATTTTTATATGTATTATTGTAATTTATACGGCTATATTTACGTAACTAAGACTTTTACACAGTACTGTAGTGCAAAATCTTCCAGTTATTCCCAGCTTAACTTTGTGGTATTGACTTGTTGTTTATACAATAATCAATTTTCATTTCAAATTTAAATTTCAAAACAATAGTTATTTTTATTGTTTATCTTGCCAGTTATTTTCAATTAGCATATTTTGTCTTTTCTGATTCATGAGTTATCAGTTTTGATTCTCACCACAGAAGCATCTCACCCCAACGTATCACGGCTTGGTATAGCAAATCCTCTGCCTGCTATGGCAAAAAACTGCAGAGAGCTGTGGGGACAGCTCAGGACATCATGGAAACCAGTCACCCAACCAGAGGTTAACGCTTCTACCTGCTTCGGTAAACCAGCCACCACAGTGAAAGACCCCACCCACTCCGGATATTTGCTCTCCCCCTGCCCCCCCCCCCCAATTGGACAGAAGATGCTAAAAGCATGTAGCATCAGGCTCAAGTACAGCTTCTATCAGGCTCTTGAAGGGACCCTTAGTACAATAAGATGGACCCATATCTACCTCGTTATAACCTTCCACTTTACTAACTACCTGCACTGCACCTTCTCTGTAACTGTTACACTTTATTCTGCACTCTGTTATTGCTTTACCTTGTACTACCTGAATGTACCATTGCAATGAATTGAACTGTATGAATGTCATGATGCATTCTTCTCTTTAAATATCACACCCATCCCTCCATCTCTTTGACCCAGGGCATGAAGAAGTATCAGGACTAGGACTGCCAGACTGGGTAATAGTTTCTTCCCTCAGGCTGTGAGATTAATGAATACCCTGTCACCACTGAAGTGTTGTCACTAAGACAGCAACTGTTTACCTGTTGTTCACACTAAATGCATATAGGATGGCCTGCAGATAATGAACTCTTGAGCTGAACTGAAAATAGACTGTGATGATTTTGTGATTTTTTTGCTCATTATTTCTTGTTGCCATTTGCAGGGTTTGTTTTTTTTGCAGGGGTTGGGGGGGGTTGATGTTTCTGCTGCTGTTTGCATGGTTTGTTTTTTTTTGCTCATGGGGGGTGGGGTTGATGCTTTTCTTTGAACAGGCTTTGTTTGCCTTGTGGCTGTCCATGGAGAAGATGAATCTCAAGGTTGTATGCTGCATACATTACTTGATAGTAAACATACTTTGAATCCTTTATTAACTTATACATGGTAACATTTTGTTTAACATGTTGAGTGTGATAACTGTTTTGTGGGTGCACCACCTCTGGAGGAACGTTATTTTGATTGGCTGGATATGTTATGGAAATTTTGTTTCTCATAATTCTTTTTTAAGAAGGGTTGGTCAAGTGTTAATGAATCCTCTTTGGCTATGTTTGGGTGTTTAATTTGATGGAAGATTCTGGAATACAAACTGTTCCTAAAGACCATTCAGGGTACTCAGATTTAAGTAATTTCTTTAACACTTTCAGTCACTAACCCACCCCACAACACCCCCAACCACCACTACTTTATCATTTCCTGTCAGGGTCACCGTATGTACAGCCACTCCTCTGCCTAGTGTCACCTTATGGACATGTAATTGACCTATGTACAGTATATAAGCTATCTTCTGTAATTATCATTATTGTTTTTTTAAATTATTGATTTTTTAATCTTATTGTGCTTTTTTATGCTGCATTGGATCCGCAGCAACAATTAATTTGTTCTCCTTTACATTTGTGTATGGGAAATGGCATTAAACTATCTTCAATCTTGAACCTTGAATGTGTAACCCTGGTCTCCACCATTTCAGCTTTGCTCAGTACGGTCTCAGCCACACTCATTATGTGGTCTCTTGGGGGACGGTGATTTGAAACGGTGATACTGCATCATGCTTGCGTGGGCTTTAGCAGGCTATCACTTTGAGAGCACCATCCTTCCTGTTTGCAATGACTGCGTTCACTTGTGGGATCTGGACACACAGCTCTTTTTAACCACATTGACCACAGGTTGAACTGCCAAGCTGAAGCTGGAGACTTCAAGCTGAATGAGGAGGAATTTGAAAGGTCTCAATAGGACGGACGTAAAGAGGGTGTTTCTTATGGTGGTGGAGTCTAGAATCAGAGGGCACAGTCTCAGAATAATGGGATAGCCAGTTAGAACGGAAATGAGGAAGAATTTCTTTATGAAGGGGGTGGTGAATCTGTGACATTCATTGCCACCAGCAGCTGTGGAGGCCAGGTGATTGGGTATACTTGAAGCAGAGGTGGATAGGTTCTTGATTAGTCAGGGCTTCAAAAGTTATAAGACGACAAGAGGAAGGATTGAGAGGGATAATAATTCAGTCATAATGGAAGGGCAGAGCAGAATCGATGGGCTGAATAACCTGATTCTGCTCCCACTAGTGAGTTGTTGGAGAGAGTGCTGGAGCTGGACTTGTTGTGCACTGTGTTGCAGCCTGCTTCAGTCACCTGGGTTGTGCATGATCCATCAAAAGGTGAAAGTGACTGGCTTGGATCTTTTTCTTGTGATTGCAAGACCCTGCTGGATGTTGGTAATATAGAATATTGAGAGTCCGATTCACTGGTTCATTAGGGAGACTGATAGTGGGGGAGCTGCGTTGCCTTGGTTGTTGTGTAGACAAGGCCCTCGTGCCTTGGAGATGCCTGTTGTAGTTGCCGGCAAAGGAGGCGCCAGAGCTGGGTGTGTGCTGCTGGAACTCGTACTGGGTTGGGGCAGTCCCCTCCCGTCAGTGCTGCCCACCAGTGTTCGCTCCTGGGAAGCCAAGCTGGATTGCGTTCATCTGTGGCTGCAATTGCGCAAAATGAGGAACTGCTGCGGCTTTTTCTTGCAGAAACGTGACTCCAGGACAACATCCACACACCATCAATCTAAAGGCCATGATACGCAAGGACTTGGGACTTGGGCTACATTATATATTTTGTAACTGTATATTTTTCTTCCATCATAATCCTATGTGCAATATTTGCTGTGTGCTCTGTGTGGCTGTTGGTACTGTGTTTTACACATTGGCCCCAGAGGAACACTGTTTCATTTGGCTATATTCCTGTAATTAAACTTGAACTGTAAACTAAACTTATCGTCTTATGGAGGCAGAAGCATCCATTTTATAATATTTTTCCAAATCACTTTTTCTACATCACACTACAAACATTTGCCTATATTTTATAGCTTATATTGCATTTAAGAACAAAAATTTAAAAAATCTTCAGAACAACCATTGCTGTGTTAGGAAGAGAAAACTAAATTTACTTAATATCACAATCATAGTGATAGATTAAAATTAAAGAAAATATGAAACCCAATTGAGGAGACAACCTGGTATATAAGGTGACCACCTGGTATTATAAGGCGACCACAAGATATTATAAGGTGGCCAGATGGTATTAAGGTGACCACCTAGTATATTAGGTGACCACCCATTATATAAGGTGGCCACCTGGTATTATAAAGGTGGCCACCAAGGTGAGCTTGTCGTTCATGCAACAATACGCACATGCAAACGTTATGTTATTTTTCTCAGATTTCTGGCTAGGCATATGAATGGCTACGTGTGTAGAGGCTCTGGTTTAGTTGTCAATGAAACAGCTTAGTGTTAAGGCAGGAAAATAAAATGTTCTTGACAGGAGGCAAAGCAATTTTTGTAATCCTGTTAAATCACCCCAGCACACGACGTGTTTGAATTTCGTCAACGGGATCTCATGCAGAATGACTCTCTACACAGCAAGCAGTTAGCTTTAACCCTTTGAGTACAGGTAGCAGGTTTCCACTTTAACACAAATTTTGCATTTTTGAGATAATATTTGCCTTACTTTTAAAATTTCAAATAACCTCAAAACAATTCGTTTTGTAAGACATTTATTTTAATCATCTTTTTAATGTTGCAAGTTTATAACGGCCAGTCACTAGATTACTTTGTTGTCACATTGCACTGAAATTCCTTGCTGACATTGTGGCACTGTAGGCATGTCACCTGCACACATATGTCATTGTACAAGTCACAAGCTGCTGCTTGAAATGATCATTTGTGTGACTAACCAGACAAATGTCTGGCTCTCATTAGTTGGGGGATTGAGTTCAAGAGCCACAAGGCAATGTAGCAAATCTATAAAACCCTGGTTAGACCACACTTGCAATATTGTGTTCGGTTCTGGTCACTTCATTATAGGAAGAATGTGGAAGCTTTAGAGAGGGTGCAGAGGAGATTTGCCAGCATGCTGCCTGGACTAGAGAGCATGTCTTATGAAGATTGGTTGAGTGAGCTAGGGCTTTTCTCTTTCGAGACAAGGAGGATGAAAAGAGATCTGATAGAGGAATACAAGAAAGAAGTGGACAGCCAGAGATTTTTTGCCAGGGCAGAAATGGCTAATTCAAGGGGACATAATTTTAAGGTGACTGGAGGAAAATACAGTGGTGGGGGGATGTCAGAGGTAAGTTCTTTGTGTTACACAGAGAGTGGTGGGTGTGTAGAACACCCTGCCAGGGGTGGTGCTGGAGATAGCTACATCAGGGACATTTAAGAAAGAATGGAGGGTTATGTTGGAGGAAAGGGTTTGATCAATCTTTGAGTAGGTTAAATGTTCAGCACGACATTGTACGCCAAGGAGCCTGTACTGTGTTGTACATAAATGTCCATGATTAAATGGAATGAACAGTCTTTGGTTGGTACACTGAAACACCTACAGTTTTCTCATTTACACTATAATAATGTCCAGCTGGGTAGGGAATAACAATGGGGAAATGTGTTGTGTGCAAAAATAGATTATCTCAGCAATTTTCAGAAGAAAAACAAAAGTCATTGGAAATTAAAATAGATGCCTTTTGACTTCTTTTATCAAGGGCACCTGAGTTTATATTTAGGTTTGAAATATGAAAAAAGATCTCACTCTAAAGGATATAAACATTGTATGGAATGGTGTCATGCTGCACCAGAATGGATGTCAGCACAGTATGACTTCACAATGAAATCTGTCACACACACCTAATTTTGTCGGTATCATTAATGTAGGGTCCTCCAATAGGACCACAACCTTGTCATGGTTTGGAGACTTGCTTGTCTCAATAGCATCAATGACCTAGAGAGCTATGTTGGCTGGAGTCAGGGCTTTATGCTTTGACTCTTGGTAGGGTCACCCATGCCAAACAGGTCAAAGGGTAGAGGTCAGACTAAGAGTGGTTCACTGGTCCTCCAGGTTTGGGGGCTCAGCTCAGGGCCAACAACCCCGATTGGTAAAACAAAATTGTTACAGAAGCACCAATGAAGAATCCTTCTACATCTGAGTGTGACAGTATTCCTGAGTCTCCACCCGGGACTTGAACGAATGACAGCACTGAAAACCAAGAAGAAGCTACTGACGTGAAGAAGGAAGCCCTGAACACCACCAGAGATGGAGGGCCTTAAATGCCAGCGGTGTAACGGGCAGGAGGTCTAATGTAGGGTATGAGTACGTCGCGTGGGAGAAGCACATGGATGACTACTGCATCGGAAAGTTTAACTCTGACGAAGTGCCAGAGCACTGCAGAGAGAGATCTCACTCTCACCTCTAGCCTTTAAATAATAGACCAATGAAATTTCAACTCTTCTTGATAAAGAGTGGGATGAAAATCTGACTTAAACACATTGGCTCTAATTAGGAAGACAGGGCTTGTTTATGGATGTGGTTTGATCATTTTTTTTTGGAAAAGTGAATACAGAAAGTATTAATAACTTTCTTAATTTTGTTCACTTCAATATTACATCCAATAAAATGTAAGAAAATGTTACTGAAACACGTTGGCTCTACTTAGGAAGGCAATTTGTGTTTATGGTTGTGTTTTCATCACTTATTTTTTTTGAAAAATGAATAAAGATAGTTTCACTGACAGAAAAGTAACTAGGCTTTATTTGGGATCTACCACACTCTAAATCAGGGGTTCCCAACCTGGGTCCATAGACCTCCTGGTTAATGGTAGGGGTCCATGGCATAAAAAAGGTTGGGACTCCTGTTCTATATTAAAGTGAGGCAAAAAGATTACTTGAGGTGCAAATTGTCAAATTTTGAGAGAGGGAACATGAAATAGTCCTGAGTCATTCCAACTGTTAGAAAGTATGTGCTTGTGATTTAGACAGATTTCATCACAGAATGATGAAATCTAACTACTTTAAAACTTACTTCTAACAAATTCAAAGTGTTCTAAAAGAATTGTTGTTCTCTTTACATTGTTAAAAAGCATTGTTCTTTAATAATAAAAAGTTGATGGTTATTAGTATGGATAAAGAGACAATATGTTTTTGATGGTTGTGCTGTCATAATTTATTTTTTTGAAAAATGAAAGATGAAATTATCCATAATATTTTTCACTTCAATATTCCGTCGAATAAAATGTAAGAAAGTATTATTGAAGCATGTTGGCTGTACTTCGGAAAACATAGCTTATTTATGGAGGTGCGTTGATTTTTTTTTTGAAAAGTGAATAAAGAAAGACATCAAAAATTTTAATTTTTTTCATTTCAATATTCTGTCCAATAGAATGTAAGAAAATGTGACTGGAACACGTTGACTCTACTGAGGAAGAGAGAGCTTGTTTATGGATCAGAATATTCTAGTTTACATACTGAGTACATGATTCCACACCAATCACTTCCTTTGTGGTTTTATTTAAGATGTTATTTATTCTGGCTTGTTAACTTCATTGCTGTACATCAAGAGTTTTGCAGAGAGAGTTGGCGTTTGTAAATTTTGCTGGTCATTTTAGACTCCTACAGATCAAGTATTCTAAGTGATACCCAATTATTTGAGTAAGCAGCTGAAACGGCTTGAGATTATCACTATTTTAAAGGGGCAATATCAGTTATCATTTCCAGCATCTGCAAAATCATTTGTGTTTAATATTACTTATTATCCTATTTTCAAGTATTTTTTGCTTGTTCTCTGCATATTGATGATTTGAAATGTGATTTATCTGGAAGAAACCTGCACTGATAGGGTAGATTACTGCAGCAGTCATTAGCAGAGCAGCCTTCCGTCTCATGGTACTTACAGGTATTTTATGATTCCTGATCATATTATCAAACTCTTCATTAATTTTTTTGTATTTTTCTTCAGTGCGTGGGGTGAGCGCATAAGAGGAGTCAGGATCAGGGCTGTCACAGCCTTTGTTTTCTTTCTTGTTCAATGCCTGCCAGATTCAGAGAAATATCAGAAGTAAAATAAAGGAGGGCCCTTGTACTTACACACAATCTTTGCCTGCTGATCATTAGATCAATATCTTCATTTATCTTTCTGCCCTTCTCATCAGACTCAGGGCTGTGACTCACTGAATCGTCTGCGTCTGGGTCTGGGCTGTCACACCCATTTAGGCCCTTCTTTCTCAGTGTCTGAAATACACAATTTGTAAAGTTCAAACCTCCACACTGCTTACAAGGGCATAGCGGAAAACAGGATTTTTAAACTCTGAGGGATTTTGATAAGTTTTACAGTCCATTTAAGATCAACGAAGGTAACTCAATACAGAATGAAAAGAAAAACAAACTGAAGCTACTAGTTTAAAGAAAAGTAGGATTTCCAGGTAGTCGATCATTTTATTTCCACTCCCAATTCACATTCTGATATGTCGGTCCATGGTGTCCTCTTCTGTCATCACGAGGCCACTCACAGATTGGAGGAACAACACCTCATATTCCACTGAGGCACAGTACTGTGCAAATATCGTAGGCACATATATATATATAGTTGCCTAAGACTTCTACACAGTATTGTATTTGTCAACGTGGAGCAGCGAGTGACTTTGTAAGTCTGGAGGGAGCGAAATATATTGAGAATGGCAGAAGTAGAGTGCCACAGAAGGGGTGTGGAACAGGTGGCAGAGAAGGAGTGCCAGGCGCGGAGGGGTGGCGCAGGTGCAGACACACCCAGCCCTAAGACACCAGGCAAGGTCATTTGGTTCCAAACAATTGGTTTATTGATCGTTACAGAATGTCTCTCTGGTGCTTCCTGCTCCCTTCTCCTTTTCCCAACCATGATTCCCTTCTCCTTGCCCCCTTCCCACTCTCAGTCCACAATAGAGATCAATATCAGTATTAGAACATAGAATAGTACAGCACAGTACAGGCCCTTCAGCCCACAATGTTGTGCCGACCCTCAAACCCTGCCTCCCATATAAGCCCCCACCTTAAATTCCTCCATATACCTGTCTACTAGTCTCTTAAACTTCACTAGTGTATCTGCCTCCACCACTGATTCAGGCAGTGCATTCCACGCACCAACCACTCTCTGAGTAAAAAACCTTCCTCTAATATCCCCCTTGAACTTCCCACCCCTTACCTTAAAGCCATGTCCTCTTGTATTGAGCAGTGGTGCCCTGGGGAAGAGGCGCTGACTGTCCACTTTATCTATTCCTCTTATTATCTTGTACACCTCTATCATGTCTCATGTATTAGGATTATAGTCACTCACAAATGTGTGAAATTTGTATGTTTTTGTGGCAGCAGTACAGTGCAATACATAAAGTTACTACAGTACTGTGCAAAAGTCTTAGGCAGCTTAGCTCTACATACAATATGTGCCAATGCCTTTTGCATAGTACTGTAGCCTCCAACCTGATGGCATGAACATTGAGATTTCTCTAACTTCTGGTAAAACCTTTTCTCCTTCCTCCTTCCCTTTTCTTCATTTCCCCTCTCTGGCCCCCCTTCTTACCTCTTCCCTTGGCCTGCCTATCACCTCCACCTGGTGCCCCCATTTCCCAAAGTCCGCTCTCCTCTCCTATCAGTTTCCTTCATCTCAGCCCTTTACCTTTTCCACCTCCTTACTCCCAGCTTCTTACTTCATCCCTCCTCTCCCACCCACCTGACTTCACCTATCATTCATCTTCTAGCTTGTCCTCTTCCTCTCCCCACTTCAGCTCCGTATTCTGGCACCTTCCCCCTTTCTTTTCAGGGCTGATAAAGTCCTGAAATGTTGACTATTTAGTGACTTTTATAGATGCTGCCTGACCTGCTAAGTTCCACCAGAGTTTTGTACGTGTTGCTCTGGATTTCCAATACCTGCAGAATCTCTTGAATTTATCTTCAAAATGGTGCAGGCAAGTGCTAATCATATTTGGATGAATACCAGAATATTCTAGTACTATTTTTATAACTCCATTCTTTTCAACTAACTGCACATAACTGAAACAGTCTTCCTCTATCTCAGGGTTACATTATTTCAGTTCCATTGACTGGGTGCTAAAATACAAATTTAAGCTTTGATAGTGATTATTTCTTCCCTATATCATTGGTTTCAAACATGATTTTCTAGAAATAATCAATGCAGTAATTGGCTATAAAAAAAAGTACAGGAATTTTATCTTATATTCTGAGATACCCATTCCTCTGACCATGTTTTCTTTTGAGCTTCAGTTTTTTTCTGACAACACCGCTGGCATTGGCCAAATTAAAGCTGAAGACAAATCAGCATATAGGAGGGAGATTGAAAGTCTGGTAGAGGGGTGCCACAATGACAACCTCTCATCCACTGTTAGCAAGACCAAGGAGATGATTATTGACTTCAGGAGGAGAAAACCAGAGGTCCACGAGCCAGTCCTCGTCAGGGGCTCAGAGGTGGAGAGGGTCAGCGACTTTAAATTCCTCAGCGTTATAATTTTGGAGGATCTGTCCTAGTTCCAGCACATAAATGCCACTATGAACAAAGCTCAGCAGCACCTCTACTTCCTCAGAAGTTTGTGAAGATTTGGCATGTAATTTAAAGCTTTGACAAATTCCTATTGATGTGTGGTGGACAGTATATTCACTGGTTGCATCACAGCCTGGTATGGAAACACAATACCCTTGTATAGAAAAGCCTACAAAAAGTAGTGGATATAGCCCAGTCCATCATGGGTAAAGCCCGTGAGCACATCTACATGGAGAGCCATTGCAGGAAAGCAGCATTCATCAACAAGGAGCCTTACCATCCCGGCACATTCTCGTCTCACTGCTGCCATCAGCAAGGTGGTACAGGAGCTTTGGCCCCACACCGCCAGGTTCAGGAACAGTTATTACACTTCAACCATTAGGCTCTTGAACCAGAGCAACTTCACACCTCATCACTGAAATGTTCCCACAACCTATGGACTCACTTTCAAGGACTCTTCAACACCAACACCAAATAGTACATCCAAGACCATGCACAAGTTTGCTGATGACACCACTGTTGTGGGCCATGTCAAAGGTGGTGATAAATCAGCATACAGGAGGGAGATAGAAAATTTGGCTGAGTGGTGTAACAAGAACAACCTCTTACTCGACTCAATATCAATAAGATCAAGGAACTGATTGTGGACCTCAGGAGAGGGAAATCAGAGGCTGAGCCAGTGACTCTACTGACTCAGGAGTCTGCGGAGATTCAGCATGTCATCAAAAACCTTGGCAAACATCTATAGATGGGTGGTGGAAGGTGTGCTGACTGGCTACATTACGGCCTGGTATGGCATCACCAATGCCTTTGAATGGAAAGTCCTACAAAAAGTAATGGATTTGGCCCAGTACATCACAGGTAAAGCCTTCCCAACCATTGAGCACATCTACATGAAGTGTTGCTGTAGAAAAGCAACATCCATCATCAAGGATCCTCACCACCCAGGCTACGCTCTTTTCTCACTGCTGCCACCAGGTAGAAGGTACAGGAGCTTCAGGACTCGCACCACAAGTTCAAGAACAGTTACTACCCCTCAACCATCAGGCTCATGAATGAAAGACGATAACTACACTCATTCTACTTCTAGTGTTCCACAAATGATGGTCTCACTCTAAGGAATCTTTATCTTGTTATTTCATGCTTGTTACTTATTGTTATTTATTTATATTTGCCTTTGCATAGTTTCTTGTTCATTGATCCTGTTTACAGTTACTGTTCTATAGGTTTGCTAAGTATGCCTGCAGAAAAAGTATCTCAGGGTTGTATGTGGTGACATGTATGTGCTCTGATAATAAATTTTACTTTGAACTTTTTCATGCCATGTTCTTGATATTTGTTGCTTATTTATAATTTTTTTTAAATTTTCTGTTTGTATAGTTTTGTTGTTTTTTGCAAATTGGTTCTTTGTTCATCCTATTGGGTGTGGTCATACATTGCTTCTATTGTTTTTCTTAGATTTACTGCGCATGCCTGCAAGAAAATGCATCTCAGGGTTGTATATGGTGACATATATGTACCTGATAATAAATTCACCTTGAACTTTGAACTCCTTCACTCCCAGATGAACTAAATGCCTTTTATGCACACTTTGAATGGAAGAATATCACTATTCTACGTGAATCACTGCAGCATCTGGTGACCCTGTGATATCTGTCTTAGAAGCCAACGGCAGAACGTCTTTCTGGAGGGTGAACCCTTGCAAATTATCAAGCCCTGATGGTGTACCTGGTAGGACACTGAAAACCTGTGCCAACCAACTGGTGGGAGTGTTCAAGGGCACCTTCAATCTCTCACTGCTGCAGTTGGAGGGTCCCACCTGGTGACAATCACACTAGCACCCAAGAAGAGCAGGGTGAGCTGCCTCAATGACTATCACCTAGTGGCACTCACATCTACCTTGATGAAGTGCCTTGAGAGGTTGGTCATGGCCAGAATCAACTGCCTAGGCAAGGAACTGAACCTGCTGCAATTTGCCAATCGCCACAATAGGTCTACAGCGGATTTAATCTCAATGGCTCTTCACAAAGCCTTGAATCACCTGGACAATTGCAATACCTATGTCAGACTGCTGTTTATTCATTACTGCTCAGTATTCAACCCAATTATGCCCTCATTTCTAATCAATAAGCACCAAAACCTTGACTTCCTCACCGGGAGACCACAGTCTGTGTGGATTGGAAATATCATCTCCTCTTTGCTGACAATCAACACTGGCGCACCTCAAAGATACGTACTTAGACCACTGCAACACGCATCAAAGTTGCTGATGAACGCAGCAGGCCAGGCAGCATCTCTAGGAAGAGGTCCGGTCGACGTATCGGGCCGAGACCCTTCGTCAGGACCAACTGAAAGAAAAGCTAGTAAGAGATTTGAATCTCGTTCACCAGCAACTTTGAAGTGTGTTGCTTGAACTTCCAGCATCTGCAGATTTCCTCGTGTTTGCGTACTTAGACCACTGCTCTACTCTCTCTACACCCTTGACTCTGTAGCTAAGCACAGCTCAAACACCATCTACAACTTTGCTAATGATGCAGCTATTGGCAGAATTTCAGATGGTAATGAGGAGGCGTCCAGGAGTGAGATATACCAGCAGGTTCAACAACAACATTGCACTCAACATCAGCAAGACCAAGGAATTCATTGTGGACTTCAGGAAGAGTAATTGACGGAACCCACATCAGTCCTCATCGAGGGGTCTGCAGTGGAAAGGGTGAGCAGTTTCAAGTTCCTGGATGACAACAGCTTTGAAAATCTATGTTGGGTCCAACATATTGATGCAAATGCAGAAAAGGCACAACGGTGGCTATGCTTCATTAGGAGTTTGAGGAGATCTGGTATGTCACCAATGACACATGCAAAATATCTACAGATCTAACATGTAGAGATTTCTAACTGGTTGCATTACCACGTGGTATGTATGGGCCACTGCACAGGATCAGACAAAGCTGCAGGAAGTTGTAAACTCAGCCAGCTTCATCATGGGTTCTAAATTCCACAGTATCTTGAACACCCTCAAAAGGAGATGGCTCAAAAAGGCAGCATCCATCATTAAGGACGCCATCACCCAGGACATACTCTCTTCTCATCGCTACCATCAAGGAGGAGGTTCAGGAGCCTGAAGACACACACTCAATGTTTTAGAAACAGCTTCTTCCCCTCCACCATCAGATTTCTGAATGGACAACAAACCCATGAACACTACCTCACTATTTCTTTTCCTCTATTTTTGTCACAGTTTTACAATTTAATTTTATACCATATGTACATATATGTATCTTGTAATTTATAGTTTTTATTATGCATCATACTACTGCCACAAAACAACAAATTCCCCCACATATGCCAGTGATATTAAACCTGATTCTGATTCAACTTTAGGAGTGTTAGGTCTAGACAAATTCTAATTTGAATGCAGTGAAGGTCCCTGCCAAATAATTATATTTGTAATTGAAACATTCCATTCTCACTACCTAAGTGCACTGGAGTTCTACCAATTATTCGCTGACTCTGTATAAATGGGGAAAGAATCAGCGTCCTGCCTGGCAACACTATAAAATCAATGATACTGGAATGCTTTTCTATCATGATAGATACAACAGCTATTGGAACAGCTTCTTCCACTCCACCATCAGGTCACCGAACGGTCCATGAACACGACCTCACTATTTTAATCTCTTTTTGTATTACTTATTAATAATTTTTTACAGTTCTGTACAAAAGTCTTAGGTACATGTGTGTACAGACAGAGTGCCTAAGAGTTTTGCACAGTACTGTAGTAATTATATACCATAAATTGCACTGTACTGCTGACAAAAAAAAACAAATTTCAGGACATACAGTATATGAGTGATGATAAATCTCATTCTGATATGAGTCTCAATTGTAAACTGAGAGTCAGAAGGGGGCAGGGAGAGGGGAGGGAGCAGGAAGCACCAGAGACTCATTTTGTAATGATCAATATGCCAGTTGGTTGGAATCAAATGACCTTGCCTGTGGTCTCAGGGCTTGGCATATCTGCACCAGCGTCACCCCTCGCTTCTCTGGCACTCCTTCTCTGCCACCTGCCCCACACCCCTCCTGCAGCACTCCACCCTTGCCATCCCCAACATTCTTTGCTCCCACCAGCTTTACAAACTGGCTCTCCACTCCATGTTGACATACTGTACTGTGCAAAGGTCTTAGGCATCCTGGCTATACATATGTGTCTAAGAATTTTGCAGAGTAGTTTTCAACATCTGGAAGAAAGTGTGGACATCTGAGTCATATCAAGGAAAACCAAAATCAGAATCTTCAACTCGAATTTTAAAACAGTGCTCCTACATAGCGCTGAAACCTGGAGAACAACAAAGAAGACACTACAAAAACCGTAGGCTTTCATCAACCATTGCCTGAGAAGGACCCTGATCATCAGATGAACTGACAAAGTAACCAAACAGACACTGTGGGGAAACACCAACCAGGAATCCACAGAGATACAAAGACACAACGGAAATGGAAGTGGATCAGCCACACCTCGAGGAAGCCAACCAACATCACCAGGCAGGCATCAAAATGGAATCCCCAAGGAAAGAGGAAAAAGGGACTTTCAAAGAACACACAGAGGAGAGATGTTGAGGCCAATATTAGAGGACACTTCTGGTCCAGCCTCACGGCTCAGAACAGAGGACAATGGAGACGGGAGGTCATCGGTGGTCTATGCTCCGTTAGGAGCTAAGGGTCCAAGAAGAAGAAGATTTTTGCACAATACTGTATATTCTTATTGCAACTTGTAGTATTTTTTATGTACTGCACTGCACTTGCTGCCGCAAAACAAGAAATTCCACGACAGACTGTATGTTAGTGATAATAAACCTGATTGTGATTTTGAAACTTGGTGAGTTTGGTAGAAACTTGTTACATTGACAGGGTTCTGTAGATTGATTATTCTTTGTAAAAGTGCCTGTAACCATTTGGAGCTTTAAAATAACTGACCAATATTGCAAACTCCGCTGTGAATTCACGCTGCAAACTGCAAATGAAAATGTCCCTAAATGGCTACTCACAAACCCAAGGCAGAATGAAACGTGAAGATTTCCAAATTAAGCCACGGCAGAAGCAGCAAGTACAGATACAGGGGCAGGTTGTATGAAATTTGGTTTACACTATGAAGAAAGATGTGAAGCCACTGGGATGTGGCAAATATCTCATGTCTGCTGCTGTGCATTCAGAGGTTGCTGCATCTGTGGTTTCGTCAAGCAAAGGTGCAAACCAAGCAGTAACATTCAAGCTTAACGAAATGGAATTCTGTACAGATGTTACAGCAGATACATGCACTTTCTAGCCACCACATTCATAGCTGGTCACACATGGGGCTCTGAGACGCTGCTTGCTGGAGTTTACAAGAATGGGGGCGGGTGGGAACCTACTGAATATTAAAAGGTCTACATAGAGTGAACTTGGAGCCGATGTCTCCTATAGTGGGGGAGTCTAGGACCAGAAGGCACAGCCTCAGAATAGAGACAAGGAAGAAATTCTTTAGCCAGAAACTAGTGGGTCTGTGGAATTCAATGCCACAGATGGCTGTGGAAGTACTGGGTAAATTTAACGTGGTGGTTGATTAGTAAGGGTGTCAATGGTTACACAGAGAAGGTAAGAAAATGGGTTGAGAGGGATAATCCATCAGCCATGGTGGTGCAAACTCAATGGACAGAATTGCCTAAATTTGCTCATGTGCCTATGGTCTTATGTAGAGAATGCACAAAGCATTGAAACACACAAAGAATAATATCAAAATTATTGCTGTGACACCTATGAATATCCAAAAATATTTTCTCTATCTCTTGATTTCTATCATAATTATCATCTCCAGGTCAGCTTCAGAAACTATGTGAAGTGTAGAAAGCAGATTTTTAGCTTTTCTGGTGTGCTTATCTACCACTTAATTTAGTGCCGTTTGCTTCTTCAGGACGGGATTGGGGAACGGAAGACCACCACCGGGGCTTCCTACAGAACAGAGTGTCAGGCCGAGGCTTGGAAAGCACTGGACAGGAGACAGAATTCCCAAAAGTCAGAAGCAATGAAATGTGGAACTCCCACCATGGATGGTCACAAGCCCGGCTATGAAAGAGGAGGGTTGGGCATGCAGATAGCAACGCAATCTCGTAAAAACCCGCAGCTATAGAAACACCAACAGAAGCTCTGAACATCGCATCCCTGGGGCAGGAAGGACCTTTGCCTACAAAATGTATGAAGTTGTGTGGTAAAGCAGATGCCACAGCCGCCTGGCCCAGGACAGTGGACTCACATGAGCTGCTCTTGGTGGCCTATGCTCCAGTAGATGGAGATGGGCTTAAGAAGAAGTGGAATGACATGTGAGGTTGCATGACCTTACTAGATGTACCAAAATGAGCTTGAGATGAACTGACATGGCGAAAGATCAAGAAATCTTGGTGTTCAAGAGACCTGAATGACCTTTGCACATTAAGTATTGGAGGTTATCCTACAGCTGCTGCAACAATTAGAAAGGCAGGGTTAAAGGAGAAATCAAGGAATCCACTTCCATTGATCCCTCAAATTTGCTGCACAGCTCGATAGGGTTGTTAAGAAGTTATACGGTGTGTTGGCTTTCAGTAGTCGGAGGATTGAATTTAAGAGCCATGAGATAATATTGCAACTCTATAAAACCCTGGTTGGACCACACTTGTGTTCAGTTCTGGTCACCTCATTATAGGAAGAATGTGGAAGCTTTAGACAGGCAGTAGATGAGATTTACCAGGATGCTGCCTGGATTAGAGTGCATGTCTTATGAAGATAGGTTAAGTGAGCTAGGGCTTTCCTCTTTGGAGCAAAGGAGGATGAGAGGCAAGGTGGCAGAGGTGTACAGGATGATAAGAGGCATAGGTTGAGTGGACGACCAGAGACTTTTTTCCCAGGGCTTAAATGGCTAATATCAGGATTACAGATTTGAGTACAAGGGTGAAGAGGTTGAATGACCTCTTTATTCATTGAATAAAGCCCTGGTGAAACAGGTTTTCCTTTACCATTGAAGGAAGGTTGTAATTACAATAAATCCTAATTGATGGATGAGTGATTGTTCCATGTGGGTTTGTTTAATTAGCCAGGGCCTCTGATCTTTTGAGTTCATAAGAACCATAGAAAAATCTCATGTAGCTTGTGGGGGTAAAGGCAAGGCTGGTGCTGGTGTGCCTTAAACCTAGGGTCTGGCCTCAAATTAATGAATGACTAATTCAAGACTGAAATTTAAAAATATTTCTGCATCCATTGGATGGTTAATCTGTGAAGTTCCTTATCTTAGTGGCTCAGTTGCTTAGCTTATTCAAGTTAGCAATCAATAGATTTTTGGAGGTTATGAGGTTTGGGCAGGAAGTGGTATTGAATGGCAGAGTAGGCACAAGGGGAAGAATGGCCCACAGTAGTGTAGCAGCTAGTGTAACGCTTCACGGTGCCAGTGATCAGGGTTCAACTCCTGCCACTCTCTGTAAGGACTTTGTTCGTTCTCCCCGTGTCTGCATGGGTTTCCTCCTGTTGCTCCGGTTTCCTCCCACATTCCAAAGCTGTACAGGTTAAGGTTAGTAAGTCAGAGCATGAAATTTCGGCACAGGAAGCATGGTGTCATTTGCAGGCTGCCCAAAGCACATTCCTTGGTCTGTGTTGGTCGTTGACACAAATAACATGTTTCAATGTACATGTGGCAGATAAAGGTAATGATTATGTTTCCCCACACATCTGCATCTTTCTTATTTATTTATTTTGAGATACACCATGGAATAGGCCCTTCTGGTCCTTCGAACATCACTGTTAAGCAACACTGACAACTCCGATTTAACCCTAACCTAATCACAGGACAATTTACAATGGCCAATTAACCTACTAACCAGTACATCTTTAGATGGTGGGAGGAAACCAATGCACCCGTAGAAAACCCACCTATTTCATGGGGAGGATGAACGAAGGCTCCCGACGGAGGTCTCCGGGATTGAACTCCAAACTCTGACCCCTGAGCAGTAACAGTGTTGTGCTATGGAACCCTCTTGCGCAGGGGCTCTTAACCTAGGGTCTGTGGATAGATTCCAGGGTGATCCGTGAACTTCAATGGGAAAAAAAATTACTTCTTGATTTTCACTAACCTCTGACTCAAATTTAACATTTCCTTCAAATATAATTTTTAAAACTATTTTGATAACTGTATTTCAATACAATTGGTTTCTTCTGCAATCGTATGTATTTTATTTTATATATTTAGATACTTTATTCCGAGAAGGGGTCCATAGGCTTCACTGGACTGACAAAGGGGTAGGAACCCCTGTTCTAGAGTTTAATAAAGTTAAGAAGGTCATGAAAAAGCAGGTGGTGGAGACATGCAGAAAGTGAGACTTGGACCCAAATGGTTTAGACATATAAGGTCCCCGCCTGCTGGCTTAAAATTCCTGCAGGGTCAGTGACGAAGGCTACGATGAACTACAAAGAAAATAATGGCAATCTGATCATAAATCTCTGAATTTTGCAGCTTTAAGTTTTTATCATGCCTGACTTGTTAACTTCCTATGTACGCACAGGTAAGAAATAAAAAATATGCAACTTAATACTGGCATAATATAATCGTAGAACAATGAGAATCCTTAGTTCTTGCTACCTGACGGCTGCATGCTGAATTTGTCACCCTTTATCTCATTTGCTAGGACTCGTGCTGTTGACAGCAAGCATCCCATCTACTGACACAGCCAGCTGTCCAGTAATGTTCCTTGTTGACAGGTGCAAAAGTCATATCAGTAATTTCCACAAGAAATAAAAAAAGTTAATGGAAAATTGCTAGTAATTTGTAGATATATTTATGAAGGAAAAGCTAGAGTTTTAAATTAATCTCTCAAACTGCACTTTCACAATTGCATGTAGCTTATGATAGACTGGACAAGAAATTTTTCAAATGTGTTGCTTCCTCAGAATTTCTTAGGTGGTCATGATAGACCACTTGAAGCTGAACACAAATATAATTTCAGACTACTTGTATCATGTAGGAATTTGGAGAAATAAAAATGTTAACTCTTATTGAATATAATGCACTTAACTGAATCAGAAACAGGTTCATTATCACCAGCATGTGTCGTGCAATTTGTTAACTTAGCAGCAGCAGTTCAATGCAATACATAATACAGAAGAAGAAGAATAAAATATGCATAATGGTGCTGATATTTTGCAATAGTTTAACTGATCCAAAAAAATGTTATTGATGATTTTCATTTGCACTCAATGTCAGTGTCCAACAATAATCAGCCAGCACTGATGGATTCTGGTTGCCCTGATACCATTTCTCCATGACCCCAATGTCCTGCTGAAGCTTTCACCATGCTTGTCACTGACAGCACCAAGATCTACAAGGAAGAAGTCAACATGGGAATATAGAAAATGAATCTTTAGTGACATGTTGCATTTCATAGTTTTGTTGTCAACCAAATGCACGTAATTTGGTGTTCTGGAGCTGCCAAGAAAAAAAGTCAACAGCATTCTCGAATGCCTTCCCTGCAATTTTCTCCAGTTCCATTAGAAGTTCTTCAAATTGTCTGTCATTGATGACTTGTTTATTTGTGGACCAACAAAAATGCCTTTCTTAATCTTAGCATCAGTTGTTCTGGATTGAATTATGAATTGAAATAACAAATAGAGTTCATTTTTTAAAAAGTGCATGATAGGGAAATTTCATGGAGATTTTCATGATCAGCAGCCCAAAATCTGCAAGATACACCCACAAGTATTCAGGGAGCAAAATCTTTTTTTTGTTCAGTGATATTAGCTATTAGCGGTACCTCCTCTACATGCAGGCTAAAGCTATACAGTTCAGTTCTTGTGTGTCACTTTTAATGATAGAATCCATCTTAAATCAGTAAAGAAAAAAATGTTTAAGCAATAAAAAGCAGTGCAGAGTTATAATTTTTTATTATGCTACTTAGTTTAATTTTCCAAGTAGGAAAATTATTAGAAAAATATATGGTTATGTAGGAAGGGAGGGTTAGATTGATCTTAGACTAGGCTAGAAGGTCAGTAGAACATTGTGAGGTGAAGGGTTTGTACAGTGCTATAGTGTTCTTTGTTCAAAAAGTTTGCCTTTTATTTTGGTTTGAAGACAGGTGAATGGCTTTTATCAATGAACTATAATTAAGGATCATACTGTTGTGAAAACTATCATACAGCTCCCAATAAACAAAAAAATTGCAGCAGTCAATAAGATTGACTGAACCCTGTAAACTTCCAGTAACTGCCTTCTAGACATACAGCTTGGAACTGCTATACCATCTCCCAACTGGCAGGATTACATTTCTGAGCCACTCCTAACGCACACAGATACCATTTTCACAGGTTTGAGCACAGAGCTTGGACTTCGTCACCCAGGAATTCATGCAGGGCTATGGGGAAGGCCAGGTCCAGCATCAAATGATCTGAAAGCACGCAAGTTGGCTTTGTATTCTGCCAGAGCTCAGCGTTTTATTAGCTAACACGTGGCTACATCATTAACAATCAGCAATTTTACTTATCCTAGATATCCACACCTGTCAGCAGATTTGCACCTGTTGTCTGGTGAAGATGACTTGACAACAGCCAATCAGAGCTGGCCATAGAGCTACATGGCCATAGATGGCTCGCTGTCTGAGATGTCTCCAATAACATTCACTGTTAATCTCCAAAGAACCTGGTCTCTAGTGCCGTCATTTAAACATTGTCAAAAACACATTCCCCTGCCCTACAAAATATTCTTTGCTTCACTTCTGGTAACATGATCATTTTTTTTCCTGCATTTCTCTCTTCTGCTTAAACACAGCATGGCAATGTAGTTCTCAAAACACAAAATCTTCCCCCGTACAGCATTCCAGACACATTTCCCTATTCCTTTGTCGGCATGAGATTAGAGATTGGAATCAGCGGAATTAACAGAATTGTACTGTATTTCTATTTATAATAGGGACACAAGATTCAATTATTTAACTTTTAAACAGAAATAGCACTCTCTCAAAGGCCCGACATCTACCAGGTTTGCAAGTAATCTGCCTTCTGGAAAGAACCTGCATTAAGACCCGGCTATTTTAAAATAAGACATACGTTTGTTTCAAAGCATATCATACTATTTAGAACTATCTCAAATCACTTCATATACAATGAACTACATTGAAGTGTACTTACTTAAAAAGTCAATACAATGGCAAATTTACACACATCAAGATTCCATGGCAACAAAGAAAGTAGCTATTCTATTTTTGTTGTTTACTAGCTGAACATAGAACATTACAGCACAGTACAGGCCTTTCAGCCCACGATGTCGTGCTGACCCTTTAATCTACCCTAAGATCAATCAAGCCTTTCCCCCGCACACATCCCTCCATTTTACTTTCATCCATGTGCTTATCTATATCCTAAATGTCCCTTATGTATCTTTCTCAACCACTACCTCGGGCAGGGCATTCTGTATGCCCACCACTCTCTGTGTAAAAAAAATGGTTCTCTGACATCCCCCTTTACTTTCCTTCAATCATTTTAAAATTACATCCCCTGTTATTAGCGACTTCTACCCTGAGAAAAAGTCTCCGGCTTTCCACTCAATCCAGGCATGCTAATATCTTGTACACGCCTCTCAAGTCATTTCTTATCTTCCTTTGTTCGAAGGAGAAAAGCCCTAGCTCAATCAACCTCTTTCATAAACCATGCATCCTGGTAAATCTCCTCTACACCCTCACACCCTTTCTATAATGAGACGAGCAGAACTGAACTCAATATTCCAAGTGTGGTCTAACCAGGATTTTATAGAGCTGTACGTTATCTCTTGAACTCAATCTTTTTATTCATGTGCTGCTTACATCACTCAGAGAACTTTGCTCATATAATTTCATGGAATTAGTAATACCTATCTGTGGCACTAAAGCAGGCCAACACAGCTAGTTTGAAATATTCAGGATTGTTTAATATAATTTCCTGTACACACATGTAAAGGAGAATGTTACTCCAGATCTGGTGCAACAGAAAACTATATAGAACACAATAATAATAATAAAAGAAACACACAATAAATAGAAACACATACGATAGCTTGTATGACAATAAAGTGACTCCAGGCTGTTCATAAGGTGACTGACAGGAAATAATAAAGTAGTGGTGGGTGGGGAATGTAACTGTTTTTGAGTCTGGTGGTCCTGTTGTGGATGCTTTGTAGCCTTTTTGCTGATGGTGGTGGGTCAAACAGTCCATGAGCAGGGTGGGTGAGATCCTTCATGATGTTACTTGTCTTTTTCCAGCACCTTCCTGTATATACGTCCTTGATGGTGGGTAGGCTGGTGCCGGTGATGAGATGGGCTGTTTTCACTCAAAAGGAGAATTTTAACATTGCGGCATAAGTGAATGCATGTCACAGAAACGATAAAGTAGTGGTGATTGGGGGTGTGAAGGGGTGGGTTAGTGGGTGGAGGTGTTGATCAGCCTCACTGCTTGGGGAAAGTCACTGTTTTTGAGTCTGGTGGTCCTGGTGTGGATGCTACGTAGCCTCCTCCCTGATGGGAGTGGGACAGACAGACCTTGAACAGGGTGGGTGGGATCCTTCATGATGTTACTGGCCCTCTTCTGCCATCTTTCTGTATATATGTCCTTGATTGTGCCATTAATGCATTAGGCAGTTCTAACTACCGTTGTAGAGTCTTCCTGTCTATACACTATATATACCAATTGTTATTTGATTTTGCTCTTTGCCCAGCATTGTAATCTAAATATTATTTTAAATACACAACTTTGGCCGTGGATAAAAATATATTTATCTAAACATGGATACAGGTATTTGCACTGATATCCTGGCATCAAAATTGGTAACATTTCCACATTTATCTGATAATATGTAAAAGGAAATCATACTAAAATGAAGGATCCCTACTGGGATATAAACTGCACAGAATTAAGATATTGTAGGTCACCACACTGTATATTTAAATATTTTGCTTAAAGGAAATGATGTTTTACTTAAAACCAGAAATAATAATATTTCAATCCAGATGCAAATTTGTATTAAAAGTCAATTGAATATTTTAATACATTCAGTTTTATTGCTTTTCAGCTGAGTGACAGATATTGGTGTATTTAGCATGATTCTCTAGGTGTAATTGGTTCAGCACAACTTTGTGGGCCGAAGGGCTATTCTTGTGTTGTTCTGTTCTATGTTCTATAAAGTGAAACAAAATGATTCCATGCCCAAAAAACTAGCAAGATATTCAGCTGATAAAAAAATACAATGAATGCTACAGATCTGAAATGAAAACAGGATATCAGCTATTGGACAAGACCAATTGGTCTACAAAATCCAATGTGGGGACCGCAGCAAACATTACGTCAGTCTAAGTGGGAGAAAACTATCCACAAGGACTCATGAACGTCAACTGGCCGTGAAGCGGTATGACCAACTCTCTCTAGTCCCCACCCATGAAGATCGAGAGGGGCAGAAATTGAACTGGGCATCAGTGAAAGTCAAGGTGCAAGCAAATGCATGGCATGCAAGAGAATTCCTTGAAGCATGGTCTTCCGTAAACACAGGAATGTGGACCTCAATCCTATTTATAAGCCAAAACTCGAGACCACAACGCACAGAGTTCACGATGGGTTCCCCCTCCCTACATCACAATTGAGTTTCTGTAATGACCACCAATCAGTTGATTGATAAGTATATAAAGGCCAAGCATTCAAAGGACACACCACAAAAGAACAGCGCATCGATGACGTCTCCTCGTATGATGACTAAATGCTTGCAAAGGGATTACCAAAGTCAGAGAACAACCCAACCCAACCAAAAACAGAAGCCATTGAAAATAAGCACCTTGTCAGAGTGGTGACACTGCCGGGTATGATGAAAGGTGAAATATTGAAGGGGAACCTGAGGGGGAGAGCTTCTTCAGTCAGAGGGTAGCACAAGTGTGGAACGAGCTGCCAGTGGAAATGGGGGATGCAGGCTCAATTGCAACATTTGAGAGAAGTTTCGATACTAGTAGTGCTGTCATCATTCGAATGGAGCGAGGGTTCACAACCTGGCATCCATGGACCCCTTGGCTAATATCATAAAAAGGTTGGGAAACCCTGATGTTTTACAAAGAGGTTATGCCTTTCATACTGAATGCCTTGTTTAACATGGGTAAGCACTTCAACCATTATGAAATGCTTTGAGCAGCCTTGGTCATAGAACACATTAAAGCCTTTTTCCCGGTTACACTGGACCCTTCCCAGTTCGCTTATTGCCTAGATTGATCCACTGATGCAATAGCCTCTGCCCTGCACTCTATCCTGTCCCTCCTGGAAAATGGGGTCTCATATGGCAGACTGCTGTTTATAGACTTTAGTTCAGCATTCGACACCATCTTACCCCAGAAACTGGTGGGGAAACTGTTGTCACTGGGTCTCAACACCTCCCTTTGTAATTGGATACTCGACTAGTGAAGAGAAAAGCCACAGTCAGTCTGTGTGGGCAGCAACATCTCTCATCCCATTACTCTGAGCACTGGCACTCCCCAAGGCTGTGCTCAGCCCACTGCTGTTCACACTGCTGATACATGACTGTGTCGCAGGATCCAGCTCAAACTGTGTAGATAACACAACAGCGGTTGGCCTTTTCAGGAATAATGACGAGATGGAGTACAGAGAGGAAGTGAGAAGAACAACCTGAGCCTGAGCATGGAGAAGACAAAGGAAATCATTATGAACTTCAGGTAAGTGCAGGCAAACCATCCCCCTTTGTGAATACGTGGCTCCTCTGTAGAGAGGGTTAAGTGCACCAAGTTCCTGGGAGTTCACGTCACGGATGACCTCACCTGGTCCCTTAATATCACCTCCCCGAACAAGAACACACAACAGCACCTCCTGTTCCTAAGAAGATTGAGGCAGGCAAGGTTCACCCCACCATCTTAACTGTGTTTTAGAGGAGCACAATTGAGAGTGTCTGGACAAGTTGCGTCCCCATCGGGTATGGGAGCAGTTGAGTATCGGACCAGAAATCCCCACAAAGGACTGTGAGAGCAGCTGTGAGGATCATAAGGGTTTCCCTACCATCCATAGGGAACATTTATCAGGAGCGCTGCGTACACAGGGCCCTTAGTATTATTAAGGATCCCACCCATCCATCCAGCATCCTCCTTGACTTTCTACCATGATGCATAAAAGCCAGAACAGTCAGGATGAGAAAAAGTTCCTTCCCACAGGCCAATCGGCTAGTGAACTCCTGACCACATCATATTCAAGGTGTCACTAATTAATCTGTTCCATAGTTTACAATATTTAAATAAATGCACTTTAGGTTGTTATTTATGTGTGATTCATCTGTAGATTTTATCCTTACCTTCATCAGTTGTCGTGTGTTATGTGTGTATATGCTTAACATTCTGGTTCAAAGAAATGTGGTCTCGTTGCTATATACATTAAATGGTTATATACATTATGTACACATATGAAGCTAAATGGCAATAAACTTCACTTGGCACTTGACGCATGGGTAGCTGCCACACAGTCCTCGACAGATCAAGGTTAGGGTCTCATGACATGGAACCCAAGACGACTGAGAACCCTTCAGCTGTGCAAGCATTCCCTCATCTTTACTGCTATTGTGATGTGTAATCATCTTCCGGCAGGTCTATCGTTGAGGTAATATTTTGGTTTATGTGCTGTGTGTGATATATGTTTTGTGGGTGCACCGTGGTCTGGAGGAATGTTGTTTCGTTTCACTATGTATATGACAGTAAACTTGAACTAGAACTTGGTACACCTACCTACATCATCAAAAATAAACAATAAAGTTTCCAAAGACAGAAAAGGGACATTTTCTTTGCTGATTTTCATTGTTATTTATTATAAAATGAATCAGCTTGCTGTGAGTTATACTAGCTGTCTTCCTCTGGATGACTATTTCAAATTGCATATTCAAAAGTTATCTCACATACAAGCATACAACATTAATTAGTTTATCTGTTACACAATGATACATCATTAAATAGCAATAACTGAAGGGTCCCAGAACAAAATGTTGACTGCTTATTCATTTCCATTAACGCTGCCTGACCTGCTGGGTTTCTCCAGCATTTTGTGTGTGTTGCTCTGGATTTCCAGCATCTGCAAAACTTGTGTCTCCAATAATTGAAAGAAATTTACATTACCTTTAGGAAGAGCTGCTTTATGCTACCTGGGGAAGAGAAAAACACCCTCTAGTTTGTGAAAGAGGCTGTGAATGGGTAAAGTTCTAAAGAAATGAAATCACATCCCACCCCCACATGTGCAATTTCATAAACTGAGTTTTCCTGTGGCATTGCACGCCCACGTGCGCAAGTTCGCAAGCTAAGCTTCACTGCGATGCAGATCGTGGAGTTGCTGCTTCGCAGTGTCAGATACCGGGATAAAATCCTGATCTCGGGTGCTAATTGTCTGCTGGGTATATGTTTTCCATGTGACATTGTGGGTTTCCCTCCCGATCCTCCGGTTTCCTCCTGCACCCCAGGGATGTGTGGGTGGATAGATTCATTGGCTGCTTTCAGTGAGTGAGTGAGTGTGCGTACATCAGTACGAGCGAGCAAGTGTGGATGCATATGAGTGTATGCTTTGTGTGACTGTGTGTGTATGAGTGTGCATGCGTGTGTGCGAATGAGTGTGTATGCATGTGTATCCGTGTTTCTGTGTGTTAGAATGAGACCTTGAACGCTTTTGAAGTATTAATGTGTGCTTTGGTGGAAAGCACAGATTCAGCAGGCTGAAGGGCCTGGTTCTGTCTTGATACATTGATCATATCCATGAATTAAAACTTGCAGAACTTCATTTAAAGTAGGAATGGATTTTTATTGAAGAAATTTAGTAAATTCTTTCTCATTCATGTTAAGTGCTTGATTTAATGACAAATCACCACTGACATGATGTCATATCAACAAGATACTACTTTCCTGCCCTATAAAGACCATTGTCAGAATATTCAAAACCAGTGACCAGTATCTCGCTTACATTAATTATTCACTAGTTTGAAGCCTTTTACATCCACTTACGTCAAACTATCTTAAGGCATGTGTAAAACTTACTCTATCTGATGGAAGAATTATAAAAATCCCCAAGCAAGGCACATGAAAAGGTGTATTATATCCTATAGAATTTCAGTAAACAAGTCATCAAATTTCAAATTATTTTCTGTGGCCTATCAGATTAATTAATTGCGTTACTCAGGTTCCTGGAGTACAAAGGAATCCATTTCTTGCACTTTTCTGGCTCTCTTGCAGCTTTCTACCAATAGAACTATCAAGAGCAGATACAGGTCTCCACATGTCAGACAAACATACCTTGATAGATGTGAAGATAATATTCAGGCATCGGAAACTATCGGAAGAAGGCAACAATTCTCTCACTTACACAAGAAAGCAGCATCCATCATCATCAGAAACTACACCATACAGGCCATGTTTTCGTCTTGTTACTACCATCAGGCAGGAGGTACGGAAGGTTCAGGAAGTTATTTTCCTACAACCATAAACAGTGTGGATAACTGCACTCACTTCATAACTCAACTGACTCCTCAGCCGATGGACTCACCTTCAACTCTACAACTCATGTTCCCAGTGTTATTTATTTACCTTTTTTATTACTTGCATGGTTCTTTTGCAAATTTGTTATTTGTCAGTCTTTATTATTCATAGTTTTTCATTAATTCTATTGTATTTCTTTAGTTCCTGTAAATGGCTGAAGAAAATGAATCTCATGGTAGTATATGTATATGGTATCTCATACATACTTGGGTAATACTGTTACTTTGAACTTACTTTGGACAACACCAATACTCACGTCATTCTACAGGTGCGCAGCTGAGAACATCCGAACATGCTGCATCTCTGTGTGGTAAGGAAACTGCACTGTGGTGGACATGAGGGCTATACTTCCAGTCGTTAAAACTGCCTAATGCATCACTGGCACCAGCCTACCTGGCCTACAGTATATACAGAAAGATGCCGGAGAAAGGCCCACAATATCAATAAAGGATCCCGCCCACCTTGCTCATGGACTGTCTGTCCCACTTCCATCAGATAGAGGCTACGTAGCATCCACACCAGGACCACAAGACTGTAAAACAGTTACTTTCCCCAAGCTATATGGCTGACCAACACCTCCACCCAGTGACCAACATCTCCACCCAGTAACCCACCCCTCTACAACCCCAACCACCACTACTTTATCATTTCCTGTCAGTCACGCTGATATAGACATTCCTGTGACTTGTGTCGATTTATGGACATATAATCAGTCTATGCATTCAATTTAATCTTATGTATTTATATGTATTGTGTTTTTATTGTATTTGTCATGCTTATCGTGGCTTTTTCTGCTGCATTGGATCCAGAGTAACAATCATTTGGTTCTCCATTACACTGGAGTACTGATGAATGACAATAACCAATCTTCAGTCTGGAATCTAATCAGGATTCACTTTCAGTGACTACCTGTGGACAATAAAACAACTCTCCTGATGCCATGAAGCACCAGTACTGTTACTGTAAGTAAGTTTATTTTACAGATTAGGAAATTTATTCGGTTGGTTATTAGTGAAAACTGCTGAGGAGATGTGCCAGGAGTTAAATGCAAATCAGGGGTGAAGTTTTCCCTTGAGATGCTCAATTTTTGTTTTAATGATTTTTTTAAAAAGATTAAACATTAGCTTTACTTGTCATGCGTGCATCAAATCATACCGTGAAAAGTGTCATTTGCATCTTGGATGTGGAGAGCTCGTAAGAGCTGCTATGTTTCAGGGGCAACATAGCATGCTCACAAATTACTAACTCTAACCGCACATCTTCGGAATATGGGAGGAAGTCAAAGCACCCGAAGGAAACCCATGGTGACTGGTAGAACTTACGAACTCATCACAGGGCGCAGCAGGAGCTGAACCCCAATCTTACAGCTGGCATTGTAAAATGTTCTGTTAACTGCCACACTAACCCTGCTGCCCCATCCAGGATCTCACCGCAGAACATGCCAAACCGCAGAGTATTTTAGCCCCGGTGAGCTACTCTGAACGTTGAATTTTCCTCTCCACAAAATGAATAGTTACAAAGAAGAAAACAATGACGTTTCTCAATGTGCATGTGTGTCGGCTTCAGAAGAAAATGGATTTTACAAATTGATGCAGCTTTCCCCACATTTTCTACAACATTAACAACACTGATAGGCTACATTGTTCTACTGTACCATCATACTGCTTTTCTTTATCCAAACACGGCAATAGTCACATAATAACATTTGATTAAAATCTGGATAAGGTAATGTAGAACTTGATAAAGCGATAAAGAACAACTTAAGAAACTTTTCTGAAGTGTTGCCATGAGCTTGGGGGAATTTTTGCTCCTCATTCTTCTCCTCTGAGCACTGAACAATAGCTTTACTTTTTTCCCACATGGATCCACTTATCAGCCTAATGCCCTGTGCCAAGCTAAGTGCAGACACGTTGTCCTACGTATCCACATCATCTGTAAATTTCAGCTCAAATTTTTATAGTTGTACATATTGCTTGCATGCTTGGCCCAAAATGAACATCTGTCTCATTTGAAGCCAAGCCTGGCTTTTCATGGCAAATATTTCCAGCTAGCATTCTGTTAGAACATCCAGATTAGCAACCTACTAACCCTTTAATGGTATTATTACATCATTCTGCTCTGCTGCCTACAAAAACCCTTTATAGTTACAGGTGTTATTTGGTGCACACTGCACAAGTTGTACATCTTTTTTTTCCTGAAACTGCAGTTGTACCACACTGCTTTTACTTTAATCTCATTTTCAAACACCTACTGTATCAAAAACAAAAGAAAGAAATATTAGAACCAGATGAGAGGAAAGAGAAGAAAATTCTAAACACTCCAAAGCTACAGAACAACTCAAACATATGTGGAGTTCAGTAATTGTTAAGAATTGGCTTCTGAGATATTTGGTTTCATGTTTGTAGTGTTACAGTAGTCATGGAGCAAAGGTTCTCAAACTTATTTATGCCATGGACCCCTACCATGAGAAACAGGACCTTCACACCACCTTGTCCATGTGAACCGAGGTGCCCCCTAAACTAGTCCCATCTGCCTGCATTTGGTCCATATCTCTCCAAAGCAGGGGTTCCAAGCCTTTTTTATGCGATGGACCATTACCATCAACCGAGGGGTCCATGGATCCCAGGTTGAGAACCTCTGCTCTAAAGCTTTCCTGTTCGTACTTATCCAAATATCTTTTAAATGTCATTAATTAGCGACTAAACTCGAAGTTCAGATGACGATTGAAGCACTGGACCAGATTGAAAAGGTCAAGGTGTTGGGGCCCGAGGAAAGGGACGGGTCAGTTCAGCTCCATGCTCCGCTCTGCGTTGAACTAAGGGTCTGTGGATGGACTCTCTTTGTAAACACAAAATAATCTGCAGATGACCGATCTTTTCCACGGATGTGGCCCGACCTGCTGAGTTCCTCCAGTGTGTTGTGAGTGGACTCTCCTTGTAGACTTCAGTTCAGAATGCCATTTGCTTGCATTTATTGTTTGCATGATTTGTTTATTTTTTTTCTGCACATTGAGTGTTTGATGGTTTTTTAAATGGGTTCTCGCCACACATATCTTTACATGAAGATGCTGCCCATCTCATCTTAAACCTGGGCCCTCGAGTTTTGTTCCCATTCCCTGGGCTAAAAAACTCATTCACCCAATTTACAGTCCCCACCTAAGGTCAGCAATCGGTCTCCTACATTCCAATGTGAGCCTGCCCAACCTCTCCCTATAACTTAGAACCTGAGCAACATTCTCCTAACACACACAAAATGCTGGAGGAACCCTCAGCAGGTCAGGCAGCATCTATGGAGTGGAATAAGTTGTCGACGTTTCAGGCCAAGACCTTTCGTCAACTCCTCCCTTTAAGAAACGTGATGCTGCTGTGCTAGAAAGCTGAGTTTAGCAGTAAGTCTCTCGGACCCTGGAGAGTGCTTATCCATCACAATAGAGTAGATATTGCTCTCTCATCTGGGAGCCAGAGGTTCACAGGATGTTCAGAGTTAGGAGGAGATGGAGAAGGGGGGAAATATACCTGCTAAGGATATGTACTTTTATCCAACGGATTACCATCTTTATGCAAAAGGCACAGAGATATTCCTAACTTTTGCTTCTCCAGATTTTCTTGAATAGTCTATGATACTTAGAACATAGAACACAGTACAGGCCCTTCAGCACACAATGTCGTGCTAACCTTTTAAACTACTCTAGGTTTCTAACCCTTCACTCCCACAAAGCTTTCCATTTCTCTATCACACGTGTGCGTATCTAAAACTTCTTAAATGTCGTTAATGTATCTGCCTCTAACACCACTCATGGCAATGTGTTCCACACACCCACCGCTCTCTGTGTAGAAACAACATATCTTTGACTCATCCCATACTTTCCTCCAATCACCTTGAAATTATGTCCCCGTTGTATTAGCCATTTCCACCCTGGGTAAAAAGTCTTTGGCTCCCCACACAATCTATGCCTTGTACACCTCTTGTCAAATCACCTTTCATCCTCATTCACTTCAGAGAGAGACAGGCTTATGAAGCTATCTAATACCTTCCGTGGGCAGACATATTTTTATATTAACTTGAAGAGAATAACTGTGGAGAAAATTGTGGTTGAGCAAATTCTGCCTTCAAACGGATTGCGAGGACTGCTGAGAGGATTATTGAGGTCTCTCTTCAACCCATCAGAGATATTAGTCAGGAATGCTGCTCATGCAGGGCCCTCAGCATTGCCAATGATCCCTCTCATCCATCCAACAATCTCTTTGACAACCACCCCCCCCCCAACCATCATCAGGCAGGGGGTACCGTGGCATTAGAACAAGAACTATTAAAACAGCTTCTTCCCCACTCCCTGCCGCCACCTACGTGTTATCATGCATGAAACGCCAGTAGCGTTATACTGTTTATTTTTTAAACTTGTGATATAAATGCACCTTATTATTTGTTATTTTACTAGTGTTGTGTGTCTGAGTTATTTACACTCATTTATTTTATTTGAGGCAATGCGGAGTGGGCCCTCACGGCCCTTTGAGCTACGCCACTCCGCGACCCCCAGTTTAACCCCAGTCTAATCATGGAGCAATTTACAATGACCAATTAACCTACCAACTGGTACGCCTTGGACTGTGGGCACGTGCTCACAGGGAGAGCATACAAAATCCTTACAGACAGCGGTGGGAATTGGACCCAGGTTGCCGGTACTGTAAAGCACTGAGCTACCACTGTACTGTGTTCTGCACCTTGGTCCGGAGAAACGTTGTTTCATCTGGTGGTGTACATGTGTACTTTGAATGACAATAAACCAAACCTTTGAACTTGATTCTCTGAAAGATTGTAAACATCAGCAAAACTCCAGATGATGTTCCCACCACCACCATCTCTCAGCTTCCTAGACATTTCCTTCTGCAGATATTTTGATTACACTGTCCGCTTGAAGAAGAATGAGGGGAGATTTGATAGAGGTATATAAAATTATGAAGGGTATAGATAGGGTAAATGCATGCAGGCTTTTGCCACTGGGTTGGGTGAGACTACAACCAGAGGTCATGGGTTAAGGGTGAAAAGTGAAAAGTTGAAGGGGAACATGAGAGGAAGCTTCTTCATTCAGTGGTTGATGAGGCGTGTGAAACAAGCTACCAGCGCAATGGTGCATGTGAGCTCGATTTCAACATTTAAGATTACTTTGGATAGGTACGTGGATGGTAGGGATATGGAGGGCTATGGTCTAGGCACGGGTCGGTGGGACAAGGCAGTTTAAATGCTTTGGCATGAACGAGCTGGGCCGAATGGCCTGTTTCTGTGCTGTTCTTTTCTATGACTCTATAAGATGTGCAATGTGTAAAGCAAAAATGATCAGCATGGGTCAAAAAAGGAAGCAGCAAAGAGCATTCGCTCTATTCTAAAGGTCGTCTACTGCAAATCACAAACAAATTCACAGTAAAATATCAAAACTGCCTTATAGAAACCAATCGCTCTTTTTTCCCCTGTACATACCATATGAAATATATCGCATGCAGGTCTCATGACAAAAGGAAACAATATTGGAATTCATTCCTCATTCGTTACAAACACGCCACACTGGCATGGTAAAAAAAATCTAGTGTGTGGGATAAAGAAATTGCTTGAGGTCTATTTCATTACAGAGAGCAGCAGGGAGGTGGGGGGGCAAAAGCAAGAGGAACAAATACTTTAGATAGATTTAGAAGGAGACTAGTCGGGCACAGACACAGAGGCATAAGGGGTCACTGTTCACTCCATGAGGTTCCATTCCAGCGACGGGCTTTGTTACTTAAATTCTATCAGAACCTTCCACAGAAGGGATCCTGCAACCAAAGACAAGCCTATTTATACATCTGCCCCTCAAAATCAGTGTCATTTACACACCCAGCTACACAATCTGTAAGGATATTTGATTATTCACACATTGTTAAACACTTAAATACATGCTCAGCTGTACATGTGTTTCTTAATCCATTCCATATTTAAACAAAAATGTTTTGAGGTTTATAGTAACTTACTGGCTGTAGTCCACCTCCAGCAAATTTATAAAAGTCAGTGTTTTCTTCAAGAACTGAGCACTGTTTACTTGATTATATCGCAAGCTGAATTATAAATTCCACTTGCTTTTTCTAAATATGTATACTTCTACATCAATGACAGAAATCAAGTTGTAGAGTCATAGAGAAATACAGCACAGAAACAGGCCCTTCGGCCCATCTAGTCAATACTGAAACCATTTAAACTGCCTACTTCACCGAGACCATAGCCCTCCATACCACAACCATCCATGTACTTACCCCAAACTTCTCTTAAACATTGAAATCGAGCTCGCATTCACCACTTGTGCTGGCAGCTTGTTCCACACTCTCATCACCCTTTGAGTGAAGAAGTTTCCCCTCATGTTCCTCTTAAAACATTTCACCTTTTACTCTTAACCCATGACCTCTGGTTGCAGTCCCATCCAACCTCAGTGGAAAAAGCCTGCTTACATTTATCCTATCTAAACCCCTCTATATCAGGGGTTCCCAACCTCTTTTTTGCCATGGACCCCTTCTATTAACCAAGGGGTCGGCTGATCCCAGGCTGGGAACTAATTTCACCTCACTCAAAGTAAATGCAGGCGATGCTCAGTGGCTCAGGCAACACCTGTGGACAGAGAGAAAGGGTGGCCATGTTAGTCAAAGACCTTTTATAATCACAGACCTGAAACACAAACTGTTTCTTCCGCCATAGTTGCTGCCTGATCAAGATTAAAGAGATCAGCTTTGTTTGTCACGTGCACATCGCAGCATACAGTGAAATGTGTTGCTTGCCTCAGATTACAGATTCTGACTGGCTACATCGCCGTCTGGCATGGGGTAGGGGAGCAGGTCAAAATGAGTTGCAGAAACTTGTAAAATTAGTCAGCTCCACCATGGGTACCAAACTCTGTGATATCTAAGACATCTTCAAGGAGCGGTGCTTTAGAAAGGTGGCATCCATCACTGAAGACCCAGCACCTGGGACATGCCCTCTTCAGACTGATACCATTAGGAAGGAGGTACAGAAGCCTGAAGGCACCCATTCAGTGAGTCAGGAACAGCTTCTTCCCCTCTGCTATCCGATTTCTAAATGGACATTGAACCCGTGAACACTACCTCACTACTTTTTTATTTCTTTTTTGCACTATTTATTTTAAATAGTTGAGTCACCTATGTATTTAATATATTTAATGTAACAGTTTTATTTCTCTCTATATATTTATCATGTATTTCATTGTACTGCTGCCGTAAACTTAACAAATTTCATGGTCGGGGCTTATATGGGAGGCAGGGTTTGAGGGTCGGCACAACATTGTGGGCCGAAGGGCCTGTACTGTGCTGTACTATTCTATGTTCTACGTTCTATGTTCACTACACAGGCTGGTGAAATTAAACCTGATTCTGATTCAAATCGGCAGGGGTTGCTCTGGCAGCCCACAAGTAGCATCACACTTTGGGCGCCACACACAGTATGCTCACAACTTACTAACCCTACCTCCAAGAGGACCACAACCTTGTCATGGTTTACAGGCTTGTATGCCTCAATGACCCAGAGAGCTATGTTGGCTGGAGTCAGAGCTTGGTGCTTTGGCCCTTAGTAGGGTCACTCATGCCAAACAGGTCAAATGGGTAGAGATGAGAACCTTCAATGCTGCTCTAAATGCTAGCAGCATGATGGGCAGTAAGTAAGTTACTAACCATGACAAGTACGTATCTGGAATGTGGTAGAAATCGGAGCATGTGGAGGTCACCAACAGAATGTACAAACTCCTTACAGACAGCAGCAGGAACTGAACCACGGTCCTTGATTGCTGGCTGGCTGGAGTTGTAAAAACGTTTGCGCTAATCACTATGCTAAAGTTGAGTATTTCCACAAGTTTCTGTTAGCACCTTAAGAATTTCCAGTATATGCACTACTGGTTTTTCACTTTTTTTAAATCTAGTTTTGACCACAAACCTTCTGAGACTGCACATTTTTTTCAGAAGTCATAGGGGTTTTTCCATAACCGTTCCAGCTGTCACTGAAAACCATACAGGCAACCCCTGCATTATTAAGGTAGGGGCAGGTGGGGTTCACGTACCAGGAAATGGTCTATATCGCAGTTTTCTGTAACTCAGTGCTGTCTCATAAAGAAATACGAGTTTTTATTTAGTAGTACAGCACAGAATAAGCCCTTCCAGCAGCCCCCAATTTAACCCATGGGACAATTTACCACGACCAATTAACCTACTAATCGGTACGTCTTTGGACAGTGGGACAAAACAGGAGCACCTGCAGAAAACCCACACATTCCATAGGGGAGGACGCACAAGCTCTTTTCGGAGGATGCCAAGATGGAGCTCCAAACTCTGACGCCCCGAGCTGTAATAGCATCGAGCTAACCACGATGCTATCATGGCGCCCGCTGAAAAATGAAAGTGTTGAATATTTCTTTTTTTCCTCACACAAGTTCTCTAAGAATGAATTTTACTTCTGCATGTCAAACTTCTGGGCAATGACTTGTGAACTCTGTAAGGACAATTTTCCGTAACACAGATGGCTATACCACAAGGGTCACTGGTACAGTTTGTGTTAGACAACTGTATTTCCTTACAGTTCTTCATCTCTTTGTTGTGCATTTCTTTGTAAAAAAAAATAAGATTACCAAAGAAGAAAAAGAAGAAATTCACTTAAAATCTATTCTTATTTAAAAAGAGGAATGCGAAAATACAGTGGTCAAAATTTGCCTCAAGCCAATTGCACCTAACTAATGACAGAACAACAGACTTGCTTTATCTTCTGTCTCTGAAACTGAAGTTTTTGGAGTAAAATATCATCATTCTAAATCACGCATTTTGCACAAGTGACCGAGGATAAATTGTTTAGACAACGTGGTGCGCAATTCATTCACCCATCCCCTATCAATTTGCCTGGTATTCTATTCATTTTAAATTAATATCACAATAAGTATCAGCAATCAGGAAAGAAAAACATGTAAGAGATAAAAAAAATCACAAAAACGGCTGGATATTTCTTCTGCATTGTTAATTCGCTTCAGATATATCGGCGCCCTATCATTACCAGTAAAAACGTAAAACACTTATCTCGTCAGTATCTCTCTATGTGTGAAAATATTAAGATAGCATCGTAAGACAAAAATGCACAATACGTGGTTTCATTGTCACGAACAAAAGGAAAAGCCAAGTGCTAGAATGATTCCTAGTGTGGTCAAGCCCATGTCTTCAAGTGACTTACACTTGTTACATAAAAAAGCCTCTCTATGATATGCTTTTTTCCAAAAAATTAATTAATAAATAAAAATTAAACAGTAGAGGCTAGATATACCAATAACAGAAGCAAGAAAGAACTGGGAACAAACGAAGGAAGTATATTTCAAACGATGGAAGGGCCAGGTCATTATGTTAGTAATAGTCCAAAATTTACACTATTTACAAAGCAATGCTGTTACATTTTCAATTATCTCTTTCTGTTTCAATGGTTTATCATTAACAATATGATTGATTAAAGGATATTTTATTGTATTTGTTTTGTGGGAATTGTGTTTTTTGCTTGTGTATGTGTTGCGTGGCAGAATGCACAGAGTACAATTTTTCAAAATTTAACTTTCTTAAAGATGGACACAAGTCTTGTGTGCAAGAACTGTACAGTATTTGTTATATCTAGCGATTCTGAAGCTAAAATCTGTCTTTCACTGCAGTTCTGTTAAATGAAAGAATGTGGAAAAAAAATCGTATCCTTGGGCTAGAAGACTTGTTGGCACCCAGAAGTCTGAAGAGCGGTGTTGGAGACTGTGGTTTATTTCAAGGACGCTTTATCATTGCTTATGTTCTCAAAGGAACGGTTGAATGAATAGCGCAGGATCACAGAAACTGCGAGTCCACGCCCATTCCTTGCCATTCTCCTTGGCAAGGCACAGAGCTCACTATTTTTAGCTGCACTAGATCCTATTTTTAGGATACTACCGGTTATGAGGCATTTCTGCACTAAGGAATAAAAACACAAAAGCGGAGAACTCCCATTCTCATAATTTGAAACAAGCCCACGATCTTTTAACTTCATCTGTTTCCAATCTTAGAAAAATAAAGACCATTCAAAGTTCAGCGATTTAAAAATAAACTTGCCCTCTGGCAGCCCGGCCAAAAATACTGAAAACGACAAGCTTTTTACTGTGTGAAACTCAGACGAGAAAACAAAGAGCTGACTCTACTTCGGAAATGCAGAGAGCACGAGGATGCAAGATATAATTACGAGCTGTTTAGAAAGTTCCTACACCATTTCTGATGTCGGTAGACTTTTTTTGCATTATAACTTTTATTCGCGTTAATTTTTTTTTGTCGCGTATACTTGAGAGGCGACACGGGATTAAATGCAGAAAAGTATGATGTCACCGTTTAACTATAGAGCTACTTCGAACTGTGAAGCTCAAAAGCACAGGGTCTTAATCTCTGATTCTCAGAACCGAAAAAAAACAAAACAGCAGAAAAAGACTCATACTAAACACAAATCCCCTAAAGCTCTTAGTGCTGTAACCATGATGTACCTAACTAATGACTTCGAAACAGCTTCCTTAGTTCCACAAATCTGATTCAGTACATAATCTTGTTCAATTAATTACCATTTTAAATACAGCAAACAATGTCACCTTTGAACACAACCGATGCATGCAACGTCAATATTTGCAAAGCTATCTGTATTGCAGATAGGCTACTCTCTTAATTTTCTGTCTAAAGCGAGACTATCACTTAGACCTTGCTATTCCTTATAACTTGTTCGTCCTCAAGACAACGGTTCCATTTATTCCAGATAAGACATCGATATAAAAAAAAGGCTGCGACAGTGGCAACAGCACCATCGTTCAGTTTACCCGTGTGTCTATCCCACCACTGATGTTTGCTTTGCCTTTTCCAGCCTTCTGCTTCTCTGGAATTTTTGATTCCACGTTTTCCCAGTTCTGATAACGCATCATCAGCCAAAAAGATGGAACTATTTACACAAAGCACAGCACAGTACAGCATAGGAACAGCCCTTCGGCCCACTATGTGGTGCTGGAAAAATTTAAATTAGTAGTCAAATGCCCAGCTAAACTAATCTCTTCTGTCCACATAATGTCCATATCCTTCTATTTCCTCACATTCATGTGTCTGTTCTTCTACCTCTCTTTGCTACACAAACTACACATTTTCACCTTTTATTTCCAAATTCTACAAAATTTGTTCTAATATTGTTTAGTCTACAAGACTGAAAAGATTGCATATATTGTAGATCTTATGAAACTATTAACTTACATTAAAATATCATGTGACATATGCACTGATTTACTCTGACTAGCCCTCAGCTACCGTGCACTAGATGTCTCCAGCACACCGCTAAAAGTGGTATTTTACAGCAGATCAAAACTGTCCAAAACGTTCAGTTTCCGTTTAACTTATTCTATTTGCAACCTTAGCAGGCCAATTGCTAGCGAATGCAAATATCATACTGTTAATTGTACTTTATTTGTCTGTTAATGCAATTACTATTTACAGATGGGATTAATCAAATATGACAATATGTATTTTTGCATTTTCAATCTATATTCAATTGTTCTTTTAATATCAGAGAATGTATTCCGTATTCTATATGGATTAATATAGATATGTTACAAAAATTAAAAAATATTAGATATTTAAAAGATTGAAGATTAGCTTCATATGTCACATTCATTGAAACATACAGTGATATGCGTCATTTGCGTCGTCATACATTTTCTCATGGAACACTATAGCACAGTACAGACTACTGTTGTATTGGCCCACAATGTTGTGCTAGTCCTTTAAGTTAATTCTAAGATCGATCTAACCCTTCATTTATCAATCTAATTCCTTTGGCTCTCTGTGCTTTTGCTTTGCTATTCACTTACATTTAAATCTTATAATTGGAAATGTTGTCCAGTTTCCTTTTGTATACTGTGATCACAGCAGTGACAGCAGTGAAAACTGAGAGGAAGCTACTGACACGATGAGGGAGCCCTCAACACCGCCAGAGATGGAGGAGCTTCATTGCTGCCCTAAATGCCAGTGGTGTAATGGACAGTAAGTATACTGTAGTCACTCCATCAAGCAAACTTGATAGCAAAGTGCAGTGCATTCCGATCAAGTGGGACACATTGGGACCAGTACATCTTGGCCCAATTAATCAGAACCTAATGTAGTCCATATTCATGTAGGCTTGAAACAAATTACAGACCCCCATTACTCTTGTTCTCATTGCTACCATCAGGAAGGAGGTACAGAAGCCTGAAGGCACGCACTTAGCAATTCAGGAACAGCTTCTTCCCCTCTGCCATCTGATTTCTGAATGGATATTGAACCCTTGAACACCTTTTTATTTCTATTTTTGCACTACTCATTAAACTTAACTATTAAATACGTACTTACTGCAATTCACATTTTTTCTTTATTATTGTGTATTGCAATGTGCTGCTGCTGTAAAATCAACAAATAACACAACATGTGCCAGTGATATTAAACCTGATTCTGATTCTGAATTCTAGAACCACAGCAATCTCCACATTAAAGGAAGCCAGTTGAATTTTTAAATCAGTGGTGATACTAGCTCCACAAAGAAGCTTTTGAATAATAAACAAGGCAAATTAGATTCCGGAAGTTTCATACATGTATTACAAAAACGTGATGATGCATCTGAACTATATATGGTTTCACCACAGTTAAACTATCGTACAGTTTCAAAATCTTTGCTTTGCTCTCCTCCTCCAACATGTTTCCTCTGCTTACCAGGGGTTCACGGACCCTTGCTTAATGGTATTGTTGCATGGCGTGAAAAAAGGTTGGGAACCCCAGGCCAAGATGTTTTATGTAACACTCACGGTGTGATCAACTAGGCTAAACATCCATCTGCTGCAAGAGTCCATATGCGAATAAATGTCTGCATGAATTAATTTCTTCCACAAGCCTTTTTTGTCCCTTTAGCATTTGTACCAAATTTATTTGTTGGCTGCTGAACTCTTCACAACCAATTTCACCATTATTCACTCGAGGCCCTTCGACACACTAAACACTCCTGTTAGATCTCGGCAAACTTGCTCAGCTCTGGAGAATAGCGTTTTCATTTACGAGGTTCACATTACAAGGAAATTCCTGCTCTTATCCAAATTGTTCCAGAGTTTACCTTTCACTTAGGTTCAGTATGAGTAACTGAAATTCCACACAATAGTTTAACTGTGGTCAAACCATATATAGTTCAGATGCATCATCACGTTCTTGTAATACATGTATGAAACTTCCTGAATCTAATTCGCCTTGTTTATTATTAAGATTATTAAAGTCTTTATTCTAAAATTTAATTACTTCTCCGGGTCATGAAGGTTTACTTAACACATGACATGGGAAAAATTCCCTCATGTTTTTTTATGTTCATCATTTACTATTTATTACTGCTGACATTTCACATTTGACACTCCTTTTGTTATAGGGCAGTCCATAGAGTTTTAGAAAAGTACAGCACAGAATCAGAATCAGGTCCTTCGGCCCATCTAGTCTGTGCTGAACCATTTAAAACAGCCATTGACTTGCATCGGGACCAGAGCCATGTCTGTCTTCTAATATTTTAAAAAACTGAGTTATTTGAGGAAAAGAGTGGCTGCTCAGAAGGATTCACAAGTACTTGATTTTTTTAAAGACAGAAATACATATTCAGGCAACACTGATTCTGTATCTTTTGTAAGAAAACAGAAACTTTCTGGAAAAAGCCTTCACATTGTTAAAAGGTAATAAGAAACATATTGCCTCAGCAGCAAGTCATTAGCATTTTGACCTTTGAAAATAATTAACAGGGATTTCTTTCATCTCATTCAGAAATTCTTACCAGGTGATCCAACTGGAGCATGATCCAAGAAAACTGCTCTGATGAGGATTATGTAGGTTAGATCAATCAGGACAGGACGACTGCATTTTTGTTTTCTTGTGGGTTCTAAAATACTGCTCATGTGGCATGTCAAGTGTGAGCAACCAGTCACCACAACACTTCACCTATAACACTTCAATTATTGCTAAAGGCCCGTCCTGACATTCACCAGATCATAGGGTACACTTCACTAAATTGAATACTAAACTGATCGCAATTAGCCAAGCTAAATTCTTCCTATGAAATGACTTTATTGATCACTTTCAATTCACGGTTGCCAAATATACAAAGATAATTAAAAATGCATGCAAAAACTCCAGACAAAGCAGCAAGCTGACTCTAGCCAGTATACTGTTCCAACGTCGAACAGCTAAGTAGCTGGGGGTGCGGGAGGGGAAGTGATGGAGGGGGGTAAATTTTGAAAAAAAATCTCATGTTCCTCATAAATGGTGGTTTTACATTCAGTTATAAATAACAGGAAGGACTGTACATTCTGATCCTAAATAACACCCTAAACCACCAACCCTAAACAAGAGCTTCATTGATATTAATGCTTTTTTTGTAATCAAAAAGCCCATGGGAGCAATGCCATTCTGTCCAATATTCAGAGATTCTAAGGAGATTTTGCAGGCATTTGCACACATAATTAAGTATAACACACTGAAAACTACAAAATACAGATTTTCATATGGCATTTACTAGCAAAAGAAAATAGTCATTGCATGATGTAAATTGTTTTAAAATTAATACATGAAATCACATTACTACTTCTGTTTGTTGATACCACCAGTAACTTTCTGGAAAAGTTTGAAACAATGCATGCCAACTGGCAATATAGCAGCAACTAACAGAGATGTAAAACTTTTCTGTACTTTGAACGAAGCATCTGTGAGGTACTGTTCCCTCTAAGCTGCGCGGGTGCGTGGCCGTGCAGTCACTGAAATGCTCCCGTTCACGTAGCTTTTGTTGCTGCACAGCTGGATTTGGGCGCAGCTAGAAAAAGTTTACAAAATATGGAAGATTTTCTTCGCCATACTGCATTTAATTATACCTTCAATTAATGAATAAAATCAAAATTATGTAATTTTTCCATTTTCATTCTAAATATTCATAGTATACGTACTACAAAAAAAAATTTAAAGTGTCGCACAAATTTCTGGCCGTGTAAAAATTGCTCAGAGCAACGGTTGGTCCGTGTCGCTGTAAAAAAAAATTAGAGGGAACATTGCCATCAGGACTGATATTTCAAATGGGGCATGTTATGGTCCTGTCTACAAACCACTTCTTTTACATTTAATCCATAACTTTAATTTTGCTTGTTCAGATGATAATTTATTTGAATAATTAAGTACTCTATCAAGAAAAATGTTATATGTGCTGTACTCAATATGTTAGCTCACATGAAGGGCAAAGTAAAACATTAACAGTCTTATGATGTGAATTGTGCAGTGGGATGAGATAAAATAAAGTAGGCGCAGTGAGATTGTTGGTGACAGGGAGGAGGGGTTGCCTCTTCTATGAATGCTCTCTCTGCTCCACGCCTGAAAGACTTAGCTTACATAAAATGGTGTGGTGAAAAATCTAGCTCTGTAATACACCTCCACATCCTGACTGCAGCTTTAATTTAAAAATATGAATTCGTAAGAACGTTAACTATCGCAGAGTTGTTTTATTTCTGTCCATTCACTGACACACTTCTGTAGGTGAACAACCAGCTGTTATATAGCTTTCTTTCCGCAATATTTCGAAAAGATATTTTCCACACAAGTTCTCAGGTGACAATTTGGCATATTAGCAAATACGGCCTGTTCTGGTTCTGTTATAACTTGTGCCACTTATTGATGGAATTAGAAATATCACAAGATTAGATTTCTAAAGTTTATTATATTCAATTAAAAACATGTTTTTTTTCCAAATTGAACTTCTGTTCAAGAAGTCAAAAGCAACAATGCTGATAATGGAATAATTTTCAATGTCATTATTGTCCATATTTTTTTACAAATAATTTGGAAACCTAACACCATATACACTAACATGTGTTTTATTGTGCCCACAGGCCTTATCAAATGACGTGAAAAACAATTTGGAAATTGTCTTCCTCTGGTTTGTCTTCGAAAATAATTAATTTCAACTTAGGTTTTTAATGGTTTAAAATAGAAAGAGGATTTATAGTAACCTCTAATTATTTTAAAGAATTCAATGAAAATCATTTAAACATTATTAGTTGTAGACTCAGCCAGCTCCATCACGGGCACAACCTTCCTCACCATCAAGGATGCCTACAAAAGACAAAGCCTCATTCATCATTAAGGACCCTCAACAACCTGGATGTGCCCTCTTCCCATTGTTCCCATCAGGGAGGAGATACAGAAGCCCGATGGCACACACGCAATGTTTTCTTCTTCCTTTCCACCAGCAAATTTCTGGATGGTCCAGGCACCCATCAACACTTCCTCTTCAAATATACATATATTTTTTAATATATTTTTGTAACTTACAGTAATTTTTATGTCTCACATGGTACTGCTGCCACAAAACAAATTTCATGCTATATGACAGTGATAACCTAATTTTGAGTATGAATTATTATAACAATTTGTAAACTGATATATTAGCAACTCGTAATTAGCATGGCTAAAGCAGTATCCTCAATCTTCACAATGAATTTTATCTTCTATTGTAACTATTCCAGGATTTACTAAAATGTTTGGACCCTTGGTTTCACACTCAGCACTGAACTCAGTTTGAGATTCGATGATAAAAATAACTCACTTCCACACTGACAGCAAAGCTTGTCACAGCCCTGCCTTAGAACTATCCTGCTGGAGCTCGCACATTAGATCTCACCACCAGACAGCTAACTAAACAGGCTCAAGGAGCCAAATATAAACCTCCTGCTCCTAATTTGTGCGTTTGCACTCGTGCTCAACCTGCTGATCCATTGTAATATATGTATTCTTTACAATATGTCCCAGACTTCGTTACAAGTACGCAGTCTCTTACGCAAGTGGGTGGTGCGGTAGCATAGTGGTTAGCGTAATCGCTTGACAGAGCCGGCGATCACTGATTGGGTTTTGAATCTCACCACTGTCAGGAAGGATTCTGTGTGTTCTCCCCGTGACTGCATGGGTTGCCTCACGCAATGATGTACAGGTTAGGGTAAGTGAGTTGTGTGCGTGCAATGTTGGCACCGGAAAGCACGGAGACATTTTAGAGCTGTCCCAGCACATCGCAAATGATGACACAAATGACACATTTCACTCTGTATTTCAATGTACATTGACTAATACAGCTAATCCTCGATCTCATTCTATAGATATGCAGTGGAGAGCATCCTAACTGGTTGGATTACGGCCTGAAACACCATTGAAAGTAACAGAACAATGCCCAGAAATGGAAAAAACTACCAATGTGGTCGATACAGCCCAGTCCAACACAGGCATGGCCGACCCACCTTTCAGCACAGTTACATGGAGTGCTGCCGCAATAATGAAGCATCCATCTTCAAAGACCACCAGCATCCAGACTACGTTCTCTTCAATCAATTCAATTCAAGTTTAATTGTCATTCAACCAGACATGAATACACAGCCAAATGAGAGACCGTTACTCAGAGGCCAAGGTGCAAAACAAGTACCAACAGCCACACACAGCGCAAAGCACGTACAACACATATAAGATAGAAAGATACAGCCACGCAAAAAAAAAAAATTCTCACTAATACCTCCAGGGAAGATTGATTTTTGCATAGTAGGGGAATTAAGGGTTAAGCCAGGTAGGTGGAGATGAGTCCATGGTCAGGTCAGCCATGATCTTATTGAATGGTAGAGCTCAATGGGCCAGATGGCCGACTCCTGCTCCTATTTCTTATGTTCTGTAAAGCTTTAGATCCCCACCACCAGGTTCAGGAACACTTATTACCCATCAACTATCAGGCTCCTGTCAGGATAACTTCACTGTCTACAACTATGAACTGATTCTACATCTTGCAGACTCACTTTGAAGGACTCTTTACAACTTGTGTTCTCAGTATTAATTTTTATTTGCACAGGTTGTCTTCTTTTGCTAATTGTCAGTTTTGGTCTATTTATATTTCTTTTTGTTTCCTGTAAATGCTTGGAAGAAAATGAATCTCAAGATAACACATACATACTTGGATAATAAATTAAGTTCTGTGTGATAATCATTGTTCTTTTTCCCTTAAAAATTCTCCATTTGCAATATTCCAGGGTAGGGGGTTCCCATCCTTTTTAATGCCATGTACATGTCATCAACGATTAACCGAGAGGTATGTGGATCCCAATTCCAGGGTATCCCAGGAGCGTTTGTTATTGGAATAGGAAAAATGCTGGTAAATTTAATTTAATTTGAATACTTCAGTCCTTGCTCATACATCACTAATACCCATCATTGTTCTAAAACTCCACAGTCCTCGGCCCCACTATCTCCTTTGTTCCCCAAACCCCGATCTTACAGCTAGTGCTGGAAAGAGATGCTCCAAATATTCGTAAACTTGTAAACTCATCTGCACATGGAATATTGTGCTAAGGGCTATTTTTTTCCAGCAAGGAATAAGTGATTGAAGTGCCCAATACTGTAGAACTGCTACTGAATCCATATAAAGCTTCCTGGCATACCTCTCCATATATAGGTTTTTGTGTATGTTTTGGTCTTAGTAGAAAAATCCAAACCACCCAAGATTCAGTCTCTGGAATTTCCTTCTAAACTAACCTCCTTCCTTTTAAAATCTTTCATAGAACCAATATTTGGTCCCTTTTTCTATTGCATCTAGTCCTGTCTTAAAGTATGTTTTCTTTATTAAAGGTAATTCCAGGGGAGTTTCATTCAAAGAGATTGTGAAACTTGACCCATGTTATAAAGTGATGGTTACAAGCCTCACTCTAAGAACGAGCATGTAATCTAATTTGAACTTCAACGCACTGACATTTGCCTCACTGTATCTAGGCTGGAACATTGCATCAGCCACATTAGCTGAACAACAAGCACAAAATGCTGAAGGATCTCAGCAAGTCAGTCAGCACCTGTGGAGGGAAGTAAACAATCAATATTTCAGGCCAAGATCCTTTGCACCTCTCTGTGCAGAGCAGGCCTCATGCACAAGCAAGCATATTACATCTATATGATTTTACACACAGTCTTTAACAATCCAATGCATTTTTCACATTTACATGTTTTACTGTGGAAGATCTGATAGTATGTGGGATTTTAATGATTGGTAGGTAGTCCAGAGTACAAACTTTTTCAACCTGTCTAAATATGTCTGAAAAGCTTTTTGGGGTTATGCACCATTGCAGTCATACCAATAATTATCAAGTAAAGACATTCTAATTACACAGAGCATCAGTTAATGTAAAGACCCGCTTTCGACACCCACGCACACTACAGAGCCATTTCCTCCAGGCATGAAACCATGCTGTCTTTGGCTGTGAAGTTGTCTGTTTTATAAGAAAACTGAACTCGGCGGGTAAATAAATAAATACCTTTTCCTAGCAGCCAGATACAAAGCAAAATGAGCGCTGAGTTTTGCTTTTCATTATTGAAATTTCTTTTATCACGTACGTAAGTAATTTTAGCAATCGCTTCATTCATCTTCAATTAATCACGACGACGGTATCACAGTGCACCTTCTAGCAATAAACAGAATCATGAAAACTAAAATAACCCCAAAAAGTGGTATTTTACAATAGGTTAATCCATAACGGACTAAAAGAAAGATACGGTGATTTTCTCAGAATGTTCCATTGTTACATGGGCTCAATTTACACAACAGATTTTACAGACCATCGCAGTAATGAAGCATTGAGAGGGCTGCATATAATCCGGAGTAGGGACCGAGAGCCGCAGGAACGGGTGTGACATCACTGGTTAGTAGTTGATCAGCTTGGCTTTGAAGGGTGTAATCCAATATATTAATCTCTCTTTCTCTTCAGAAACTGAATGCAATTCAACTTATAGTTCACAAAAGCAATGTTGCACTTATTAACTTAAATCAATATATTAAAAGGATTGTGACCCCCAAGCCAACAGGCTGATCAACACCCCCATTTATTAATCTAACAACACATCCACATCGACCACTCCTTCCATAGTCCCTCACCACCCCCTTCATCCCCCATTCACTGTCACTTTACACTGACACCCGACACCTAATATCAACACTGACACACTCCTCTCCACAGCCTCTCACCACCCCCATCATCCCACATTCACTGTCCCTTTACACTGACACTCCACACCTCATCCCTACAGACACACTCCTCTCCAGTCCCTCACCACCCCCTTCATCCCGCATTCACTGTCCCTTTACCGTAACACTCCACACATCATCCCTACACTGACACACTCCTCTCCACAGTCTCTCACCACCCCCATCATCCCGCATTCACTGTCACTTTACACTGACACTCCACACAACCCTACAGACACACTCGTCTCCACAGTCCCTCACCACCCCCTTCAGCCCCCATTCACTGTCACTTTACAGTGACACTCCACACCTCATCCCTACACTGACACACTCCTCTCCACAGCCCCTCACCACCCCCATCATCCCGCATTCACTGTCCCTTTACACTGACACTCCACACCTCATCCCTACACTGACACACTCCTCTCCACAGTCCCTCACCACCCCCTTCATCCCGCATTCACTGTCCCTTTACACTGACACTCCACACCTCATCCCTACACTGACACACTCCTCTCCACAGTCCCTCACCACCCCCTTCATCCCGCATTCACTGTCCCTTTACACTGACACTCCACACCTCATCCCTACACTGACACACTCCTCTCCACAGTCTCTCACCACCCCCTTCAGCCCCCATTCACTGTCACTTTACAGTGACACTCCACACCTCATCCCTACACTGACACACTCCTCTCCACAGCCCCTCACCACCCCCATCATCCCGCATTCGCTGTCCCTTTACCTTGACACTCCACACCTCATCTCTACACTGACACACTCCTCTCCACAGTTCCTCACCACCCCCATCATCCTGCATTCACTGTCCCTTTACACTGACACTCCACACCTCATCCCTACAGACACACTCCTCTCCAGTCCCTCACCACCCCCTTCATCCCGCATTCACTGTCCCTTTACCGTAACACTCCACACATCATCCCTACACTGACACACTCCTCTCCACAGTCTCTCACCACCCCCATCAGCCCCCATTCACTGTCACTTTACACTGACACTCCACACAACCCTACAGACACACTCGTCTCCACAGTCCCTCACCACCCCCTTCAGCCCCCATTCATGGTATTCACTGTCACTTTACACTGACACTCCACACCTCATCCCTACACTGACACACTCCTCTCCACAGTCCCTCACCACCCCCTTCATCCCGCATTCACTGTCCCTTTACACTGACACTCCACACCTCATCCCTACACTGACACACTCCTCTCCACAGTCCCTCACCACCCCCTTCATCCCGCATTCACTGTCCCTTTACACTGACACTCCACACCTCATCCCTACACTGACACACTCCTCTCCACAGTCTCTCACCACCCCCTTCAGCCCCCATTCACTGTCACTTTACAGTGACACTCCACACCTCATCCCTACACTGACACACTCCTCTCCACAGCCCCTCACCACCCCCATCATCCCGCATTCGCTGTCCCTTTACCTTGACACTCCACACCTCATCTCTACACTGACACACTCCTCTCCACAGTTCCTCACCACCCCCATCATCCCGCATTCACTGTCCCTTTACACTGACACTCCACACCTCATCCCTACACTGGCACACTCCTCTCCACAGTCCCTTGCCACCCCCTTCAGCCCCCATTCACTGTCCCTTTACACTGACACTCCACACCTCATCCCTACACTGACACACTCCTCTCCACAGTCCCTCACCACCCCCTTCAGCCCCCATTCATGGTCACTTTACACTGACACTCCACACCTCATACCCGCACTGACACACTCCTCTCCACAGTCCCTCACCACCCCCTTCAGCCCCCATTCATGGTCACTTTACACTGACACTCCACACCTCATCCTAACACTGACACACTCCTCTCCACAGTCCCTCACCACCCCCTTCATCCCCCATTCATTGTCACTTTACACTGACACTCCACACCTCATCCCTACACTGACACACTCCTCTCCACAGTCCCTCACCACCCCCTTCATCCCCCATTCATTGTCAGTTTACAGTGACACTCCACACCTCATCCCTACACTGAAGTCTCTATCCTACTATGTTACCATCTGCCTAGCTGCTCCCTAGAAGAGTTCTTGCCAAGAGTCACTTTGTCGCTTTTCATTTCCTGTCAGAGTCAACGTGTGTACAGATAATCCTGCATTTAGTGTCACTGTATGCATATACAATCAATCTAAGTATAAACCCTGTGGCAACTTTATTAGGTACACCTGTACACCTTATTAATGCAAATATCTAATCAGCCAATCATGTGACAGCAATACATTGCATAAAAGCATGCAGACATGGTCAACAGATTCAGTTGTTGTTCAGAATGGGGAAGAAATGTGATCTAAGTGACTTTAACCATGGGATGATTGTTGCTGCAGAAACTGCTGATCTTCAGGGATTTGGAGTTTACAGAAAATGGTGTAAAAAACAAAAATCATCCAGTGAATGGCAGTTCTGAGGACAAAAAAAGATCCTGTTAGTGAGAGGGGTCAGAGGAGAATGGGCACACTGGTTCAAACTGACAGGAAGGCGACAGTAACTCAAATAACCACACTTTACAACACGGGTGTGCAGAAGAGCATCTCTGAATGCACGTGTTGAAACCTGAAGGGGATGGGCTACAGCAGCAGAAGGTCCCACTGGTATCCACTCCTGTACTCAATAAAGTGGCCACTGAGTGTATCACCAACCACGTTCAACATTTACTTATACTTTGTTTTATAGGATTGCTTGTATTTATTGTGATTTTATGCTAATTTTGTTTTTTTATACTGTATTGGATCCAGAATAACAATTATTTTGGTCTCTTTTATACTTATGTACCGAAGAATGACAATAAACAACCTTGAATCTTGAATTATAGAACATAGAACATAGAAATCTACAGCACATTACAGGTCCTTTGGCCCACAATGTTGTGCCAACCATGTAACCTAGTCTAGAAGCTGCCTAGAATTTCCCTACCGCACAGCCCTCTATTTTTCTAAGCTCTACATACCTATCTAAGAGTCTCTTAAAAGACCCTATTATATCCGCCTTTACTACCATTAACAGCAATGCATTCCATGCACCCACCACTCTCTGTGTGAAAAACTTACCCTTGACGTTCCCCTTGCGCCTACTTCCAAACACCTTAAAACCATGCCCCATGGTGTTAGCCATTTCAGCCCTGGGAAAAAGCCTCTGACTATCCACACGATCAATGCCTCTCATCATCTTATACACCTCTATCAGGTCACCTCTCATCCTCTGTCGCTCCAAGGAGAAAAGGCCGAGTTCACTCAACCTATTCTCATAAGGCATGCTCCCCAATCCAGGCAACATCCTTGTAAATCTCCTCTGCACTCCTTCTATAGTATCCACATTGTTCCTGTAGAGAGATGAGCAGAACTGAACACAGTACTCCAAGTGGGGTCTAAATAAGGCCTTATATAGTTGTAACATTACCTCATGGCTCTTGAACTCAATCCCATGGTTGATGAATGCCAACACACAATTTACCATAACCTACTACATTTACTATCTGCTTCTAACACTCAATAGCATGAACTGAGTTTGAAAACGCAGAAGATTAATGCTCCATAATCAAAACAAAGATACATTAACATTCTATCATCGGCAAATCAGTAGCTTCCATTTTGTCAACATACAAAAAAAATAGTTCATGATAAGGGGTTGATGTGTAAGGCTGTCTGTAGATGCCAAGAACTAGCGACTTATGAACCACAAGGAATGAAATCTTTTGTAGATTCCATCTCAAATGAACATACTGGAACAAGTGTAATGAATATTTTATTTTTATTTCAGAGAAACAGTGTGGAATAGGCCCCTCCAGCTCTTTGAGCTGCATTGCCTAGCAACCCTCGATTTAGCCTTAGCCTAGTTACAGGGCAATCTGCAATGACCAACTAAGACCAACTAACCTACTAACCAATCTGACTTTGGACTGTGGGAGGAAACCAGAGCACCCGGAGAAAACCCACACATTCCACAGGGAGAACATACAGACGATGTCAGAATTGAAAGCTCAATTCCAACGCCCTGAGCTGCAATAGTGTCGCACTACCCGGTACACTACTGTGGCTCATATCTGAGTCATACTTCAATTTTTGTTCCTAGGTGGGGCCAATGTTACAAGTACATCTCACATTTGAGAGTTAAGGTTATTGCTTTCCGGAGAGTCACAGAACTATAGAACTATGGAGCCTTGAAACAGGCCATTCGGCCTAACTGGTTCATGTTAACCAACACTGCTGTTCTACAACACTCCCCACGATCCTGCTGTTCTACAACAATCCCCAGGGTCCTGCTATTCTACAACACTCCCCACGATCCTGCTGTTCTACAACAATCCCCAGGCCCCTGCTGTTCTACAACACTCTCCAGGGTCCTGCTATTCTACAACAATCCCCAGGCCCCCTGCTGTTCTACAACAATCCCCAGGCCCCCTGCTGTTCTACAACACTCCCCAGGGTCCCCTGCTGTTCTACAACAATCCCCAGGCCCCCTGCTGTTCTACAACAATCCCCAGGCCCCCTGCTGTTCTACAACACTCCCCACGGTCCCCTGCTGTTCTACAACAATCCCCAGGCCCCCTGCTGTTCTACAACAATCCCCAGGCCCCTGCTGTTGTACAACACTCCCCAGGGTCCTGCTGTTCTACAACAATCCCCAGGCCCCCTGCTGTTCTACAACAATCCCCAGGCCCCTGCTGCTGTACAACACTCCCCAGGGTCCTGCTGTTCTACAACAATCCCCAGGCCCCCTGCTGTTCTACAACAATCCCCAGGCCCCTGCTGTTGTACAACACTCCCCAGGGTAATGCTGTTCTACAACAATCCCCAGAGCCCCCTGCTGTTCTACAACAATCCCCAGGGCCCCCTGCTGTTCTACAACAATCCCCAGGCCCCTGCTGTTCTACAACAATCCCCAGGGTCCTGCTGTTCTACAACACTCCCCAGGCCCCCTGCTGTTCTACTACAACACCCCCTACTGTTCTATAACAACCCCCAGGCCCCTGCTATTCTACAACACTCCCCAGGGTCCTGCTTTTCTACAACACTCCCCATGGTCCCTGCTATTCTACAACACTCTTCAGGGCCCTGCTGATCATTGTGAAGGTCCCATCTGGATCTAACTTTGCAAAATGCAGCTTGCAGTTATCCGAGTTAATCTCTATTTGCCAATCCACAGGCCCCTTACTCAGCTGTTCCAGATTCCCTGAACACAAGAGATTCTGCTGATGCTGGAAATCCAGAGCAACACACACAGCATACTGTAGTTGCTCAGCAGATCAGTCAGCATCTGTGCAGAGAAATACGCCTCTCTTCTTTCTTCATTGTCCAATATACCATTGAATTTAGTCCAATATACCAGCATTGTCTATTGTCCATTGTCTGTTGTCCAATATACCACCGAATTTAGTGTCATCTACAAACTTACTAACCAGATGGTTGTTTGTTCATCTTTTGTGTGTAGTTTTTAATTGATTCTATTGTGATTCTTTGCATCTATTGTGAATACCCACAAGAAAATTAATCTGAGTAATATATGCTGATATATACGTACTTTGATAATAAATTTACTTTGAACTTTGATATCAATATACAGTGCTGTCAAAACAATGCAAATGAACCCACCTCATCTGGAACAATTTATATTCTGAAGCTATGCCCTCTTGTTTGAACTCAGGATGTTTTACAGGCTATTCAAGAACACAATATGGCCCCCTGTTACATGCCTCATCCACCAAGAGGTCCCTTAAAGAGCACAGTATTTCCTCAGCACTGCATTGAAACGTTAGTCTACACTTGTGCACTGAGATTGAGAAGTGGGACTTGAACTTTCAACTCTGACCCCAAGCCAGGAGTGGCACAACCAAACCACAGATGACACCGCAATATAATCAGGAATGGAAATCTTTGTCAGATGAAATCCTACCTCAACAATATCCGAATTTGTCCGACTCTCATGCGGCTCATTGTACTCTGTGTATTTCAGCAATACTTTGTCCATGTCGGTGCTGGCATACTGGAACAGTTTATTTGTGCTGTTAAAGATGATCAGAGCAATCTCACAGTCGCATAGAACACTTAGCTCATAAGCCTTCTTCATTAACCCAAACTTCCTCTTTGTAAACGTCACCTGCAGAAAACATAAAAAAAGCATATTGTATAGTCTGAGAACATATATGCTAAACTTGTTAACATTTTCAAAACAATAATTGGGCTTTTTCAGAAAGCTACACTACTACCATCCCATTCTGACTGAACATAATGCTACATGCACTTATCTTGAACAAAGCCTTGTATATAGTGGAGGCATCACAGACCGTAGCAGTTAGTGTAATGCTTTTTACAGTGCCAAGGGCCTGGGTTCAGTTCTACCACTGTCTGTAAAGAGTTTGTACTTTCTCCTAGTGACTACGTGGGTCTCTTCTGGGTGCTTCGTTTTCCTCCCACATTCCGAAGATGTGTAGGTTAGCAGGATAATTGGGTGTAATTGGGCAGCATAGGCTCATCGGGCTCGTAAATCCCATTACTGTGGTGTTATCCTCTTTAAATAATTACTGTTTATAAGATAATAACTAATTATTATGATAAACAAATATAATTTAATTATTATAAAATAGCAATTTTGCATGTGCACGAAGGGTTATTGTACCAAGATCCATGAACAAGTTTCAAAATAATTATTTCTAATATTCTCTTTGTAGTAGAATGCACCAAATGTGAAAGAGCTGAATATTTCTATTTAAATGTGTTCTGGTCACAGTTTTTATGTATGTGTTTTTCATGATATGGGCTTTGCTGTTATGTATTGTTATGCTGCTGACAAAAATGGTGGTATTAAAATGTAGACTGTCAGACTAAGGCAGGTAGTTTTCAGGAAGTAGAAAGGCTACAGAAGGACTTAGATTAGGAGAATGGGCAAAGAAATGGTTGGTGTAATACTATGTCAGGAAGTGTATGGTCATGCACTTTGGTAGAAGAAATGAAAAGGTTGACTATTTTCTAACTGGAGAGAAAATACAAAAAAACTGAGGTAAAAGGGGACTTCGGAGTCCTTGTGCAGGATTCCCTTGAGGTTAATTTTCAGGTTAAGTCTGTGAAGAGGAAGGCAAATGCAATGTTAGTATTCATTCCAAAAGGACTAGAATTTAAAAGCAAAGATGTAAGTTTGAGACTTTATAAAGCACTGGTGAAGCCTCACTTGGAGTATTGTGAGCTGTTTTGGACCTCTTATCTTAGAAAAGATGTGCTGAAACTGGAGATAGTTCAAAGGAGGTTCATAAAAATGATTCCAGGATTGAATGGCTTGTCATATGAAGAAGTTTGCTGACTCCGTGCCTGTATTCACCAGAATTCAGAAGAATGAGGGGTGACCTCATCGAAACCTATCAAATAGTGAAAAGCCTTGATAGAGTGGATGTTTCCTATGATGCGAGAGTCTAAGACCAAAGGACAGCCTTGGGTTGTCCTTTTAGAACAGAGATGAGGAGGAATTTCTTTAGCCAGCGGGTGGTGAGTCTGTGGAATTCTTTGCCACAGGCAGCTGTGGAGGCCACGTCTTTCTGTATAATTAAGGCAGAAGTTGATTTGTCAAGGCATGAAGCGATATGGGAAGAAGGTAGGAGATTGGGGCTGAGAGGAAAATTGCTGAAATGGCAGAGCAGACACAATGGGCCAAATGGCCTAATTCTGCTCTTACATCTTATCGTCTTATTAGACTATTTTTAATGAGTTATTTGTCAACTCATTTGAGCATTTGAGCTTCTATTAAGAAGTCAGTCAAAAAATTAAGCCTTACAAATAAAAATAACTTCCTTTCAAAATGGACAGTCTCCTTTTAAATTTTGGCTACAATTAAGAGAGGGGATAAAAGATTGGAAAAGGTAATTTATATAGCCAGCAGACAGACAGTGAACAATGCTTGAGTAGAGTTGTTCTCCAAACTTAGACATTTAGTTCCAAATGTTTTGTCACCATGCGAGAAGATATCATCCATGCACCATTGATTGTGGAGAAATAAAAATCATTTGAGTTTGAGGAGTGAGTGAGTGTGTGAGTGTGAGTGTGTTTGTTTTGAGGGAGGTAAGGGACTTGCTTTGCTGTTGTCGTTATTGGTGCTTCTGTGCTCTGTGAGCATGGTGGGCGTGCTATTTTGGCACCAGAATACGTGGCAACACATACGGACTGCCCCCAGCACAGCCTTAGTTGTGTTGCTTGTTAATGCAAATGATGCATATCACTGTATGTTTCACTGTATATGAAGTGAGTAAATGAATCTGAATCTAATTTTTGTTCCTATAAAGAGGTTCAGTATATAAAGACCTTAGTTACAAGTTTTCTGTTAAGAAGACTTCCACTTCTCATTTAAGTAAATTCAGTCTTTTCCTACAAAAAAATCTTTTGTGAGTTCAAATAAGAGGATAAAAGTATCAGAACGGTAAATGCTGATGTCCTTGTAAAGTTAAAACTCAGCAGAAAAAACAACATGCTTACACTTCTAAGCCTCCCACTAATTGACAGAAATTAACTTAAGCCTGTTTTTTTTTCTCTGTTATATGCATTTTATTTCGCTGAAGAGCAAGCTAATCAGCAGAACAAGCTATCAAATCACACGTTAATTGGTCCACAATGATGTTCGGTGATGAGGAGATGAAGGCAAGCTGAAGTGCCTGTGATAACTGTCTTTGCATTTGAGGTATGATAATGAGAGAAGACAAACTCTCAGATCACGAAGTCTCACTGTACCAATGAAGTAAATAATCAATTGAAACAAGTGGCCGTGATTAATAATAATATGCTGGACTATTTCTAAGGCGGGGAAGGAAGATTAATTACAAAACATACAGAAATTACTAACTTTAGTCACTCAAAACAACATTATTGATGACGCACAATGGTAGAAACATATGAAGGCAAGGAATCAGTAAAGGATATCTGGTCTATAAAGATACCAGTTAGACTTTTGCAGACTCTAAGCCTGGCAAAAGAATTTTGATGTAAATATTTTCTGCTCTCAAAATGGAATAAATCTTGCCTCCAGGACATTCAAACATTCTTGCATCTTTTATATTTACTTCTCCAAGGGAAGCTAACATTCTAGCCAAGGCCAGCAGATATCCCCCGTTCCCCTTGAGTTGCAGAATTCACAAGGCATTGCAGAGAGCAGTTCAGAACCGGAATTGGTTTACCATTGTTGCATGTACTGAGGTACAGTGAAAAGTGTGCCTTGCATACCATTCATACAGATCAATTCATTACAATATTGCACAGGGGTAGAACAAGTTAAAAGAACAACTGAATACAGAGTAAAGTGTAACAGCTACAGAGGAAGTGCAGTGCAGATAGACAGTAAGCTGCAGGAGTGTAACAAGGTAGATTGTGAGGTCAGGAGTTCACCTTATTGTACCAGGGAACCATCCAATACTCATATAACAGCAGGGCAGACACTGTCTCTAACCCTGATGAGGTGTGCAGAAAGCAATGATGAGTTTTATCATCGGTGTCTGCTTTAACAGAGATGGCACCTCAGAAATGAAAAGTTCTCCACATTTTCTATGATGAAACTTCATTGTCAGAGGGTAGAGCTGTGCCGTGACTGGAAGGCACTCTGACAATGGTACTGAGGGTTGACAGCATCAACAATAGCCTGTCCTGGTTGAATCACATTGACGCAGACATCCCACCTCTCCTGGAAGTTCCGGGAGTCTCCCGCATATTGATAGCGGCTCCCTGACGCCCGCAAATTATACACAATATCCCAGAAATAATTTTTTTTTGAGAGGGAGAGGGAGAGTGAGAGTGAGCGCGAGCATCCTGATTGGTCTCCCTTCATGCTAAGTAGACCTATCAGTTTTCTCTGTGGGCAGGCTTTATAGTTGACTTCAAAAATAATGACAGTGTTGCTCGCTGCACTGTTTGCAACAGTGACTTTTCAATTGCCCATGGTGGGTTAAAATGTAAAAGACATGTTGAGGTGAGTTTAACAGGTGTCAATTCGTCCATTAGCATAGCTAACATTACTTAAACTAGCTGGCTAGCTGCTAAGGAGCTACTCTATTGATGTCCTACGTGATGAGGTCAAACTCCCTGTAGACTTGCTTTAAAGTTGTAATAGAATAAAAAAATGACTCGCATGATAATATAATATAAGTACATATTTTAATGTCACATTTTCTGCATATACCCAATTTGGTTTACAGATGAGACAAAATCACTAAACAAAGTATTACATACACCCTTGGAGGTCAACCCGGGGGGTGGGTGGTAATATGGGGTTGTGGGGGGCGGGGCTGTTACCTCCCTGAAATGGTGGTGCTACCTCCCTGAAATGTGTTTTTGCAGGAATGGGATGTCTGTTGATGCCACAGCCAAGAAAACTCACCAGCAACTCTAGTTCCTTGGGAGGTATCCTTCCCAATTTTTACCAATGTACCAGAGAAAGCATCCAGTCTGGATGCATCACAGCTTGGCATTGCAACTGTTCACGACCACAGCGGCAGTAGACCCGGTTCTTTCTCAACCAATACAGATATAATGGGCTGAATACTTTCTTTCTGTGTCATAAATTACCGACAATTCTTCATGTCTTCCAGCGTGTGGAACAACGTTAGGTACTTAGGATGTGGTCTCACTTACTGAATTTCACAGTAAGTGAGACAGCATCCCAAGCATTTAGGGGGCAGGTTCAGCTAAGCTTTCAGTCAAAGGCGATCCCCAGGGTGTTCAGCGAAGGATGTGCGGATACTGCTGCAGTCCTGTGTCTGTGGGGGTTGAGGCTCCTGAAGGATAACTGCTACTTGTCAAACATGAGAGACGATCGAAGCTTGAGGTGGGTGGGGGGGGCGCGAGGGGGAGGGTACAGGAAATGTGGCAACTCCACCATGGAGGAAAGACTTCCAGGGACAACAGAGATGCATTGTGGAAAAATAGCGTCCGATGTTATTATGTGTGTATATAATCAAAAGGAGCATTTATGTGAGGTAAAAATGAAAATATAGCTCAAATCCAGGCAGAGGATATTTACTAGAATGGTTCTAGGTATAAAGGATTGCAAAGTTCAAAGCAAATTTATTATCAAAGTATATCTATGCCACTATATACAGTGCTGTGCAAAAGTTTAGGCACATATATATATATAGCTAGGGTGCTGAAGACTTTTGCACAGCACTGTATTTGTCAACGTGGAGCAGAGTACGAGTTTGTAAATCTGGCGGGAGCGAAGGATGTTGGGAGTGGTGAGGGTGGAGCGCCGTAGGAGGGGTGTAGGAGAGGTGGCAGAGAAGGAGTGCTGGGGTGGGGGTAATGGTGGCACAGGTGCAGACACACCCAGCCCTGAGACACCAGGCAAGCAAAAGAAAGTCTGCAGAGGCTAGAGATCCACACATAATCCTGGTGCAACTCAGCAGGCCGGGCAGCATCTATGGAATAGAGTATAGAAATAGAGTTGATGTTTCGGGCCGAGACCCCTCATCAGGACTGACACAAGGCAAGGTCATTTGATTCCAAACAATTAGTTTATTGATAATTACAGAATGTCTCTATGGCATTTCCCAATCCCTCCGGTCTCCCTTTCCCTTTTCCCAACCATGATTCCCTTCTCCCTACCCTCTTCCCACTCTCAGTCCACAATAGAGACCCATATCAGAAACAAGTTTATCGTCACTCAGATATGATCAGAATCACTCAAATTACTGCAGTGCTGTGCAGCTGAGGTTTATTTTCCTGCAAGTAGTGAAAGGAAAGGAAGTAAAAAAGGCGGACAAACATCCAATGTGCAAGAAAACATTGTGCAAATCATAAATAAGAAAAGTAAATAAATAATAGTGAGAACATGAGTTGCAAGGAAGCTGTGAGGTTCGATTGGAGAAGCCGTGGTTGCTCATTTTAGTGCAGAGGAGGCTGAGGGGAAATTTGAATACGATGGTAAGGTTACAACAGGCTTTGTAGAAGGTTGACAAAGAAATGGCCTCATTTACTGACAGCGTAAGAACAAGGTGACAGAGGTTTATGGGTGTGAACAAGAGATGAAGAAGAATATAATATTTTTATACAGAGAAACCTGTAACACATTTCCTACACAGGTGATGGAAGTGGAGATGATTGCTGATTTCTGGATTTCCTCTTGAGGGAAATGAACTGCTTGACTACAGGTCTAAATGGACTGCACTGGACAGCCACACACACTACTTGAGCAAACAATGCCTTTGTTGCAATACCTATACTCAGTGCTCACTTCATCAGTTACATCTGTTCAATATCAGCCAATCATGTGGCAGCAAGTCAATGTATAAAAGCATGCAAATATAGTCAAGGTGCTCAGTTTGACACACACAAAGTGCTGGAGGAACTCAGCAGGTCAGGCAGCATTTATGGAGAGGAATAAATAGTCGACATTTCAGGCCAAGATCCTTCTTCAGTTGTTCAGAACAAACATCGGAATGGGGAAGAAATGAGACCTAACAGACTTTGACCATGGAATGATTGTTGGTGACAGAGTGAGTGGTTTGGGTATCAGAAACTGCTGATCTCCTGGGACTTCCATGCACAACTGTCTCTAGAGTTTGCAGAGGATGGTGTGAGAAACAGAAAAACATCAGTGAGTTCAGTTCTGTGGGTGAAAACACCTTGTTAATGAGAGGTGCCAGAGGAGAACGGCCAGACCGGTTTAAACTGACAAGGAGGCGACAGTAACTCAAGTTGCCACATGTTACAACAGTGATGTGCAGTAGAGCATCTCCGAATGCACAAGACATTGAATCATTAAGTGGATGAGGTAAAGTAGCAGAAGGTCAGACGGAAATCCACTCCTGTACCTAATAAAGTGGTCAAGAGTATATGTAATCATGTTATAGCTTAATGCATCTATGTTTGATCTGTGGATCTTACTTTTCTTTCCAAGAGTTAAAAGTGACATCTATGCAACCAAGTACTGATGACATATTTCCTTGTTGTATTGCCATATATGACGCAGATATACTTGTGCATTTTAATTCCGATTCCAATTCAAATTCTGACATGTCGGTCCGCGACCTCCTTTTGTGTCATGATGAGGCCACCCTCAGGCTGGAGGAACAACACCTTATATTCCATTTCGGTAGCCTCTAACCTGATAGCATGAATACAGATTTCTTCTTCTGGTATAAAAAATTCCCCTCCCCCTTCTTCTATTCCCCAGCTCAGGCCTCTTACTACTTCTCACTTAACTATCTCTTCTCTCTGGTGTCCCTCCTCCTTCCCTTTGTCCTCTGGTCCACTATCCTCCCCAGTCAGATTCCTTCTTTTCCAGCCCGTTACCCTTCCCACCCACCTGGCTTCACCTGTCACCTTCCAGCTATCCTCCTTCCCGTCTCCCCACCTCTTTACTCTGGCGTCTTCGCCCTTCCTTTCCAGTTCTGAAGAAAGGTCTTGGTCTGAAACTTGTTTATTCATTTCCATAGATGCTGTCTGACCTGCTGAGGTCCTCCAGTGTTCTGTAAGTGTCGCTGATCTATTAATTTTGTTACTTTTATGAAAACACGCTAAATCTTACAGTGGCATTTCTTATCACAAAATTCAGGCAGTTCACATAACAAAAACATGACATAAAAATATCTAATCTCAATGTTTAACTAAGTGTTCGCTTTTAGATTGTTGCTACTTTAAAAACAAACTTATCACAACCCAAGATATGTTACTTGCTATTCATTATAAATAAACAACTTAATTTTTTAAAAGTTCAGCAAAGAAAATGCATTGTATCTATCTCCCTGATTTCTCGTTCAGACAAATTCCAAAGCTCTTTTTCATTTAGTTATTAATGTTATTGTAATGCCATTTTGACAAGTGATCTTACTAAGATTGCCCTGGCAATAGGAGACACAGGGTTGAGGTTTTTTTATGATTAGATGTTTGTGATTCGTGGAAGAAGGATTAGAACTGGAACCCTTGTTATTTGCAAAATATGTGAATGCGGATATGGGAGGCATTATTGACAAGTTCACTGATGGTACAAAGATTGGTGTTCTTTGGACAGGATGTTTCCTACAGTGGGTGAGGTTAAAACCAGAGGGCACAACCTCGGAATAGAGGGACGTCCACTTGGAACAGAAATGAGGGAAAGGAGGATAGCTATAGGGTGATAGGTGCAGTGGTGAAGACAAGTTCCCAGGATGGATACTTGGCTGTGGTAACAAGTCAGGCTGAGTCCACGTTTGAAGAGTCAGAGGGCAGCAGAGATCACAGAGGGGGAGCAGAGGGTCCCGTCGAAGAGAAGATTGAAACTTCTTCAGGCTATGCGTTCTTTGAAGCAGTGGTTCCCATCGTTTTTTATGCCATGGACCCCTACCATTAACCGAGGGTTCGTGGACCCCAGATTGGGAACCCCTGGCTTGAAGAGACTTCGCAGTGGGGCAACATATCATACACATCAGAGTGGTGGAGCATTCTCAATGGGCTGGATGGCTTAATTCTAGTCCAATGTATTATGATGTTATGCTGGGGTTTTAATTTTATTTTCTGATTTATTTTATTTAGAGATACAGTATGGTAACAGCCGCTTCTGGCCCAATCAGCCCGTGCCACCGAATTACAGCCAATCGACCCTTACTTTGTTGGAATGTGGGAAGAGATTGGAGCACCCAGAGGAAGGCTACATGGTTACAAGGAGGATATACAAACTCCTTACAGACACTGATGCAATCGATCCCAGGTCACAGCCGCTGGAATAGCGTTACATGAACTGCTATGCTCCCATGCTGTCCAGTTGTCATATTCTGCCAGAGATCTTGATGTTGGGTGAAGTGGGCTGAGGAAGCAGCTTAATCCACACAAATGTGAACTGGTGAATTTTTGGAGCAATATTGCGCCTAGGACATACACCGTGAATAGTCGAATCTCATGGAGTATTGCGCAACAGAGCAGCCGTAAAGTGACTGCTAATATGGATATACAGTAGCTTTGATAACTTGCAGTGGCAGCATCAATAGATGTGCTAACGTCTGAGGCACATAGAGTATATATGCCAGGGTGCCTCAGACCTTTGCTCAGTGTTGTAGTAATGTTATGTATCGCACTGTACTGCTGCCACAAAATAAAACAAATTTCATGACATATGTGAGTGATGATAAACCTGATTCTGATATGGCTCTCTAACGTGCACTGAGGCTGGGAAGGGGGTAGGAAGAGGTGAATCATCATTGGGAAGAGAGAGGAAAGGGAGTGGGAAGCATCAGAGAGATATTCTGTAATCATCAATATACCAATTGTTTGGAATCAAATGGCCTTTCCTGGTGTGTTAGGGCTGGGTGTGTCTGCACCCACACTGACCCCCATCACTGACACTCCTTCTCTGTCACCAGCCCTCACTATTCCCAGCATCCTTCGCTTTTGCCAAACTCACCCTGCTGACAAATACAATACTGTGAACAGTCTGAAGCACCCTAGGTGCCTAAGACTATTGTCCAGTACTGTACTGGTGACAGATTGACTGGCACTCGGGTTGTCAATCAAGTAAACAACATTATACAAGACAAAATTTATTTTCTTCAATATTATTATAATATAAACATTCAGGGGAATGAAGGAGGTCAGCCTGCTTTATCATGGGCACTAAACTCTCCAACAATGAGGACATTTTTAGAAGGCAAGACCTCCATCACTAGGACATGCCCTCTTCTCCTTGCTGCTATCAAGGGGGAGATACAGGAGCCTGAAGACTCACACTCAAGTCTTCAGCAATTGCTTCTTCCCCTCCGCCAACAGATTTCTGACAGACCCTGAACACAACCTCATTATTTTGCTTTCTTTTTGCACTACTTAATTATTTTAAATATGGTTCTGATTGTAATTGAACGTATTTTTTACGTATTGCACTGTGCTGCAAACTAACAAATTTCATGACATATTGTCAGTGACAATAAACCTGATTCAGTACAACAGAAAAAATGTGTAGGCTGAAGAAGTGCCTCGGCCCAAAATGTTGACTGTTTATTCATTTCCATGGATGCTGCCTGACCTGCTGAGTTCCTCCAGCATTCTGTGTGTGTTCCTCTGGATTTCCAGAATCTGCAGACGTTCTCATATTTATGATAGACTGTAAATCTGGCTGCCAATTCACTCTTGTATATGGTGCACTACTGGCCACGGTGTAGTTCACTCCTTATGGTTAGCGCAATACTTTACAGTGTCAACTGTAAGATCGGGTTTGATTGCTGACACTATCTGTAAGGAGTTGATACATTCTTCTTGAGATCACATGAACTTCCTCCAGCTGCTCCAGTTTCCTCCCACATTCCAGTTATAAATGGGTTAGGGTTAGGGTTAGGGTTAGCAAGTTGTGGGGGTGCTATGTTGACCAGGAAGCATAGCGATACTTGGGGGCTGCCTCCCAGCGTGTCCTTTGACTGCATTAGTTGTTGATGCTAACTCGCATTTCACTGAATGTTTTGAATATTTGTACCGGTGACAAAAAAAGCTAATCTAATCCATCTACCTTTAAGATTCTAAACTGCTAGCATTTCAAATGTTGTGAAAATTGTTTAGCTGAGATTTGTAGGCATTGTTACTGCAACACAAGATCCTGTATTTTATTCTATTCTGAATCTCTTCTCAGGCAACAGTGTTCATTCCAAAAATGTAAATTTGGAAATTGTTACTAAGGCATCTTGCCAGCACTGACATCCTTCAACAAAAAAAAAATAATGCGGAACCGAGTCTAATTTAAGCCAAGGCAATTTAAAATAAGGACTATTGCTGATTCTAAATTTTTGTGTGATGCTTCAAAAATGGGGGGAAAAATATCTACTGTAATGTGTTATTTCACTGTGTAAGTTTGGATTTTTTTTTAAGGAAGCAACGATGACTCCACAAATACTGAACTCATCAGTACACTATGATTGATCTACTCTGTCCATTTGCTGACACAGCAACAGGTTCCATCCTCCTGTCACACACTATTTAACTTCCAATTACACAATTCAGGTAGTTACAAATAGATTGCTCTGTGAAATTATTTACAGATAGGGAAAGGTTTATTGGGAATAGTGGGTCAAAGAATATACATCCGAATTGTTGATGATTCGAACAGTATTATTTAGCATTTCCAATCAATGTCTCTCAAAGATTAGCCAAAGAATTCTGTGAGGGGCAGCATAAAATCATCTTGAGAGAAAAATTTTCTAAAAATGATACAGAAAAAAAGAGAAACAATTAGCTCCTTGCTCTTTGAAACAGTAATTTTAATTTTATAAACTTTGCTCAATTTAAAACCTACATTTTTGTTGTATTATATTATCCTGCACTGAACTAAATGAGAAAAGTTACTAAGCAGTTTCGGGTATTTTTTAAAACCATGAGTTATTGCAAAAGCAAGTATAAATGTGTTTCCAGTAAACCATATATACTGAAATAGCATCATCTAATTAATTACTGAATCTTCAAACATTTAAATAATTCATAAATCTACAATTCATTCCTTGAAATTTGTGAAAAAAAGTTTCAGGGAAAAATTATCTTTACAACTGGAACAATCATGCATGTTCCATAATTCCACAGGAATATAATTTAGGCAATTTTCTTCAAAAGGTCATGCCTCGAAACGGTGGCATCCATCAGTAAGGACCCTGTCATGCAGGTCATGCCCTCTTTTCGTTGCTACCATCAGGGAAGAGGTCCAGGAGCCTGAAGACACACAGTCAATGTTTTAGCAACAGCATCTTTTCTGCTGCCATCAGATTTCTGATGGTTAATGTGCCTGTATACACTACCTCATTACTTTTTTCTCTTTTTGTGCTCTCTTTTTTCACTACTTGTTTAATTTAATCCTTTTTATTTATATTTCTTATTGTAATTTATAGTTTTAAAAACACTAATCTGTATTGTAATGTACCTCTGCTGCAAGATAGAAATTTCATGACATATGCCAGTGATACTAAACCCTGATTCTGATTCACATTAAAGTTGGGATTTCATCCTGAGCATTGGGAGAGAAATTCGTAGAACCAAAGAAAAGAATTTGCCCACTGATCCATTGAGAGATAAAGGGCAAAAAAAGTTTTTAAAAATCACAAACCATATCAATATCGACCATTTTCTCATTCTTCTTTGCAACCTGCTCCACGCTGACATTGACAATGCGCTGGAAGCAGGCTGCCTGACTACCCTCTTAGCCAAGGAACACAGTGTGGCACAGAGATGCTCACAGCACTAAAATGAAAAACAAAGGCAGCTTTCTCTGTCTGCATACCCATGAATGTGCACTCATTTTGTGGCCTGGTAATTTATTTCCTTTTCATAGTGACTAGAAACTGAGTGTTCCTTGCTACAGCATTTTCAGATCTTTCTCAGTCTAACTCATAAACACATACTATTGTGAAAGCACACAACATACTGTGTACTTATGCGGTAGTCATAGGTTGTTCTTTTAAATCCAGACATGAAGCAAAACATAATCTGCATTTATTCAGCTGTGTTAACAAAAAACGTCTGAGCCACACTGTTGAGAAGAATAGTGAGCTTAGCTACTGCGGAATGGACAACAACTGTTGAAGAGTAGAAGGGTAACACAAGAGTGAGCTGCAAGTTGGTTCTGACATCTTAGTGGTTAATTCCAAGAGTCTTTAGAGGAAAGACCAGCACACAAGAACCAAAAATACTTGAATTTACAAAATCATGAAGTATCATCTCATGCAGGGGTACCCAACCATGGACCCCTACCATTAACCGAGGGGTCCGTGGACCCCAGGTTGGGAGTCTCTGATTCATCTTACTATCCACTACTGAGTTCAGAATGTTAATACCATGACTTTCCACTGTACAGCAACTTCAATTAATGAGAAAATAAGCAGAAGATGAGTTAAATCTTGAGGGGTAAATTTATTTATTTATTTAGAGATACTGTGCAGAACAGACCCTTCTGGCCCAATCAACCATACACAAAACAGTACAACAAAGTACAGGTCCTTCCGCCTGTTGTCTTGACATGTTAACCTACTCTAGGATCATGGAGCTCAATAGTAAACCCTATCCTTTCAAATAAACAATCAACTAATTAACACGTTGAGTTGCGTGTGGCAGAGATGAAGAGTCAAGGACATTGGACATTTCATTATACATTTGACCAGCTTTATTCCTTAAACTCTTTACATGCATTTAATTAATGTGCAATATCTGACATGTTCTCATGGATTTTGTCACAACTCGATTGCTACAGAATAAAGGTGGTAGTATTACCTTGCTGTGGTTTGAAGATTTGTGTGCCTCAATGTCCCAGAGAGGCTACGTTGGCTGGAGTCAGGGCTTTATGCTCTGGCTCTTGGTAGGGTCACCCCATGTCAGACAGGTCAAAGGGCAGAGTACAGACTAAGAGTGGTCCACCGGTCCTCCGGGTTTGGGGGTTTAGCTCAGGGCTCCCAGCCGTGACTGGTCAAACAAAACCGTTACTGAAACAGCAACGAAGAATCCTTCTACATCTGTACGCGATGGTATTCCTGAGTCTCCACCTGGGACTTGCATGACTGACTGTAAACTGAGAGGAAGCTAGTGACATGATGAAGAAGCCGTGAATGCAGCCTGAGATGGAGGACCTTCGTTGCTGCCCTAAACGCCAGCGGCGTAACGGGTAAAAAAAAGAAGGGTCACGAAAAAGGCACAGCGCATCGGGAGAATACGTGAATCAGCTGTTGTACGACAACAAACAACAGCCAACTTTCAGTCTCCACCTACGATGCTGTGGTTTGATTAAAAGGTTACTGTACTTGCATTCTACTATTTTGAGGTTTTATGTAAGGTATAAAAACAATCAGCACTGTACACTTGTTCTGGTATTAGATTTTCATCAGCAGCACTTTAAAAATTTAATGCCATTACGTAAATTACAAAATAATCAGTATCATAGACTCGTTCTGGTGCTAGATTTTCATGATCAGCAGAGGCCTAAAAATTTAATGCCATGACTTTTCTTAAACTCTTGCAACCAGCCTGCTGAATATTCACACTAACCTTCAATTTTCAGTTTATTGTGATAGATCTTTGCTTGTTTCATGATTAGCATACCACTAACCGGCCTACGTTCACTCTGAAGCTGATGATATACGATCAAGGTCTTCATTTTTTCCTTTATACAGAACTGTCTGTGGTGTGCAGAGACCTGCACATCACCTGGAAAACTTCCCAGCGCCTTCTGGAATTTTCCATTTGTGAAGTCATGTCAGCGCTCAAAAAGAAATTTTGAGTTCAGAGGTTTTCGGATTTTGGGGTAAGGGGTACTTGACCTGCATTTATCTCTATCTAAACATTTTTTGTTTAATTTTAATTAATTTGGACTTTTCAAACTCAAGTGTTTTCAGATCATGTGAATATTTAGTTCTATCATTTCATGCTCGTCTGCTATACAGCCAAACCTCCATTCAGAGCCCTAAACCATCCTTCCAGGTGTGCCAACATCTCACCTGTGAATCTGTTGGGGTTGTCTATTGTATTCAGTGCTCCTGATGCAGCCTCCTCTACACTGGTCAGACCAAACTTAAATCAGGAGATTGCTTTGTCAAGCACCTCTGCTCCATCCACCAAAAGCAGATTTCCCCAGTGTCCAATAATTTAAATTCCTATTCCAATTCCTGTTCTGACATGTCAGTCCATGGCCTTCTCGTTTGTCATGATGAGGCTGCACTCAGAGCAGGGGAGTAACACTTTGTTTTCTGTCTTAGTAGCCTCCAACCTGATGGCATGAACATTGATTTCACCTTCTGGTAATTTTTTTCCTCTCCCTTTTCTCTTCATCAATTCCCCACCCTGGCATTTTCCCTCTTCTCTTCACCTGCCTATCACCTCCCACTGGTGCCCTTCCTCCTTCCCTTCCTCTCATGGTTCGCAAGACTCCCAGGAGGATAATTTACAGGTCAAGTCTGTGCTAAAGAGGCAAATCCAATGTTGGCATTTATTTCAAGGGGAATAGAACATAAAAGCAAGGAGATAATGCTGAGGACACTAGTCAGGCCACACTTGGAGTATTGTCAACAGCTTTGGGCCCCATATCTCAGAAAGGATGTGTTGTCATTGGAGAGAGTCCAGAGGAGGTTCATGAGGATGATTCCGGGGGAATGAAAGGGTTAACATATGAGGAGCATTTGGAGGCTTTGGGCCTGTACTCACTGGAATTTAGAAGAATGCGAGAGGATCTCGTTGAAAACTACCAAATGTTGAAAGGACTAGATAGGGTGGTTGTGGAGAGGATGTTTCCTATGGTGGGGGTATCCAGAACTAGAGGACACAGCCTCAAAATTGAGGGGCAACCTTTTAGAATAGAGCTAAGGTATAATTTTTTTAGCCAGAGAGTAGTAAATCTGTGGAATGCTCTGCCATAGACTGCGGTGGAGACCAGGTCCGTGGGTATATTTAAGGTGGAAGTTGATAGTGTCCTGATTGGTCAGAGTATCAAAGGATATGGTGAGAAGGCAGGTGTATGGGTTGAGTGGGATCCGGGATCAGCCATGATGGAATGGCAGAGCAGACACAATGGGCTGAATGGGCTAATTCTGCTCCTACGTCTTATGGTCTTATTTTGTTCGTCTTCCATCGCCTATCTAAGCTTCTCTCAAATATCCCTCATGTATCTGCCTCTGCCACCACCCTGGCAGTGTGTTCCGAGCATGTATCACTCTCTGTTTAAAATCCTGCCTCTAAATCCCCCCTATACTTCCCTCCAATCACCTTAAAATTTTGCCTTTTCGTATAAGCCATTCCTCCATGGAAAAAAAACACCTCTGGCTGTCTATCTGATCTATGCCTCCGATTTCAGCAGATTTTTGTTTTAGTATGCATTCTCTTTTCTTACTCAACTGTAGATATTGCTCGTTTTTACACATGGCACAACTACGGTGAAACGGGCAGCCAAGAGTCACCATAGAGAATCATTTATTACGTTTACTCCTGAAGTGTTCCAGACCATGTAGCATGAATTGAACATAGAACTTGTCCAGTTCTTTCTCTAAAATATAATTTTGACATCTATACGTTAGGAATCATTAGGGACAAACATGTTTACTGAGGCAATAAAAGACAAGTTGTACGTTGGCTAAAGGTCAAAGACGACCTCAATCCCCCCTCAGCAAATGGTCAGGAAGCACATTTGTCTGTATTTCCTGTCATAACAGGAAGAGTTTAACTTCTTCCCTTTGCAATGTCTTTAGTTCTGCTTCCTACTCCTACACTCCCTCAGAGCTTCCTAAAGGGAGCCACAGTAATATAAGAGTAAATGTATCATTCTACATTCCAATAGGAACTATATACTCCAGTTGTTACAATTATTTATTTTTTTTTTTTACTTAGAGAAGATACAGCGCGAGCAGGCCCTTCCGGGCCACCAAGCTGCACCGCATAGCAATCCACCAATTTAATCCTACCCGAATCACAGAGCAATTTACAATATCCAATTAACCTACTAACCAGTACATCTTTGGACTGTGGGAGGAAATTGGAACACCGGGAGAAAACCCATGCTCACACGTAAAGAATGCATACACTTCCTTACAGAGGATGCTGGAATTGAACTCCCAACTCCGAAGCTCTGAGCTGTACTATCATCGTGCTAACCACTGTGCTACATGTTGTACTTTGGTGTGCCAAAACCAACCTGTGCCTCATTGTCAAACTCAGTCAGATCCCCCCACACAGAAAATCATGAAGCTGAGACAGAGGGCATGACCTCAGAATAGAGGGGCGTCTCTTCAGCACAGAGATGAAGGGGAGTTTCTTTAGCACGAGGGTGATGAATCTGAGGAATTCATTGCCACAGATGGCTATGGAGGCCAAGTCATTGAGTATATTTAAAGTGGAGGTTGATAGGTTCTTGTTTAGTAAAGGCATCATAGTAAAGGCAAGAGAATGGGATTGAGAGGGAAAATAAATCAGCCATAATGGAGTGGAGAAGTCGACTCGAATGCCAAATGGGCGAGTTGTCTCCCAAGTCTTATGGTGTTAAACTGACACAAATTGGGATACCAGTCACCAAACCATGGGTGGTTTTAGCCAGTTGGCACTGAGAAGTCTGTGGCCAGTAATGGCAGAAAAGTTGTAAGGGCAGAGAGATTTAAGGATCAAGGATCAACTATGTTCGCCATATTTTCACGTGTATTAGGATTTCGCTGTTGGGACTAAACATACAACAAAATACAATTACTTTCAGCAATAATAAAGAATTATATAAAAAATAAAGTCAGATGCTAAAAGAGGGTTATGGAATAAAATGTACATAAATACCAGCATGTATTTACCGTGTAAGCAGCATTATAAACAAGTGGTGTAAAGTGTTTACAGTACAGTGCAATGATGGGCTAACTAGAAAGGTTGATCAGATTAACTGCCTGGTAGTATAGTGGTTAGCACTGCACTTTACAGCTTGATCCCAGCTTAATTCCCGCTGCAGTCTGTAAGGAGTTTGTACGTTCTCCCCGTGACCATGTGAGTTTCCTCCGGGTACTCCGGTTTCTTCCCACAGTTCCAAAACCGGTCATTGTAAACTGTCCCGCGCTTAAGCTAGGGTTAAATCGGAGGACTGCTGGGCAGCACGGCTCAAAGGGCCGGAAGGGCCTAATCCAAGCTGTATCTCAATAAATAAAAACAAAGTTTCTCTTTTTCTGTTACAATTGCCCTTTGCAGAACGGAGATTTTGGAAAAGGCAGTTTCTTTGGTGGGTAGTGGGTAATTTAAGTTTTGGTACCATCACTGTTGTCAAATGTTTGATTTCTGATCTGAAGAACGTGGAACCACTTTATTTTACCTGCTGGACGACTGGTGGACTGTTGCCAAAATACGCTTCTGTGAAGGGTTGGTAGAGCCCTTGAAGGAAGGGAGGGGAAGAGCAGAGGAACGTGCATAAACTTCTGGAGAATAACGAGTGCAGACAGAAGTTTGCTTGGAAGGGCTGTCATGACAGAAAGTCACCAGTCAGGTGTCTGGAAGGATCTGTGCCCACTATGAATACCAGCAATCGCTATGTTTAACAGACATTTAGACAAGTATTTGAAGAGGCAAGACATGGAGGATATCAACGTCAAATTAAGTCAAAGTAAGGTTTATTAGCAAAGTATGTATATGTCACCATATACCACCTTCATTTCCTTACAGGCATTTACAGGAAAATAAAAAATACAATAGAATTAATGAAAAAAAATACGTAAACAAAGACTGACAAGTAACCAATATGCAAAAGGAGACAAATTATGCAAATAAACTAGTGCTGAGAACATGAGCTGTAAAGAGTCCTTGAAAGTCCTTGTAACTCAGAAGTTTGAAATACTGTTGGAATACTTTTTGGCATGAACTGTTCTCTTCATGCAGTCCAAGGTCACCTTGACTGATTTTTTTTTTGTGTTCTGTTGAGTCCTCCCCTACTTAAACACAGCAGGTCTTTATAATCCTTCCCAAAATGCTGCTGATTGCAACATCTGAGAGGTCAGGCAGATGAGTGAATGCAATCTGGTTTCAACACTGAAGGTATGCCATTGGGACTTACCAGCAGTGCTAGTTTTCCCTGTATGCAGGCAGCCATTCAAAAACCCTTCTCTCTTTATAACTCAGACTTACTTTACCAGGAAGGTTTCTACTCTCTCAATATTCAGGGAAATAGGCCTCTCAAAGTGAAGTCAAACTCAAAGTAAAAACAGTATATTATCAAATTTGCTACCATAGAGTCATAGCACACTACAACATAGAAACAGGCCCTATAATCCATCTCATCTACAAATAAATATTATTCTGCCTAGTTCCATTGATCCACACGTGCACCATAGCCCCCCATACCCCTTCCATCCATATCTCCATTGATCTATCCGTATTTCCATCGATCTATCGATCCACATGCTAACCATGGACCTCTATACCTCTCCCATCTACATTTCTCCTAAATGTTGAAATCCAACCTGATCCACCACTTCTGCTGGCATCTCATCTCACGCTCTCAATACCTTCCGAGTGATCCCCTTAAACATTTCACCTTTCACCCTTACCCCATGACCTCTAGTTCTAGTCTCACCCAATCTCAGTGGAAAAAGCATGCTTGCATTTATCTATACCCTCCATCATTTTGTATACGGTATCTCTATCAAATCTCCCCTCACTCTTCTGTGCTCCAAGGAAGAAAGTCCTGATCTATTTAACATTCCCCCTTAACTCAGGTCCTCAAGTTCCAACAACATTCTTGTAAATATTATCTGCACTTTTTCAATCCTATTTATATCTTTCCTGTAGGTACTCTAGATGACCAGAACTGCACACAATACTCCAAATTACGCCTCAACAACATATTGTACAACATCCCAAATCCTATATTCAGTACTTTCATTAATGAAGGCTAATGGGCCAAAAGCTTTCTTTAGAACCCTATCTGCTGTAACACCACTTTCAATGAAATATGGATCTATATTCCCAGATCTCTCTGTTCTTCCAGACCACTCAGTGCCCTGCCGTTCACTGCCTAAGACCTACGCTAAATTGTCTTCCCAAATTGTAACAACTCACACGTGTCTGCATTGGTCCATATTCTGTTGCAAACTTTAATAGCCATCCTTGCAGTCCACTACACCCCCAATCTTAGTGTCACTTGAAGATTTTCTGATCCAGTTAACCATATTATCATCCAGAACATGGATATAGAGGACGGACAATGACAGACACAGCACCGATCCCTGTGGCACTCCACTAGTCACAGGCCTCCAGTCAGAGAAGCAACCATCTACTACCACTCTCTATTGTATACACTGCCTTGAGATTCATTTTCTTGCAGATATTTACAGGAAAATAATGAAATACAATTCTGAGGCTATCTCCCCTGGTCCTTTCATTATTCAATAGTTATCAGTGAGATCCCCCCTCATTCTTCAAAACTCCAGTGAGTACAGGCCTCAAACAATTCTCATACATTAACCCTCCATTCCCAAAATTATTTTCACGAACCTCCTCTGAACCCTCTCCAATACCAGTGCATGTTTTCCTAGATCAGGGGCCCCAACTGTTCACAGTACTCCAAGCGCAGTCTGACCAATTAAGCTCTGTTAACTACAGAACTAAAGGTTCTGCTTAACCATGCATACAAATACATGAGAAATATGTAGCCCCAGAACAAGGATTCAGTGCCCTAAGCATTTTGAAACATGGTTATTTTCTTGGAGAGCAGCACTAGTCTAATGGACATCAATATTATGCTTTAGAACAGAGGGATCTAGGAATAATGGTGCATAGTTCCCTGAAGATGGAATCTCATGTGGATAGGGTGGTGAAGAAAGCTTTTGGTTTGCTGGCCTTTATTAATCAGAGCATTGAGTATAGGAGTTGGGATGTAATGTTGAATTTGTATAAGGCATTGGTAAGGCCAAATCTGGAGTATTGTGTACAGTTCTGGTCACCGAATTATAGGAAAGATGTCAATAAAATTGAGAGAGTACAGAGGAGGTTTACTAAAATGTTGCCTGGGTTTCATCTCCTAAGTTACAGAGAAAGATTGAACAAGTTAGGTCTTTATTCTTTGGAGCGTAGAAGGTTGAGGGGGGACTTGACAGAGGTGTTTAAAATTATGAAGGGGATTGATAGAGTTGACGTGGTTAGACTTTTTCCATTGAGAGTGGGGAAGATTCAAACAAGAGGGCATGGGTTGAGAATTAGAGGACAAAAGTTTAGGGGCAACATGAGGGGGAGTTTTTTTACTCAGAGAGTGGTAGCTGTGTGGAATGTGCTTCCAGCAGAAGTGGTTGAGGCAGGTTTGATGTTGTCGTTTAAAGTTAAATTGGACAGCTATATGGACAGAAAAGGAATGAAGGGTTATAGGCTGAGTGCAGGTCGGTGGGACTAGGATAGGGTGAGAGTTCGGCAGGGACTAGAAGGGCCGAGATGGCCTGTTTCCGTGCTGTAATTGTTATATGGTTAATATAGTAGAAGATGTAACACCCAGAATCAAACTGGGTGCTACACTGCTACTGAAGTCACTTGGGCACATCACACTGTAGAGAAATGGCATTCAGTCACTTTGTCTGCGTCAGAACAGGCCATTTCTACTGTATTTCATCCGTCTATGATACTGACCCACCCACCTTCCCTCTCACTTGGTATCACCTATCATCTGCAAGCATGTACTTCTCCCACCCTCCATCTTCTTATTCTGACTTCTTCTCCCATCCTTTCCAGTCCTGATGAAGAGTCTCGGTCTGAAACGTCAACTGTTTATTCCCTTCTACAGATGCTGACTAACCCAAGATGCTCCAGCATTTTGGGTATGTTGCCCTAGATTTCAGGCATCTGCAGAATCTCTTGTGTTAATATTGAGTCAGTTTCTTTTCATTGCCAAATTATCACACCCTGACCCAGTATTTGCAATGCAACACTCTTCTTTGTCACTCTCTCATTACCTCCATTGACAACCAGACCTGGCCACGTTATCACAGCTCCCATTGGGCAGAAGGTACACAAGCCTGAAGTCCCACACCACCAGGTTCAAGAACAGCTATTTGCCTTCAACCATTTGGTTCTTGTAGTAAATGGCAAAATCCCTGATCACTCCAGTTTGAAAACACTATGACCACTCTGATTACTCTGCACTAAAATTGACGTGTTTATTTGTTCTAAAGGTGCTTTCTTTTTTGTAAAGAATGGGTAGAGTTTATGATAGGTTCTTGATTAGTAAGGGTCTCAAAGATTACAGGGAGATCCTCACCACCCAGGCCATTTGTTACTGCTGCTCATGGGGTAGAATGTAAGAGTCTCAGGACTCACACCACCAGGTACTCACACCTCTGAAATGTACAATTAACTCTTCTCTTTATTTTTCAGTTCATTTTTTAACCTGTAACTTTAACAAGCTTTCTTTTCACAAATGCAGTTTTCCTGTTGAATGTTTCCAAGATTTTCTGCTTTAGTTCAAATCTATGAGATTTTGATTTTCATTAGGACATATGAATAGACCGCACAAAAATAAATTGATATTAATAGCACTGGACAACAAAAATTTTGCTTTCTGGATACTTTTAGGTGTATTCTCATGGTCTTTGGGTTTCTGATCATGAAATCCACCATAAAATTTCCCTACCACAAACCATTTTTTAAAAAATCACCAAGATTTCATATTTCATTTCATAATTCAGGTCAATTAAAATGTTGCCCACAATGTGAGCTGAAGAGTTTTCTGTCTTGTCCAGGCATTCCTGGGGATGCTTATGCAGGGCAGATACTGCATGGCAGGACAGGTTTTAGAAAGGCTATAAAAGCATCAGACAGACACCATTTTATGCACTGTGTTTACATGTATATCGGTTTGCAATCACGTTGATGAGAACGCATTTTTGTTGGTCCACAAATCAAACAGGTCTTCAATGACAGGCAATTCAAAGAACTTCTAAAGGGACCAGAGACCATCATATGGAAGGCATTCAAAGATGTTGTTGAAAATTTTCTTGGTAACTACAGAGCATCAAATTGCGTGCAGCTGGTTGACAACATGCTTCAAGCATACAAAACCATGAAGTGCAACATATCAAGGATTCATTTTCTGTGTTCCCATTTCGACTTCTTCCTTGCAAGTCTTGGCGCTGTCAATGACAAACATGGTGGAAGGTTTCACCAGGACATTGCGGTCTTGGAGAAATGGTATCAGGGCAACTAGAAACCATCAATGCTGGATGATTATTGTTGGACACTTAAGCAAGAAGCCTCAGGCACTAAGTACAAACAAAAATCATCAACAAAATATTTTTAGCTTTGTTGAACTATTACAAAGCTTCAACACTGTTATGCAATTAAATGCATTATATTCAATAAAAGTTAATTTCTTGTTTCTCCAAATTCTGATGTGATACAAGTAGTCTGAAATTATATTTGTGTTCAGCTTCAAGAAGTCTATTATGACCACAGAATATTTCCAAGGAAGCAACATTTTTGTAATCACTGTTACTTCCCTTTGAAGCACATGCAAAATTCATAAACACAACACCACAACTCTCAAAGTAGTAACAACTTATGCTGCTCTGTTGTAAGGATCATGACAGGATAGCATAACGAAAGAGTGATTTGGAGCCAATAACATCAATATTTTGAAAACAGAAATATGCAAGTATTGTTCATAAATTAGATTGAAATCTGAATCTCTGTGAACACTTATGCACTTTTGCATCTGCTGTGATTAAGCAGGTCACCATCTAGATGGAGCACTGCCCCAAGGAAGCCGTATCCATCATTAAAGACACCCACCTCCTCCATGCTGTTTTGTTGCTGTTGCCATAGGGAAGGAGGTACAGGAGCCTGAAGGTTCAGGAACTGTTATGAAGGGTCTCGGTCTGAAACATCGACTGTTTACTCCTTTCCATAGATGCTGCCTGATCTTCTGAGCTCCTCCAACATTTTGTGCGAGTTCACTGGATTTCCAGCCTCTGAAGACTTTCTTGTGTTTCAGTTATTATCCTACAACCAATCGGGCTCCTGAACCAGCATGGATAACTTCACTCACCTCAAATCTGAACTGATTCCACAACCAGTGGACTCACTTTCAAGGTCTCTACAACTCATGTTCTCTGTATTATTTGCTTAATTTTTTTTTGTCTTTGCAGTTTGTCTTCTTTTTCACATTTGTTGCTTGTCAGTCTTTGTGTATAGTTTTTCATTGATAGTATTGCATTTCTTTGTTCGATTGTGACCGCCTGCAAGAACATGAGTCTCAACATCCTATACAGCTATATAGGACCCTGGTCAGACCCCACTTGGAGTACTGTGCTCAGTTCTAGTTGCCTCACTACGGGAAGGATGTGGAAACCATAGAAAGGGTGTATTTACAAAGATGTTGCCTGGATTGGGGAGCATGCCTTATGAGAATAGGTTGAGTGAACTAGGCCTTTTCTCCTTGGAGTGACGGAGCATGAGAGGTGACCTGATAGAGGTGTATAAGATGAGGAAAGGCATTGATCATGTGGACAGTCAGAGGCTTTTTCCCAGGGCTGAAATGGCTAACAGGAGAGGACACAGTTTTAAGTGCTTGGAAGTAGATACAGAGGAGATGTCAGGGTAAGTTTTTTACGCAGAGATTGGTAAGTGCATGGAATGGGTTGCCGACGACAGTGGTGGAAGTGGATACGATAGGGCCTTTTAAGAGACCCTTGGATAGGTACATGGAGCTTAGAAAAATAGAGGGCTATGGGTAACCCTAGGTAATTTCTAAAGTAAGTACATGTTCAGCACAGGATTGTGGGTCAAAGGGCCTGTATTGTGCGGCAGGTTTTCTATGTTTCTATGTAGTATATAGAGCAACAGAACATAGAATAGTACAGCACAGTACAGGCCTTTCAGCCCACAAAGTTGTGCCGACCCTCAAACCCTGCCTCCCATATAAGCCCCCACCTTAAATTCCTCCATATACCTGTCTAGTAGTCTCTTAAACTTCACTAGTGTATCTGCCTCCACCACTGACTCAGGCAGTGCATTCCACGCACCAACCACTCTGAGTAAAAAACCTTCCTCTAATATCCCCCTTGAACTTCCCATCTCTTACCTTAAAGCCATGTCCTCTTGCATTGAGCAGTGGTGCCCTGGGGAAGAGGCGCTGACTATCCACTCTATCTATTCCTCTTATGGTGACATATGCTTTGAATGTGAAAGTCAGATTTAGGTACTTTCTATGGGAAGGCAAACAATGTGGGTTTGGTTCTATTAAGGCAAGTTTTCAGAAGATTTTGGCTCATCTACAGCCTGATCGCGAACATGGGGAGAGTAACAAACCTAAGATTATTGAATTTGATTTACTATGCCTGTGGGTATAAGGAGCATTTCGTACAGCATGAATTTCATGTTCAATGAATCTTTATCAAAACTAAAGCAGCACTGGATTGTCAGGCAACAGAATAAAGGAGTTAAACAGAATAATTATTAAAATACTGGAAATTTAAATGTCAATTGGATATTTATTTGGCAAGATTTAATGCTGTCAAATGACATATTTTTGTTTGCATCACAGAACTTCAGATTCCATTTAGCACTGGCATTATGAATAATGCAAACTTTAAAATAATTTTTAACATTTTCAGTTTTATGTTTTTTACATTCTCTGTATTTCCCTGTTCCTTCTTGTCATTTGGCGTGACTTGTTAGTTTTTTTCTGTGGGAGGGGTTTGTGGTTTGATGTTCTTATAATTTGCACAGTTTGTCTTTTTGCATTGGGAAATGCATGATGCTCTTGTTGCTTCTTGCACAATTTTTTTTGGGCATGTGGGAGGGGTGTTGATGGTTTTCTTTGTCTCATGGCTATCTGAAGAAGAGGAATCCCAGAGTTGTATACTGCATACATACTTAAACAATAAATGAACGGTTGAACATTTTAGATTTTCATTCTACTGGGGAATGCCGGGTGATGGGAGAGTAGTGCTAAAGCAGCGGGAAGTGCGGCTGCCTCACAGCTCCCGTGACTCAGGTCAGATGTCAGTATGCATGTTCTCACTGCTCCCTACAGAGACTCCATTGACCTCTGTGTCCCACCTACAGATTATTGGCTGTTGTAAATCACCGCGTCGGGTGGGTTGACGACAGCAAAATTAGCAATAGACCAGTGAGAGAGAATAAGAAGTGGAATGCTTTTGATGATAGTATTAACTTGAGGGACAGAACGGACTTCCTCTGTGTTACGTGGGAATATGAAATACAAAATCAAAATAGCCATGGAAGTTGGCAGTGAATATCCGTGTAACTGCGGAAGCCATGGTAACAAGACATGAACTCTGCTCAGGGGCTAAAGATCACAGGCATTTGGTGTAGAATCCCACTTAGGGGAGGGGATGGAACAGAAACCCATGGCAGGAGGGAAAGCCTGAAACTTCTCTATGGAACATGGGGGAATGCTGCTATTTTTGGCTCAATGAGAAAACTAAATATATTTTACAGAATTTCATTCGCTGGGCCTCTTCTGGCACTGGCTGTTCCCAGCAGGCTTATTTGGTTTGGCAGGGAGACCACCAATAGCCATCCACCTTAGGCCCCAAATGATTGATGAAACCCTGATGTCAGCAGCAGTCCACATATTTTTAAAGGGCTCTGCTGGTTCCAGGTAGGCTTCAACTTTAGGGATTGTAACATCCAGTCCTATTAATCAAACTGTAACTTAAAGTGTGAAGGCAAGAAGAGGAATTGGGAAGTTTCAGTCTCTAATTTAACTTTGCTTGCCTATTATCTGCCCAATCTTTCTAATGATAAGGTCTGATACACTAAAGTCTTCCTTTCATTTTGCTCTCCAAGACTCGCAATTGTCTTCCTTTTGGCCCATATGTAAAAGATGGCCTTTTGCATTCATTAAATGCAAACAAGAGTTTTGTTACAATCAACAAAATTCAAACTTCGAAGTAAATTTATTATCACAGTACGTATATACATAGAACACAGGAACAGGCCCTCTGGCCCACAATGTTGTGGCAAACTAACTAAAGAGTAAATTAATAAAAAACCCAAAAACTGATCCCTCCTACCTACACAGTCCATATCCCTTCATCTTCCTCATATTCATGTGCCTATCCAAACATTTCTTAAAAGCCTCTAATGTATTTGCCTCTACCACCATACCTGGCAGTGCATTCCAGGCATCCACTACTCTGAGTAAAAATCTTACCCCTCATCCCCTTTGAATTTACCCCCATCACCTTCAGTGCATGTCCTCGGGTACTAGACAGTTCAACCCTGGGAGAAAAATACTCCCTGCCTAAGCTATCGATGTTGCCATATAATGCCTTGAGGTTTATTTTCCTGCAGATATTTACAAAAAAATGACAAAATACAATAGAAACATAGACACACAGAAACATAGAAAACCCACAGCACAATACAGACGCTTTGGCCCACAAAGCTGGATTTTCATAAAGAGGATTTATGGAAAAAATATAAATAACAAACACTGACAAACAACCAATGCACGAAGGACGACAAATTGTGCAAATAATAAAAATATATATGTAAATAATGGGCTGGATGATGCCCTTGATGATGGATGCTGCTTTGTGGTGGTAATGCTCCTTATAAATGTGCTCGGTGATGGGCAGGGCTTTGCCTGTATCCACCATGCTCTGTAATTTTCCATTCCATTCCATTCCATGTACACAAGCTATTCCTTCTGTCAGCAGAACTCAGTGCCAGATCCTTCAGATGAGAGCTAGGTTGCCCAGGGGTGACGTCAGAAAAAACACCACTTCATCAAAGGACAACTGAACACCTTCCCACTGTTGGATTCTGATGGTTTTGGTCCAAGGTTCTTTCAGAAGTCAAGAAAGGTATATAAAACTTGTTGTTTCTTAATAGTTTTATTAAGTGCTGATAGAGCAAAGAGAATTGAAAACAGAAAGTAGCACATATCTAGTAGGAGAATGGAAAAAGCAAAGACTAAGAGAATGAAAATGGCGAGCTTGCGTGCTCAGATCTTTATATACAATAGATAAGAAACATTGCATTCAAATTTGTAGATAAGAGTTATCCAATCAGACAGCCCCTATTCAATTAGTGCAATGCCAAGGAAAGCTTCTGGATTCATGCAAAGAACTGCAACCACTCGGGGACCCACTAAACAAATGCAGATACATACTCTGACCACTAGGAAACATACTAAACAGTAACATATATGTACATAGTTATATAAAATACGAGCAAGTATAAATTGTTAAACTGCACAGAAAATAACAGTTATCCAGTCTAACCCAACACTATAAAAACAGCTGAGGCAAACTTATTGAACTTTGCAGAACAGTTAATTAAATGTTTCCTAGCTTACAGAGAAAGGGACGGTGGACAAAGTTGAAGTACAGAGCAATCATAATTCCTCTGAATGATTGAATAACACAGTCAAGGCATCTGCACCAGTGATGTTAAATAAGGAAGTATTTGATAAAGCTTTATTCAACATACGGTCCTGAGCACATATTTCTAAGTGATTTGTTTGCTATGACCTAAACAAGAATCTAAACACACTTTCCACCCCATAAACCTGCAAACCACCATTTCAGTTGAACGCTACTTAGAACTGGTGAAGGATCTCTCAAAACACGCTGGAGAAACTCAGCAGGTCCGGCAGCATCCGTGGAAAAGAACAGTCAACGTTTTGGGCCGGAACCCTTCATCAGGACTGAAGAGGGAAGGGGCAAAGGCCCTATAAAGAAGGTAGGGGGAGGGTGGGAAGAAGGCTGGTAGGTGCCAGTGTTGGAAGATCTCAGCCTGAAATAGTGACTGTTCATTCCTTTCCATAGATGCTGCTTGGGCTGCTGAGTTCCTCCAGCATTTTGTGTATGTCACTCTAGATTTCCAGCAACTGCAGAATCTCTTGCCTTTATGAAGAACTCCATTAAATGTGGCAAATAAATTTCAGCATTTAATGAGATTGACTTAATAAATTAGATTTAATTGTTAAATTGATCTTAAAGGATGTTAAGAGGTCAGCACAACATTGTGGCCAAAGGACCTGTACTGTGCTTTAATGTTCTATGTTATCATTGTAAGCAATAATATTCCTCTTTTCTTAAATCTTAAAAACATTTAATTAACTGTCTGAAATTTTCAATGAGTTTTCCTCAAAAGTTTTTGTGGGAATGTTCTGCAGCATTCTGTTATCCTTTGACAGAGTAGTGCTTTCTGATGTCATCCCTGAACAACCTAGTGCTCACCTGAAGGATTTGGCACCTTGTTCTACCGACAGAAGAAATAGTTATAACATTCTTTAAAGATTTCTTGAAATCATCTGGATCTCTTAAACACGAAAGATTCTGCAGATGTTTGAAATCCAGAGTAACACACACTAAATGCTGGAGGAACTCAGCAGATCAGGCAGCATCTATGGAAAGGAATAAAGAGTCCATACTTCAGGCTGAGGCCCTTCACTAGTCCTGATGAAGGGTTTCAGCAAGAAGCGTTGACTCTTTATTCCTGCCCATAAATGCTACCTGATATACACAAAATGCTGCAGGAATTCAGCATATTTTTAATTAGATGCTTTAAGAATAATTTTCATATTTGATATCACACAAAGGACACAATCGATGTTTGTTCAGAAAAGAAGAATGTAAAGTATACAGTCTACTCAAGTTTTCCATATTTGCAACAAGTAGATTTGCAGTACTCTGGGAGAGATGGAGTTTCATCTTTCATCCTGATAGTTAGGGGCATCATGGTAGGGTAGTTGTTAGCACAACACATTACAGTACAGATGACCCGGGTTCAATTCCCATCGCTGCCTGCGAGGAGTTTGTACGTTCTCCCTGTGACGTGACTGCATGGATTTCCTCAAGGTGCTCTGGTTTCTTTCCATGATCCAAAGGCCTACCATTGTAAGTTGTGCTCAAAGGGCCGGAGGGGCCTATTCTGCACCGTGACTACACAAATAAATAAATATTTAGCAGAATCTCAAAATGAAACCTGCATGCTCCCAAGATGGCTCTTTATCCTTTTAATAATAGTGCAAAATTTCTTTGTTATTTATGATTGAAACTCATAATATGTCCCACGGTACTGCTGCCACAACAAATTTCACACATACCATATGTCAGTGATAATAAGCGTGTTTCTGATTCCTATATTACTCAAACTTTACAAGTCAGAAAAGATTAAAGGATGAGGAGAAGGTGAGATACAAGTTGGATTTGTTGATAAGTGGTGACTTGGCCAATGAAGCCACTACAGTGAGAGTAGTGTTAGCCACTCAGACTCTCTCCATCTAACTCTTGCCATCTCTGGTTCTGTCATCTGCTCATTAACAACAGAGAGATGTGTGTCCAGGATGGTGTGGGAGATCTGCTATCATGGTTGAAGAGTAGACAGTGCTCACCATTTGAGGCTTGTAACAATGCGAAGTATGAGAGGGTGAGGTATCACAAATGAAAGTTAAATGTGTGGTGCAATTGATGGAAGATTGCTGATGGGAGTGAAGGAGATATGATGAACTTCCAATATCCATTACATTTGATAGAAGGTTGAACAATCTAGGGCTTTTCTCTGTAGAGCTGGAGTTCCCAACCTTTTTTATGCCATGGACTCCTACCATTAACTGAAGTATCTATGGACCCCAGGATGGGAACTCCTGCATTAAGGCGAAGGAGGAGGAGAAGTAATTTGATAGAGAGGTATAAGGTGACAAGATATTGGTAGAGTGGACTGCCAACACTTATTTCTCAGCACAGAAATGGGTAACAGGAGGGGGCATAAAATAATTGGAGGGAAGTATGGGGGGGGGGCGAAAGACAGAGGTAGGCATTTTATATTTAAGTGGTGAGGGCACTGAACACCCTGAAAGGGATGGTGAAAGAGGCAGATACATTAGGGGCAGTTAAGAGATTTTTAGATTGGCACATGGAAGGGAGAAAAATGGAATACTAGGTGGGAGAAAAGAGTCAGATTGATCTTGGATATGTTATAAGGATGGCACAACATTGTAGGTGGCAGGGTCTCTACTGTGCGTAATATTCTACATTCTCTGTCCTGAAGGTTAATTTATTGATTGAGATACAGTGTGGAACAGGCCCTTCCGGTTCCAAGAGCCGTGCCGCCCAGCAACCCGAGATCCAACCCTAGCCTAATCGCGGGACAATTTACAATGACCAATTAATTTATTAAACAGTGCGTCTTTTCAACTGTGGGAGAAAGCTGGAGCGCTCGCAGAAAACCCAAGCATTCCATGGCGAGGACGTACAGACTCCCTACAGGTGATGCCCAAATTGAACTCTGAACTCCACCGCCCGAGCTGTAATAGTTCTGCACCAATCACTACCCTATTGTGACATCCCAAAGATTACAGAATTTGAAGAAATATTCAGTCATAATTAACGCTCATGAGTGACTGTTGGACTTCTGTAGTATATACGGATACTCTGTGCTTGAATGGCAAGCGTGTGAAAGGCTTCCAGGCTCCCTGTAGATACATGACATCTCTCATACTGTTCACTTCCACAACAAAGGCACCCAGAGCAAATTGGAGTCTCTGCACTCCCATGCTGCAGTGTTCTTACATCTGAAGTTGAATTAATTTGCCAAATGTTTTCAAACAACTTATGACGAATTCGAACAATTTCTTTAAGAATCACTGGCTATATTGAAACTTCATTCCGGGAATGAAAGGGCTACCATATAAGGAGCATTTGACGGTTCTGGGCCTGTACTCACTAGGGTTTAGAAGAATGGGGTAGGGGGGATCTCACTGAAACCTATGGAATGTTGAAAGGCCTGGAGAGAGTGGATGTGGAGAGGATGTTTCCTATAGTCGGGGAGTCTAAAACCAGGGCGCACAACCTCAGAAATGAGGGACGTCCATTTAGAACAGAGATGAGGAGGTATTTCTTTAGCCAGAGAGTGGTGAATTTGTGGAATTTGTTGCCACAGGCAGCTGTGGAGGCCAGGCCACAGGGTGTACTTAAAGCAGAGGTTGACAGGTTCTTGATAAGTCAGGCTGTGAAAAGTTACAGGGCAAAGGCAGGGGATTGGGGTTGAGAGGGAAATGGATCGGTCATGATGAAATGGTGGAGCAGACTCGATGGGCTGAATGACCTAATTCTGCTCCTATGTCTTATGCTTTTATGGTATTCACATGTTCACCCCAACGTTAAGCCTCAGAAGTTCATCTCAGGGTAATATATGGTGACATACTAGTACTTCAGCAATAAGTGTTCTTTGATTTGGAATTTGTAGGTCACCATTCACAATATTGTTCCTTGCTAAAACATCTAGAAAATCTGTAGAACTTGCACTGGCTTCTCAGCTTCATCCCCCATCCACCCACCTTTCTCCTCACATGGTCACCTATCGCCTGCCACCTTCTGCTCCTTCCCCTCCCCTACCTTCTTATTCTGGATTCTGCCCCCTTCTTTCCAGTCCTTAAGAAGGGTCTCAGCCCGAAACGTTGACTGATTATTCCCCTCCACAAACACTGTTTGACCTGGGGAGTTCCTCCAGCATTTTGTGTGTGCTGCTCAAGATTTCTACTGCCTGCAGAATATCTCGCGTTTGTAAATTGGCTGGATGCTGAATTTTAATGAGCAGGCAGAACAAGGTTGACGTCAATTGCTCATGGTAACATCTGAACCCACTTTGGATGTTAACAGATTTCGTGCCCCATTAAATAAATGTGAGGCATTTTTCTGTGATCAGTGTGTTTAAAATTATGATTCCAAAAGAATGATGATGATGCACCCTCGTGTTTTTTTTATTCTTTTCTGTTACATTTATTCCATTTTCTAAATTGAGGGGAATAATTGTTGGCTACTTTGTAATTATATTGCAGGAAACTTGCTGGAGGAAAAGAATTATGTGGGCACTGCATGAACAATAAACCAACTGAGTCATCTTACATGAATATTTTAAGATAATGCTCATGTAGTCTACCGCATATATACCTTAATCTTTCAAGTCTTAAGCTCTGTTTCTGGATGTTGAAATATTTTTATTTTTGTTTAGAGATACAGCACAGTAACAGGCTCTTTTGGCCCAATGAGACTGCATCATCCAATTACACCCTTGTGACTAATTAACCTACTTTAATTCCTTGGTGTTATTATCCTAGAGGACCTGCCCTGGGTTGAGCACACAAGTGCCATTACAAAGAAAGCACAGCAGCACCTCTATGTTCTTATAAATTTGCAAAGATTTGGCATGTCAAGTAAAACTTTGACGAACTTCTATAGATGCACAGTGGAGAGTATATTGACTGGCTGCATCACAGCCTGGTATGGAAACACCAATGCCCTTGAACAGAAAAGCCTACAAACAGTCCATCACGGGTAAAGCTCTCCCCACCAGTGAGCACATCTATATGGAGCACTGTCGCAGAAAGCAGCATCCCTCATCAAGGAACAACCCCATCCCCCCCCCCGCCAGGCCATGCTCTCTTTTTGCTGCTGCTATCAGGAAGGTGGTACAGGAGCTTCAAAATCGTACCACGAGATTCAGGAATAGTACTACTTGTCAACCATCAAGCTCCTGAACCAGAGGGGAACAACTTCACCCAACTTCACTCACCGCATCATCACAACCCACAACCTATGGACTCACTTTCACGGACTTTTCATCTCATATTCTTGATATTTGCTGCTCATTAATTATCATTATTTCTTTCTTTTTGGACTTGCAATTTATTGTCACTTGCATATTGGTTGCTTGTCTGTTCTGTTGGGTGCAGCCTTAGATTGATTAAATCGTATTTGCTGTGAATGCCCGTAAGAAAATGAATCTTAGGGTTGTGTATGATAAATTTTGATTTACTTTGAACCAACCTGTACATCTTTAGAATGCAGGAGGAAACTAAAACACCCAGAGGAAATCTACACATTCATGGGGCGAATGGATAATCTCCTTACAGGCGGTCATGGAATTGAACCTGGGATTCTGGCAGTGTAACAGCATTGTACTGACACAAAGCATCATCCACAACTGTAAACCGACCCAGAGTGTATGCATATTATACTCTGTGGCCACTTAATTAGGTAGAGAAGTGGAATCCAGTGTGGCCTTCTGCTGCTTTAGCCTGTCCACTTCAAGGTTCGATGTACTGTGTGTTTAGAGATGCTCTTCCGCACACCACTGTTGTAACCTGTGGTTACTTGAGTTACTGACACCTTCCTGCCCTTTTGAACCAGTCTAGCTATTCTCCTCTGACTGTCATTAACAAGGTATTTTTGCTGCTCACTGGATTTTTTTTTCATTTTTCACACTATTCTCAGTAAATTCCAGAGATAGATGCATAAAAATCCCAGGAGACTGGCAATTTCTGAGATACTTAAACCTGGCACCAACAATCATTCCACCGACAAAGTCACTTCGATCACATTTCTTCCCCATTCTGATGTTTGACCTCAACAACAACTGAACCTCTTGACCATGTCTGCATGCTTTTATGCGTTGAGATATTTAGACATGATTGGCTGATGGATATTTGAGCTAATGAGCTGGTGTTCCGGTGTACCTAATAAAGTGACCACTGAGTACATTTTCATAGTCTTCGTCCAAAGGTGAGATGCAAAACTGGCCAATATTCAACAATACTGTTCAGAATGATGATCAGTTTGGAGTATTTCAAGTGAGGTATCAAATATTTTACAATCGTCAGTTTTTGGTGATAAAAAATGAAAATTTTGAAACAGTGAAAAGCCTAAATATAATTTTTAGTGACTTGACTGGTGAAACTCTATGTAAATGAATTGAAATCTAAGAAGCGCCAAGAACACAATCCAGCTGGTATTGTACCTTAAATTCAAGAAATTCTGAAGATGCCAGAAATCCAAAACAACATAAACAAAATGCTGAAGAATTCGGCAGGTCAGGCAGCATCCATGCAAATAAACAAGCAGTCAACATTTTGGGCCGACCCTTCCTCAAGACTAGAGTAATTCAAACGATACAGTAATCATTAAACATACAAAGAAACTATCTGGGACAAAGATCCATTTGTAAGGATGGAAACCTAATCAGCGTGATTGTAGTCAAAGTTCAAAGTAAATTTATTATCAAAGTACATATATGTCACCATTTTCAACCCTGATATTCCGTTTCTTGTGGGCATACTCGGAAAATCTATAGAATAGGAATAAAGGGGGCCTATTCTGGTTGGCTGCCGGTGAATAGTGGTGTTCCTCAGGGGGCAATACTGGGACCGCTACCTTTCACATTGTTTGTCAATGATTTGGATGATGGAATTGATGGCTTTGAGGCATGATACGAAGATAGGCTGAGGAAGCAATGCGATTGCAACAGGACTTACACAAATTGGAAGAGTGGGCAAAAAAGGGGCAGATTGAATACAGTGTTGGGAAATGTATGATAATGCATTTTTGCAAAAGGCACAATCATGTGGACTATTATCTAAATGGGGAGAAAATTCAAACATCAGAGGTGCAGAGGGACTTAGGAGTCCTTGTGCAGGACTCCCAGAAGGTTAATTTACAGTTGAGTCTGTGGTAAAGAATGTAAATGCAATGTTGGCATTTATTTTAAGGGAACAGAATATAAGAGCAATTCAGAGACTGTAGGGCTAAAGCACATTGCAAATGTATTCATGGATGAGTCCTGATGAAGGGTCTTGGCCCGAAATGTCAACTGTTTATTTCTCTCAATAGATACTGCCTGAATTGCTGAGTTCCTCAAACATTTTGTGTGTATTACTCTGGATCTCCAGCCCGCAGATTCTCTTGTGTTAACAACATGTTTATGAAAGGATTTTAAAAAGCAAGGATAAAATGGTAAATATTTGGCTAATAAATAAACCATTAGCTAGTTGTTGTTCCCCAATGTTCGAAGTCATCAAATTCAAATTCTGACTACAGTGTAGATTTTGAGAGTTAGAAAACAGACAAAAAGATAAAAGGCCTAATTAGTTGTGTAGCTAAGTTTAAACTGATCTATCAAAGTACACAAAGCCCATAAAGAACATGAAGCTGCTGATTAAACAGCTATCATCGAGACAACCATTGATGCCTTTTGAGCAGAAATTGTGCTCAGATATAAATAGACATAGAGAGAGCCAAATTTAGATCTGAAACCAGTAGCTGTAAGTATCGGGGATCAGCAGAACCCCTCTAGGTCTTCCTGTAACTGGTCATTTCCGAACGGGTACTTCCCCCCCTCAAACTCCGTTAGCTTATCACTCGTTTCAGTTGCAAAAACTTAACGGAGTTTCAGAGTAATGATAAATAATCACTTGACAATATGCAAATATCAATATTTTCCACTAAAACATAGTCCATTTATTTTTGGCTCAGTTTTAGTGTCAACCCTTTCATTTTTTTTATTATAGTAGTTAGCAATATTCTGACCATGATTTTTTCTACCATAGCATTGAAAATGATTTGGATGATGCAAAATTAACATGAATGCATCTTTGAGGATGACAGGTTAAAACATTCCAATGACCAGTGGTGTTGCACAGGGCTCTGTTTTGGGACCCCTGCTCTTCATGATTTTTATAAATGACTTGGATGAGGAAGTGGAAAGGTAGGTTAGTAAGTTTGCAAATGACACGAAGATTGGTTGAGTTGTGGATAGTGTGGAGGGTTGTTGTAGGTTGTATCAGGAAATTGACCGGACGCAGAGCCGGGTGAGAAGTGGCAGATGGCACTCAATTCAGAAAAAAGTGAAGTGATTCATTTTGGAAGGTTGAATTTGAAGGCAGAATGCAGGGTTAATGGCAGTGTGGAGGAACAGAGCCATCTTGGGTCCACATCTATGGATCCCTCAAAGTTGCCACACAAGTTGATAGGGTTGTTAAGAAGCTGTATGATACATTGGCCTTCATTATTCAGGGGAATTAAGTTCAAGAGCTGCGAGAATGTTGCAGCTCTATAAAACCCTGGTTAGACCACACTTGGGAGTATTGCGTTCAGTTCTGGTCACCTTATTATAGGAAGGACGTGGAAGTTTTAGAAGGACGCAGAGGAGATTTACCAGGATGCTGCCTCGATTTGAGAACATGTCTTATGAAGATAGGTTCAGCAAGCTAGGGCTCTTCTCTTTGGTGTGGAGAAGGATGGGAGGTGACATGATAGAGGTATACAAGATCTTAAGATACAGAGGTAGAGAGGATAGCCAGAGACTTTGGCTGTAAAGCCAGATAGATGAGGGGTATTTAAGAAACTCTTAGATGATGTGAAACATTTTGTGTTTCACATGATGATATGAAAATATATGGTTATGTAACACGGAACGGTTAAATTGATCTTGGAGTGTGTTAAAACTTCTGTGTTCTATGTTCATCTGGCAAAGGAGCTAGCTAATTTAAAATAAGTTCATGAATAATACCTCACTATTGCTGACAGTAATTTGTAATTTGCAATAACTATTTTCTGAATGTAAACTGTTTGTATAGTATATTATTTGTTTTGTTATTGTCCAACTGGGTCCGAAAACACAGTTCAGCATTGGAATCTTATTTAATAAGCAGACTATAGCAGATAATAGAATTTCAATGTATTGCATTGTAATCAGTGGTATACTAATCAGTAATTTTCAATTACAAATAACAATATTGCATTTCAATTCTACCTCAGGAAGATGCCCAGGCCAGAAATAATCATCAAGGCATCACAGCTCGTGCTCAAGATCGAAAGAGGCTGCAGACAGTTGCAGACTCAGTCAGCTCCATCATGGGCACAAACCTTCCCAGCAGCCAGGACATCTTTAAGAGGTGGTGCGTCAGGAACGCAGCACCTGTCACTAAGAATGCTCACCACCTGGACATGCCCTCTTCTCATTACTACCATCAGAGAGGAGGTACAGGAGCATTTTAGGAACGGTTTTCCCCCTCCACCATCAGATTTCTGAATGGTCCATGAACCCATGAATACTTCCTCACTGCGTTCTGATGGACACACAGCGCTGACTCTTTATTCCTTTCCGTGACAATGCCTGACCTGTTGAGTTCCTCCAGCGTTTTGTAGTAAGCTCTTTGGGCTCATGCAGGGAACTACAAAGTGTTGGGCTCCGAGGTCTTTGGAGCACTTGAATTGATTAATTGTTGTTTATTGAAAATTGTTAATCACTGAGGGTTTTTTATCAAGTGACTCGCTCTTAGTAATGCGGTCTCCTGGTGCTTTCTGTTTAAGCTTGTTAGGTTTATTTTGATAGACTCGGGGATTACTTGTATTATTTAAGTGAACACCCGATTAGCACTAATTGCGGGGTCCTAGTTATGAGAAAGTTACGTCTCACAGTGTCACTCGGCCAAGCCACTGATGTTCTGTTAGAATTCTCGTAAATAAACCTTGGTTGCCGTCTCTACATTACTGTCTTTCCTCCACACTTGGGATCTGACATTGCCAGCATACATCGAGAAACATTTTGAGTTTAAGTCTAAGCAAGTGGACATTTTGGGGCAAGACCCTTCATTTGGACTGGAAAAGAAGCCAGGATTCTGCCCTCTTCCTTTCCAGTCCTGATGAAGGGTCTCGGCCCAAAACATTGATTGCTTACTCCTCTCCACAGGTGCTGCCTGGCCTGCTGAGTTCCTCCAGCATTTTGTGTGTGTTGCTTCAGATTTCCAGCATCTGCAGAATCTCCGGCCTTTACCTCCTCTCCAAGAGTCTGATGTTGGACCTGCAGCTGACCAGGTCTGTCCCACGTGTGGATTAAATATGTAAAGGGTCCCTATGCTGGGATAGTCGTCTGGAAGAGGGTACTGATTTAACTATTCTTCCAGTGAATTAACGTGTGACATGTTTAGGTTTGATAGCCATCGAGTCTTTTCTAACTCCTTCACGGATGACATTTACCAGTATAAACCCCTGCCGATGCCATCAGGGCTTCACCATGGAGGTTAAAAAGGTTTCGATGAAGATCACAAATAACTTCATTTAACATGATCATCAGTGATGATTTTGTTTTCCCATGCTAGCAGGAAATTGTGGGTCAATTAATTATCAGAAAAATATTTATGCGACAGGGCAGAGCAGTTGGTGGCAAGTCAAATAATGAAACTTCCAAGAATTGATCAGAAATGAATCAGAAACTAGAGAAAATCTGCAGAAGCTGGAAATCTGAGCAATACACACAAAATGCTGGAGGAACTCAGCAGGCCAGGCAGCATCTATGGAAAAAAGTAGAGTCGATGTTTCGGGCTGAAACCCTGAGAAATGAATCAGAATTTATGTTCAAATGCCCTCAGGGGAGTAAAGGAAAACTTCCACACACAGATACAATGGATTATTTGGAAACTGCTGCTAAATATACATCAAGATAGGATTGGCTTTTTTGGTGTCACATGCACATTGAAACATGCAGTAAAATGCATCATTTGTGTTAAAGTTCAAAGTAAATTTATTATCAAAGCAGATAGCTCGGCCAGCACATGTTTGTCTAGGGGAAGACAGCCTCTGGCCCAGTCAAACTGAGGAATCTCGTTTGTGTGGATGCTGTGTGATGTGTTGCCCAGTTACAAATCCAAACCGCAAAATATCAAGACAGTACACCATATGCAATTAAGTGAGTCAACTTTATAAATCTTAATCTGACTATAGGGTTAGTAAAGAAAATAAAATGAAAAAGGGCCAATTTTAATGGAACAGACTAATGTGCATGTTGGAGCTCATGATTTCGTCCAGTCGTTTTCCATCGACCTCGTCTGAGTGTCGCCAACCTTCCGACCCTTGCTGCTAGTCCACTCCACCTACCAACTCTCTCCCCTCACATCTTCTCTCTTCATCTCTCGCCGACAAAAGAACGCAAAAACCCTGCTCCCAGACCCACAAGAACAATATGCCTCTCATTGGCTAACATACATTCCAAAGGCCCCATTATCTCCAGTCATAACCCAAACATTACTGCTACAGAGAAGCCACTACCTTAGCAGTGAAACCTTACAGAGCGTTATACTCATATATGTCACCGTATACAACCCTGAGATTCATTTTCTTGCGGGCATACACAATGAATCCAGAATAAAATAATAACTACAATAGAATCTACGAAAGACCACACTAACTTGTGCGCTCAAACAATGTGCAAAAGACAACAAACTGCAAATATAAAAAAGAATAAATTAATAAATATAGTAAATGAACAATAAACATCAAGAACATGCGATGAAGGGTCCTTGACAGTGAGTCCATATGTTGTGGGTACAGTAGTGACAGCACAAGTGAAGTTGAGACAAGTTCTCAAGTCAGCAAGGATTGTACTGGGGGCAGCCCACAAATGTCACCATGCTTCCAGTGCCAACATAGCAGGTGCACAACTCACTAACCCTAACACACACATCTTCAGACTGTGGGAAGGAACCAGAGCGCCCAGAGGAAACCCACAGGGTTTACGGGGAGAATATACAAACTACTAACAAGGCGGTATCAAGAATGTAATCCTGCCTGTTGATCGCTTGGCACGATAAAACGATGCTCTAGCCACTATGATGCCTTGTGTACCAATACTGTGGTATGCAGTTAATTTTCAGCCATGTGTCGGCTGGAACAACACTTGTGTTGTCTGCTCGTTACTATGATTTCAGCATGTGCGGCATTAATTGCACTGTTGTTTGGGTCCCGTGTGATGTGCGAAGGCAATCTCATGAGTGGTTAGAGCCAGTTCAAACTCGTTTGTGCAGCTTAATGGCAGCCTGGGTCTGTTCAAGGAGAGGCACATTGCAGCCGCAAGCAGATGACAGAAGTTATTTTGGAGATTTTTGCAGCTTGCTGCAGTTGATTGCAGAATAGGGGTGAGCACAGAGCACCTCAATTTTCCCACCAAGCCTGAAGCTTTGAGTCCAGTGACAGAGAGCGGAAGAGGTGTTTTAACCGCTTGCTGCCTGCAAAATTAGCACAAAGTAAATGAATGCAAAGTCAAGTGCAGGAGTGCAGATACAAGGACCTGGATGGGGTGCATGAAGTTTAATACACATCAAGAACAGGGGATGTATCCGTATATACCATGCACCACCAGATACATTGTGTTCAATATGTTAGACAACTATAAAATCCCCATACTGGTAACGTTCTCCAACTCTTTCTACACTTCACTGGTGAGTGTATCGATACTGCTTCCTGCACCCATGCTAAGCTCATCAATTTCCTCAACTTTGCCTCCAACTCCCTCAAAGTTAGCCAGTCAATTTCTGACAACTCTCTCTCCTTTCTTGACCTTTCTGTCTCCATCTCCGAGGGCAGATTGTCAACTGAAATCTTTTATAAACCTAAGGACTCTCACAGCTATCTTGACTAAATCTCTTTCCACCGTGTCATTGTAAAAGTGCCATTCCCTTTTCTCGGTTCCTCAATCTACACTGTCTTTCTATTTTAGCAATCCTCTTGAAGGGTCTCAGCCCGAAATGTCAACTACCTATACCCCTCCAGAGATGCTGCCTGACATGTTCAAAATTCAAAGGTTGAAGTAAATTTATTATATGTCACCATATACTACCCTGAAATTAATTTTCTTGCGGACATTCACAGTGAATACAACGAAATGCAATAGAATCAATGAAAACTCACACAATACAGACAAACAACCAGTGTGCAAAAGACAACACAAAATGAAAACAAAAACAAGTAATAACAATAAATAAATAAGCAATAAATATCGAGAACATAAGAGGAACAGTCCTTGAAAGTAATTCCATAGGTTGTGGAACCTGTTGTGTTCCTCCAGCATTTTGTTCTATATTTCCAGCATCGACAGAATCTCTTGTGGTTATGACCATTACTTATGTCATTTGTGATATTGGTCCATTGACATTTTTTTGTTCTAAAGCCACAACTCTTTCAAGGATTGTTTCATGCGAGTAACTGTTTATTATTAGACTTGTCGTTGGGAAAGGAAAGTTTCAGGAAGAGATATTTGACACAAAGAAAAAACAACTAAGGACGCTGGTTCTTTCACAAATAAAGTATCATCACTGTAGTTTATTGACTATGTCAAGTATTTGAGAGTGTTGAAAGTGTTGAGAGATAATGAAAAAACTAGTCAGTCTGTAATCTACAAATTATTGTTGCTGCAAGTTTCACAGAGGCAACGTCAAAATTCATAAGCTTAAAGTGAATTTATTTTTGAAGTACATATGTATCACCATATATAATCCTGAGATTCGTTCAGAGTAGAACAAAGAAATATGACAGAACCAATAAAAACTACACACAAACTATGCAAATACGTAACAACTAACAATAAAGACAAATAAATAATTCTGAGAACATGAATTCCAGAGTCCTTGAAAGTGAATCCGTAGGTAGTGGAATTTGTTCAGTGTTGAAGTGAGTGAAGTTATCCACACTGGTTCAGGACACAGTGTTAGAAATTTAACCATGACTATGGATACATGAAAGAAACTGTCTATGCATTTCCTTTCCTCTGAGTTCAAGTACTGCGAGATAATGTTCCAGCTCTATAAGACCCTGTTTAGACCAAACTTGGAATATTGCGCTCAGTTCTTGTCCCCTCAATTTTGTTGGATCTCAGCAAGTCAGGCAGCATCGATAGAGGAGGATAAACGGTTGATGTTTTGGGCTGAGACCCTTCATCAGAACTCCCTATATCAGGATAAATTTCACTGATAAAACAATCTTCAATTACTTCCTTCAGCCTTTTATCGCTCTCAACTCCTCTCCCCCACTGCTCTTCAGCATTCATTTCTTCTGTATTCATTTCTTAGAAGGGATTTGGAAATAATTCAGAAAATGTGTATCTCAGGTGGTTGATGGTTGGGTTGAGTGGTTCTTCGATCTTGGCAATTTACTTGCAAATGGTTTGTCACCGTATGATGTCTCCAGATGGTGTTTCCTCCTATGGTGATGAAACGTTTGCAAGAATTGCCAAGATCAGAGAACAATTCAACCCAATCAAGAAATGACTTCTCCAAGACATTACTTTTGAATCTTTATCTGCCTTGTTCATTACAATAGTTTGTTCAGCTATTAATTGAGAATCAGATTTACATAATCATGGCTTTACCTCAATATCTACTGATCTCGTCTCCTTTGTGTTTGAACCAGTCTCTCAGCATATTGCATTGTTTTGATTATTCACGTTCAATCACCTATTTGGCTGAATTATTTGATGTGTTCTCAGGGCCTCTTCTCCAGAGCTGAAACTCTCCCCAAATATTTTAATTTTTTAAAATTTATTTAGAGATACAGCTAGGGTTGCCAACTTTCTCACTCCCAAATAAGGGACAAAAGTAGCAGTCGAAAACTGGACACTTGTGTTTACCCCGAGAAAGACTACGATAACCATGAAGCCTTGCGCGGGCACCTGTATGTACATGCGTGACGTGCGCATGCGTGTACATGCCAATTTTTTTCTACAAATCGGTTTTGGCTTAATCTTCCTGATTCTAATACACTGTACATACATTATTTCTACTTTATATAGGCTGTGTATTTATCATATCATTCCTGCTTTTACTGCATGTTAGTGTTATTTTAGGTTTTATGTGTTATTAGTATGATTTGGTAGGTTATTTTTTGGGTCTGGGAACGCTCAAAAAATTTTCCCATATAAATTAATGGTAATTGCTTCTGCGCTTTACGCCATTTCGGCTTACGAATGGTTTCATAGGAATGTTCTACCTTAGCGGGGGAAATACGGGACAAGGGCGGTCCCGTATGGGACAAACCAATTTAGCCCAATATATGGGATGTCCCAGCTAATACGGGACAGTTGGCAACCCTGGATACAGCACAGAATAGGCCCTTCTGGCTCTTCAAGTTTCACTGTCCAGAAACCCACCGATTTAACCCTAGACTAACCATGGGATGACTTACAATGACCAAGCAACCGACTACCCCGTTTGTCCTTGGACTGTGAGAAGAAACCAGAGGAAATGCACGTGCACATGGGAAGACACATACAAACTTGCTTACAGAGGTCGTTGAAATTGAACTCTGAACTCCAACGCCCCCAGCTGTAATACTATCACGCTAACCGCTATGCTACCGTGGTACCCCCTAGCATAACGAAATTAACAATAGTGCATTTCTATTGACACAGGAAGGAACATATAAAGTTGTTTATGGAGGACATCGGAATTGAACTCTAAACTCCAACACGTTGAGTTGTAATAGCATTGCATTAACCGCTACATTACTGTGGCATCCCCTACCATAACCATATTAATAACAGTGGATTTCAATCCACTCCTGTACTGTGACAGCATCACTTTATTACAAAAGTTGCTTACTTTCAATTTACTCACTACCTCTGCACCATTCCTCAATACATTATGACTATATATAAGATCTAGGAGCAAAATTAAGGTTGGCCTATTGCATCTGCTCCACCATTTCATCATGGCTGATCCATTTTCCCTCTCAGCTCCAATCTCCTGCCTTCTCCCCATATCCCTTCATACCTTGTCTAAACAAGAATCTATCAAACTCTGCCTTAAAAATAAATAAAGGCTTGGCCTCCCCAGCTGCCAATGGCAAAGAAATCCACAGATTCGCCACTTTCTGGCTTAAAAAAAATTCTCCTCATCTCCATTCTAGAAGGACATCCCTCTACTCTGAGGATGTCCCCTCTGGTCATAGCCTCCTCCATCATAGGGAACATCCTCTCCACATCCACTCTATCAAGGCCCTTCACCATTTGAGAGGCTTCAATGAGATCACAATGAGACCATTCTCAATGAGAACAATTAGTTGTTGTAAGCCACATTCATGCTTTTTTCATCTGGACTTCAGATTTGCTACCATTGATACATGTTGTGAAATTGGATTTGCAACAGCAGTATGGAACAATACATTAGTAATTTTTTAAAGTTACAGTAAGAAATATAAAAAAAAACAGGTAGTGTAAAATGGTGATGATGAGCATTCATAAAATGTTCAGTAACTGACAGCAGAGGGGAAGTAACTGTCCCTAAAATGTTGAAAGTGTATCTTCAGATTCCTGTACCTCCTCCCTGATGGTAGTAATGAGAGGAGGGCTCTTAGCTTCCCATGTTCCACTGTCACAAACTTTAGCTCACCCAAGCTTTGAGCACTCTCCTTAAAACCATACGATACCTGGTCCAGTTGTTAGCCTGCTTTTATTTATTTACATTGTCTATGGTCCCATCATGCCTCTAATTCTCTTCCCGTATCCCGTACTGAGAAAATATTTGGCATGGCTTTGTAACTTCTATCAGTCAGCAGACTTGCCTGCCACACCATATAGTTCATAGGACTGAACGCAATTTAAACTTAGATCAAGTGCAAATATGTTTTGGTTTCATGTGAACTAATATTTTAGTTTTTAAGTGCAAAAGGCGACAGTGGTTTTATTGTAAACAGCTGACCAATATCCTTTACCAGCAGCTCATCAGCTTAGGCACAATGGTTGCAAGTTCTCTTCAAATCATTTTTTCCTTGTAACTTTCTTCTACGGAACGTTTCTCCACAAGTAAACAAACATTTTTCACATGGAATAATTTTTGGATCTCCTAGTACTTTCGGATATGTGCAAGGAAAGCACAAAAAGATTAAGAAAAGAAACAAAACTCAGGATGTGAAGATAAAGAGTAATTATTTTAAATGCCTAACAAATAGAGCTGGCAAAATAACAATGGTGTCAAACATGCAACTAGATTTGCATGCTTTGTTATCAACAACAGAATTCTATATAATACCGATAGATAATCAATTGTTGAAGTTTATGGAATCATAAATTGAATTTTGGTATTATTCATTTACATACATCTCTAATTCAGTACAACAATGGACGCAGTTTTAAATCTATGCACTGGCTTTGTGGTTTCTTACTTCGTTGGTACCTGTAAGCAAACAAATCTTAAGGTGTATGATTTATACATTCCTTGATAATAAATGTACTTTGAATCATCTGTTCCAAAATTTCAATGAAATTATATTTAGGGTGGTGGGGTGGAGATATGTCACTGCCAAGGGAGGTGTAAGGCGCTCCTTCCCTCCACTAGCCTGCAGGTCACCCTTGGGCAAAGTGTAGCACTTGCTTAGATCCCCACTCAGGGTTATTTGAAGCCATGGGAGCAGGTGGTGGATGGTTGTATGAGCAGCTAGTGCATATCACAAGTCCTGGTTGTGGGACCACTGTCATCAGGCAGCCAATCTCTGAAGAGTATTAATAATGGCTAGGGTCATCTGTCTTGTAAAGACACTGCCCAGAAGAAGGCAATGACAAACCACTTCTGCAGAAAAATTTGCCAAGAACAATCATGGTCATGGAAAGACCATAATCATCTATGTCATACAACTTGGCACATAACGAAAGAACGAACTGTATATTTGAGACACGGTAAACACAAATATGCTGATATAACAATGGAATCGATGAAACATGCTGGAGGTATGATGCAAGGTAATATATATCCATGAAAAATACATTCCACGGCAACTTTATTGAGTATATCTGTACACCTGCTCGTTAATGTAAATATCTAAATAGCTGATCGTGTGCAAGTAACTTAATCCATAAAAGCACGCAGACATGGTCAAGAGGTTCAGTTGTTGTTTGGACCAAACATCAGAATGGGGAAGAGATGTGATTTAAGTGACTTTAAACATGGAATGCTTGTTGGTGCCAGATGGGGTAGTTTGAATATCTCAAAAACTGCTGATCACCTGGGATTTTCATGCACTACAGCCTCTAGAGTTTACAGCGCATGGTGCAAAAAATACCAAAAAACAGCAAGCGGTAGTTCTGTGGGTGGAAACACCTTGTTAATGAGAGAGATCAGAGTAGAGTGGTGACAGTATCTCAAATTACCACACGTTACAACAGCGGTGTGCAGAAGACCACACCGTTTTCCATTCCTATAGAATGTTCAGTCTAATTTTATTTTCTACCGCTGTGTGGACCACCCATTTCTTTGATCAGGAAATTTTTATACGGCCTGAAAACTGCAGGACATTTTTAATGTTTTTGTTTGCAATATGCATACTATGAATATTTAGAATAAAAACCGAAAACAATCACAGACTTTTGATTTTATTCATTAATTGAAGAGTGTAACGCAATACAGTACGGCAAAAAGAATTTTTTACATTTCGTAAACTGGCAGAAAAATGAAAAGGATATACTATGCTATATGCATAATACAATGTAATACACAAGCCTGTAAAATAAACTATTTATCCACTACTGCAATATTCTCCTTTTGTGAGCATGTAAATTAAATAGCAAACAATAGCTATTATTTCACGCAGAGCCATTGTGTACCAGTAGATGGAGTTGGTAAATTCCTCCATAAAAACATCAGTAAGTACTAAAGCTGAGAAGTTTTAGCAGTAAGATGACTGAACTCCCTGCTACCACCCAGGTTCTCATCACATATGAAGCGCCAGCTCTTCACATCCTTTAAATGCTATAATCTAGCTGCAATATTGAAAGCTGGCATATTTGTACTTTTTGTTAACATGATAACAAACAGAATCAGAATGAGAAATATACACATACATATTACATGTGATTGTTTCTCCAGATATCTATCTCTCTTTCCCCCTCTCCCCAGCTCTCTCTCCCTATCTATCTATCTATCCATAATACACACTACACAGTGCAAAGTCTTAGTCACACATATAGCTAGGATGCCTAAGAATTTTATTCAGTACTGTAGTGATTTTATGTATTGCACTGTACTGCTGCCACAAAATAGATTTCATGACATACGTGAGTGATGATAAATCTGATTCTGATCTGGGTCTCTATTGTGGGCTGAGAATGGGAAGGGGACAGGGAGAGGGGAATCATGGTTGAAAAAATGGAAAGAGAGAGGGGAGGGAGTGGAAAGCATGAGAGAGACAATCTGTAATAATCAATAAACCAATTACTTAGAATCAAATGACCTTGCCTGGTGTGTCAGGACTGGATGTGTTTGCACCTGCACCACACCCGCCTCTGGCACTCCCTTTTCTGCCACCTGTCCCACACCCCTCCTCCCACAGCACTCCACCCTCACCATTCCCAACATCCTTTCCTCCCGCCAAGTTTACACACTCTCTCACCGCTCCATGTTGACAATACAGAGGCAAAAAATATAGCGAGGTAACGTTCATGCATAGGTTCATTGTTCATTCAGAAAGCTGATGGTGTCGGGAAAGGAGCTGTTTCTAAAATGTTGAGTATGTCTCTTCAAGCTCTTGGACCTCCTCTCTGATGGTGGCAATGAGAAGAGGGCATGTCCTGGGTTTACGGGAGATCTTCATGACAGATGCTGCCTTTTTGAAGCATCACCTTTTAAAGATGTCTTTGACACTGGGGAGGCTAGAGCCCACAATGGAGCTGGCCAAGTTTGCAACTTCTTCCGATCCTGTACAGTGGAGTCCCCATATCAGACGGTAATGCAACCAGTTAGAAAGCTCTCCACAGTGCATTTGGTGACATAGTCACCTCCAAATCCAAATGAAACATAGCCACCATCATGACTTATTTGTAATGGCATTGATATGTTAGGTAATGTTTAGAAAGATGTCAGAAAGGGAACTGCTTCATTATCAGGGGATCATAAACACAAGAGACTCTGGAGTAACACGCACAAAATGCTGGAGGAGCTCAGCAGGTCAGGCAGCATCTATGGACAGAAATAAAGAGATGAAGAGTCTCAGCCTGCAAATCTACTCTTTATTCCTTTCAATGGATTCTGCCTGACTTGCTGAACCCCCCGCAGTGTTTTCTATGTGTTACTCATTATCTGGGAAGTTGGGAATCAAATTGAACGCAGTGAACTCCCACTATTGAACCCATTAGAAAAGAAAAGCTACTGAGCGAACACAAGGTTGGAGTTAGAAAGGAAAACATAAATTTGCATAGATACAACTGGTAATTCCATCATATACATACATCACTTTGGGAAAAAATAATGATATATAAAATCACTGTTCCCCATCATGCAGTGCAATTCACAAGTTAAACCCCATGTATGGTGACAAATATTACCACTCATCAATACAGGTCCAAATATTGCCCACAATTTGCTGTATGTGAGGAGGAAAATCTGAGTCCTGATGAAGGGTTTTGGACCAAAACTTTGACCACTTTTGCCTCTCCATAAGATGCTGCTCGACCTGCCGAATTCCTCCAGTACTTTGTGTGTTGCTCTGGATTTCCACCATCGAAGAATCTCTTGTGTATATGCTTCATTATCTGGGGAGTTCGGAATTGAAACGAATGTTGTGAACTCCCACTCTGAGCCCATTGCAAAAGGAAGATGATTGATGAAGCAGTTGGAGATGATTGCGCCAGAAGATTCTGAGTACACAGTCCCTGAAGAGTTCCGTCACCAATGTCATGGGATTGAGATAATTTGCCTCAATGAACCTGATCTATCTTTCTTTGTGCTGAGTTACTAAGAAACAATTTGATTCCAATGAAATCCTATTCCCAATGCAGGCTGATATTCCTTCGTAAATATAATTAACAGCAATAATATACAGTTCTGGTCACCCCATTATAGAAGAATGTTGAGGCTTTGGAGAATGTGCAGAAGAGGTTTACCACGATGATGTCTTGATTACAGAGCATGTGCTATAACTAGAGATTGGACAAGCTTGAGTTTTCTCTGGAGCAGTGGAGACTGAAGGGAGATTGCAAAGGACTACAACATTATAAGAGGTCTAAATAGAGCAGACAGACAATATATTTTCCCAGGATTGAAATATCTAATACCAGAGGGCATACATTTGATGTGAGAGGGGATCATTTCAAAGGACATGTCATGGGGAATCAACGATACCTTGGGCAACATCTTCCAGATAGCCAATCCCTTAAATTATTTCACTTTCTCTACGCCTTCTGCTTGTTCCTTTTGTTTTGTTTGTGTTACAGAAACTGTTAGAAGCTGTAATGTACAGTTTGAAACTCGATCGAATGATCTAGCACTCTGCTGCGTTTGGAGAGGTACCTTGTGGAGATCGGAGACGGAGACCCAGAAAGGACTGAAAACACGAGCAACTTTGATGTGCGTTGCTTGAATTTCCAGCATCTACAGAATTCCTTGTGTTTGCGACTGAAAACACGAGGTGACTTGTGGAAAGGACCGCAGACGGGCTGTGGTGACATGAATAACTCCATCTCAAAGCAGCAAGGAAGATTGAAACATCCAGGTGAATGTGGACGGGGTCAGCTATTGCTCCCAACAGAGGCAGAAAGATGTTTATGATATTCTGAAATTTATGTGATTATTGGGCTGTATTTTGTATCGGTCTCTTTCAGTTTTTCAGCATTTTCTTTCTTGTGGCCAATTGGTGGGTGAGTGATCTGTCACTTTTTGTGTGTGAGATAGAGGTTGGGGTGTTGATGTTATTGCCTCTGTTTTTTTTGCAAGTGAGGGGGTCGAAGATTGTTATTGTAGCTGGTTTTTTTCTGAGGGAGGGGTTGGGGATTTGTTGCTATTGTTGCTGTTTTCTTTCTGCGAGTGGAGGGGGTCGGGTATTGCTATTGTTGCTGTTTTCTTTCTGCGAGTGGGGGGGGGTCAGGTATTGTTACTGTCACTATTTTCTCCCTGTGGGGATGGCTGGGGTTTTTTGTTATTATTGCCTCTTTTTCTGCAAGTGAAGGGGTTGGGGATTGTTATTGACGCTTTTTTTTCTACTGAGGAGGGGAGGAATTTGATGCTAATATCACTGTTTTTCTTCTGCAGGGGAGGAGGTGAGAGATTTTGGGGCTTGAGAGTTTTGTTTCTTTTTCTTTTTCATGCTGTGGGGGGGAAGGTTGATGTCATTTCTTTCAACAATTTCCATGGACTTTTTGTATTTCATGGCAATCTGGAGAAGACAAGTATCAGAGTGGTATTGTACATACGTATTTAGACAATAAAAGGAACTTTTGGACCTTTGAGTGGTGGGTGTCTGAAATGCACGAGGATATGGACATTGTGTAGGAAGATGAGATTAGTTTGGTTAGCCGTTTAATTACTAATTTAATTGTTTTGGCACAACATTATGGGACGGAGGACCTGTTCCTGTGCTGTACAGTTCTAATATCAGAATCACTAAATACTATATATGACTTTAAGTTAATTGGGAAGACTGGTGTAAATGCCACATCCTTTCTTCCCGCTACTGCCATCACGAAGGAGGTACGGGAGCCTTAAGTCCAACACCACCAGGTTTAGGCACAGCTTTACCCTTCAGACTCGTGAACCAGTGCGGATAATTGCACTCAGCTCAACACTGAACTGATTCCACAACCTAGACTCACTGTCAAGTACTCTACAACTCACGTTTTCAGTATTATCTATTTCTCCATTTATTGACATGTCTAGTTATCTAATAATTGATTTATTATTAGTATTTGTATAGTTTGTCTTCATTTGCACATTGGTTGTTTGTCAATCTTTGTGTGTAGTTTTTCATTGATTCTACTGTATTTCTTTGTTCTACTGTGAAAACCTGCAAGTAGGTGAATCACAGGATTGTATATGGTGACATGTACATACTTTGAATATATTATGCACATAATACTTTGATAATAAATTTACTCTGAACATATTGTGCATATCAGAATATATTTGCAATTTTCCAGGTTCAGGTGAAATTTCTAAGTTTGAATACCACTGGTAAGTGTCCATACAATCAGGGGAACATCCAGAGCCACAAGATGCAGTAGGACTTTATGATATGCAGTCTTGTACTGATAACTGACAAAGAATATTTTACCCCATTTGAACTTTTAAGTAATTCTGTAAGACCACAGTTCTGCATTAGATACTAGAAAATGTGGTTAGTTTATTTGCAAAGCTAAAAAACAATGCCATTTAACAAGATTTTAATTTTCATAAGATGCTAGAAGGAAAAAATGCTGTCCCTTAAAATTATAAGAGGCAAGGTTTGTTTCTTTAAAATATGAAAACAGGATCATGAACAATACCTAATGAGTCTAAACTGCCAACTGAAGTCCTGCAATTATCATTCAATGCTGCTTAAAGATCTGCAGGGTTATGGTGGGATGGTGGTAGGAGGGCAATTGGTTTTGAATCTTGCAATGCAAAGCTTTACATTGAACTTTGAACTTAAGCATTGGCAGAACTCTAGGGCACCAATGAGAGTGCAGCAGTTAGTGCAATGCTATTACAGCACAGGGCACTCCCTGTGGAATGTGTGGGTTTCCTCCAGGTGCTCCAGTTTCCCCTCCATAGTCCAATTTGGTTGGTAGGTTAATTGGTCATTGTAAACTGTACTGTGGTTAGGTTAGGCTTAAACTGGGGGTTGCTAGGCGGCGTGGCTCAAAGGGCCGGAAAGGCCTACTCCATAATGTGTCTCTAAATCAGGGGTTTTCAACCTTTTTGATGCCATGGACCCCTACCAATAACTGAGGAGTCCATAGATCCCTGCTTTAAATAAATAAAACAAAAATAAATAAATAATTTATAGGGCGAGGTTGGCTAGATTAGGTCTTTATTCCTTAGAGTGTAAGAGAATGAGGGGTGACCTTATAGGGGTTTATATAATGAGGTGGATGGCAGCAATCTTTTCCCCAGGGTTGAGGAATTCAAAACTCACAGAGGCATAGACTTAGCGTGTGAAGGCAAAGGTTTATAAGGGACTTCAGGGACAACTATTCGGAACAAGCCACCAGAGGAAGTGTTTGAAGCAGATAGAAAAGCATTGTTTAAGAGTCATTTAGATAGAAACATGGAGGGGTGAGCCTAAGTGAGATATAGGCTGAATTCAGGAAATTGAGACTAGCTGAGTGGGCACTGAATTCAGCTAACAGGCGGCGACAGGCCTGTACCCATGATGCATTGGTTGGTAGCTCTAAGCATTAAGTTTATGAACCATGCTTGTACATATTGACAAAGCAGCACAACAACCTGACAAAAAAAAACTTTGAAACATTGTGTAGTTTAAATAAGAAGATACTAAAGAAGTGACTTCAAGGGTATAATCTCATGGTTACAATGAGAACTATGAAGTACTTGGCCCTGAATATGTGTGGGCTGCAAGTGTGACTATAATAACATCCACATCATGCATTTTCTCACAGCTACCATCGAGCCAGAGGCACAAAACCCTGAGGTCCCACACAACCAGGTTCAAGAACAGCCACTCCATTTCAGCCATTCTGTTCTTGAACCAGCAGCTCAACCCTAGAGTTACCACAGTGATCCATGTTGTTTAGCAACACAATGAATCACTTTCATTTCTCTCCATAGACGCTGCTGAGTTCCTCCAACACAGTCTGTGTTGCTCAAGATTTCCAGCATCTGCAGAATCTCATGTCTCAACTTTTTATTCTGTGTTTTTTTTTATATAAACTTGTGCTTTCTTCTGAATACTGTTTATCAGATGCTGGGTGCCTGTGATGCTGGTGTAAGCTTCTATAATGGCACTCGTGCATACATGCAGTTACACCATCGACAAAGGACTCGATTTTGACCTTGACCATCTTCAGTGTTTTCAGAGTCAATGAAGATATTTATTTGTGGTGGCCTAACAAGTCTTCTTGGTACGATAAGGTATCACAGTCCACCTGCCCCATGTTGCTAAGAATTCATTAACAAACCAATCAATGCTCGGGTACCACTTATAATACCAAGATGATTCTTGGTGGAAAAATCATTGTGACATTACCCACCCTGCACACTGGAATGCAGTTGGTACAATTCCATCTCCTCCAGAACATGCTGTGCAATTCTACACTGCCATCATAGAGAGCATCCTCACATCAACCATTACTGTCTGGTTTGGTGCAGCATCCTCACACAACATATGAACACTACAGTGAACTATCAGGACAGCAGAAAAGATCACTGGCTGCAGTCTACCATCACTGCAGGACTTGTATGTCTCCGGGACAAAGAAATGGGCAGGAAAAATCATTGTGGACACTCCCCAAACTGCAAACTGCCTTTTCCAAAAGCTCCCTTCTGGAAAACACCATAGAGCTATTAAAACAAACACTTTGCACCATCTGAAAAGTTTTTTCCCCCAGGCAGTTAATCTGATCAACTATACTTTTTAGACCCCTCGTCCCCTTCTATCTATTACCCCATCACTGCCCTGCACTACAAACACTTTAAACCACTTTTTGTAATGCTGCTTACATTGTAAATAAATGCTAATATTTATGCATTTATGCAAATTTTATCGCATATCTGTACTTTAACCTCTAATTTTATTTCTTATTTAATTCTTTATTCTGGACGTAGTTGTTTTTTTGTTGCATGCCGTTGAGCAGCACACCAAAGCAAATTGCATATGGCAAATAGCACTGATCCTTGAAACCTTTTTAAAAACTTAACTCCTCGGATTCTAGTAGAGGCTGAGACGGAAGCCCAGGATAAATGCTAGGGAATCGAACCCTTGAGCCATCATTCATCCGGTTTGTATCAGTTGACCCTCAAGGGTTGTTTTGCAATAATTCTGAAGGATATGTTACTCCCTCTTGGAGTTGCATACCAGAGGATGCAATATTTTATTTCAAATGTGCTTTCCAAGGCTCTGCAAAAAAAAATGTTTTCTCCTCATCAGATTCTTTCACTGAATAATATTTTAAATTGTGCTGCTAGTTTTATTTATCTCCTTGCCCAATGTTCCTTTCTTTTATAAATAAGGAAGTGAAACACTTGTGTGCATGGCATGCAGAGTGTTTGGTGGCTCTGGGCCTGGTTAAGTTAAGTTAAGGCATCCGTTAGTCTTGTGAGACCATGGATCTGCACCTGGAAAGTCTTCACTCTCCAGGGCGCTGGCCTGGGCAAGGTTGTATGGAAGACTGGCAATTGCCCATGCTGCAAGTCTCCCCTCTCCACGACACCAATATTGTCCAAGGGAAGGGCAAGGGCCGATACAACTTGGCACTGGTGTCATCGCAGAGCACTGTGTGGTTAAGTGCCTTGCTCAAGAACACAACACGCTGCCTCGGCTGGGGCTCGAACTCACAACCTTCGAGTCGCTAGTCAAATGCCTTAACCACTTGGCCACATGCCCACACGTGGGCCTGGTATTCACTAGAATTCGGAAGAATAAGGGGTGACCTAATTGAAATCTATCGAATAGCAAAAGGCCTTGATAGGATGGTTGTGGAGAGGATGTTTCCTATGGTAGAGAGTCTAAGACCAGAGGAGCCAGTCTCAGAACAGAGGAATGTCCATTTATAATGGAGGTGAGGAGGTATTTCTTCAGCCAGATAGTGGTGAATCTGAGGAGGCCCAGTCATTGGGTATATTTAAAGCAGAGTTGATTCATTCGTGATTGGTCAGGGTATGAAGAGAGAAGGCAGGAGGTTGGGCCGAGAGGAAAAATTGATCAGCCATGATGAAATGGTGGAGCAGACTCAATGGGCCAAATGGCCTATTTCTGCTCGTGCACCTTATGGTCTTACGGCTTTTTCTAATGGACTTTGACATTAACTCATCAGTCAGAATAAAATAGCTTAAAGATTTTCCAGCCATTTACTTAATTTACCCAGAATAATGAGGTGATCTTCCTGAACCCATAAACAATACCTCATAATTTCTTTTTCTGCACTATTTATTTATTTTGTAATTTATAGTAATTTTATGTCTTTGCACCGTACTGCTGTCACAAAACAACATATTTCACCTCACGTAAGACAATGAAAATAAACCTGATTCTGATTTTCTTCACCACATTCAATGTTGATAACTGTAATCTAATTTAGTAACACACACACAAAACGCAGGAGGGGCTCAGCAGGCCAGGCTACAACTATGGAAAAGTTTTAGATTATGAGGACACGCAGTCCTCCTTTATTGTCATTTAGTAATGCATGCATTAAGAAATGATACAATATTTCTCCAGTGTGATATCACAGAAACACAGGACAGACCAACACTGTAAAACTGACAAAAACCCCATAATTATAACATATAGTTACAACAGTGCAAGCAATACCGTAACTTGCTGAAGAACAGGCCATGAGCCAGGTAAAAAAGTTCAAAGTCTCTCGAAAGTCTCACATCTCACGCAGACGGGAGAAGGAAGAAAACTCTCCCTGCCATGCCCAACCACAGTCCGACTCTGAGTCGTCCAAAAACTTCGAGCCTCCGATCAGCCCTCCGACACCGAGCACTGAGCACCATCTCTACCGAGCGCTTCGACCCTAACCCCGGCCGCCAGCAGCAGGCAAAGCCGAGGATTTGGGGCCTTCCCTCCGGAGATCCTCGATCGCACTGTAGCAGCGGCAGTGAACTGGACATTTCAGAAGTTTCTCCAGACGTTCCTCCGTGCTTCTCACAGCTGTCTCCATCAAATCAGAATTGTGCACGGTACCCTATTTAACAAATACGATATCATTTCACCGGAGAGGCCGCGCATGCTGCATCGCACCGCCATCTTCTCCTCCCGCCTTCAGTTGGCGTTTCAGACCAAGACCCTTCATCAGGTCCCTTCATGACTTTCGACCCAGCTGGACCGTGCTGAACTGTCATTCTGCCCAGTTCCATTGCCCTGCACCTGGACCACAGCCCTCCACACCCCTCCCATCTATGTATTTATCCAAACGTCCCTAAGTGTTAAAATCAAACCCACATCCACCACTTCCGCTGGCAGCACGTTCCACACTCTCACCACCCTCTGAGTGAAGATGTTTCTCTTAAATATTTCACCTTTCACCCTTAACCTATGACCTCGAGTTCTAATCTCACTGAACCACAGTGCAAAGGCCTGCTTGCACTTACCCTGTCTCTACATCTTGTAATTTTGGACATCTCTATCAAATCTCCCCTAATTCTCCTATGCTTCAGAGAATAATGTCAGGCAGCATCTGAGGAGAATAATAAATAGTTGACATTTTTGGCCGAGAGCCTTCATTGGAACTGAAAGGGAAGGGGGCAAAAGCCAGAATAAGAAGATGGGAGAAGGGGAAAGAGTTCAAGATGGTAGGTGAAAGGTGTCACCAGGTGAGGGGGATGGTTGATCAGCAGGGAAGGGCTAGGGGAGGGGGATGAAGTAAGGATCTGGGACATGATAGGTGGAAAAGGTAAAGGACTGAAGAAGGGGGACAATAGTGAACCATGAAAGAAAGGGGAGGATGAGGGGAACCAGAGAGAGGTGATGAGCAGATGAGGACATGCGATGAAAGGGGAACCAGAATGAGGAATGGAAAAAGAGAGAACCAGAAGCTAGAAAAGTCAATGTTCATGCAATCAGGTTGAAGGCCTCTATTTACCGGAGGTAGGATCTGCAGAAGTACAGGGCTAGCATCTGCTTGTTTCTTCATTTTAAAACCCAAAATAGGGCTGTCAAAATATCAGCTGTTCTACCATTCGCTGACCTCACCATCCAGCAGCAGAGCAGAAGTGGAAAATATTAGGAACCACTAGAATGTCCACCCCACTGATTTCTCATAATTTTCCCACTATTCTTAGATAGAGTGAGAATAAAAAAATACTATTCTATTTCAGTCCCAGTGTCTCCACGTCTATTTCTAAAATATGTTTTCTCAACCTAAACATTAATAATAGCTCATTATTACATCATTAGGGTATTTCATAACCTCAGACGTTAAATTAATTACTTTTGACGGACAAAATGCAAATAAAGTTATCTACATAAAGCGATATTTCACAGATGGTGAATGAAGTTCTTTAGTTGGTGTTACTCACTAAGGCGAATTTTGTCCAGAATACCATGAGAACTTGCTGCTCTTTTTCAAATAACATCTGCCTGAACCACAGGAATCCATACAACATTTTGCATTCAGAAGTGAGGATATCTGACTACATGCAATGACCCAGTAATGCATTAAACTGTTGGGCTCCATGAAGTTCTGCTCAGGGGAAAAAAGTATCACGTTTACTTCAACGGCAAGAGGCAAGACTAATTAAATTAAAATTATACGGAAGTGAATGATTTCAATTAAAAGATAGAGTATAGAACATAGCAAACATACAGCACAGTACAAGCCCTTCGACCCACGATGTTGTACCCACCTTTTTCATCTACTCTAAGGTCAATCTAACCATTCCCTCCTACACAGTCCTCCATTGTTATATCATCCATGTGCCTATTTGAAAATTTCATAAAAGCCCCTAATGCATCTACCTCTACCATCAGCCCTGGCAGGGTGTTCCATGCACCCATCACTTGGTGTATAAAATACCTACTTCTGTCTTCCCCCCTATACTTTCCTCCAATTACCTTAAAATTATGCACAATCATATTATCTATTTTCTCCTCAGGAAAAAGTCTCTGGCTATGCACTCGATCTTTGCCTCTTATCATCTTGTACATCTCTATCAGGTCCCACCTCATCCTCCTTCGATCCAAAGGGAAAAGCCCTCGGTCACTTAACCTTTCCTCATAAGGCATCCTGGTAAATCTGCGCTATGACTAGATAAACAATGACAGAAAATTTGAGAGAAGTTCTGAACGGTACAGAAGTTGTAATGGAAAAATTAAACTGTTTTATATCATGCATCAAGAAGAGCAGGGAGTTCCCTCAGCATCTGGGCCGGTAGTTAACTAACCACCATGAATCACTTTAACAGACTGTCATGTTTTGGTCAGCATTGTGTGTTTCTCAGACCCAGTCACACAAACAATAGTTTCTGGGCCCTGTAATGATAATCAACGGCAAGCCCATCGAAACGATCACCAGGGTCTCCGTCCCTCCTATTTGCAACATTCACTGGGAGTTTGTTGTTTACAGCTTACCTGTGCTGCGCACTGCATGCATTTTTGAATAACATTTTATTAACTTATTTGCAGTAATGTTTATGTGCTGTTGTGTGATACATGTTGTGTCCATGGTCCAGAGGAACATTGTTTCATTTAATTGTAATAATCTACAGACAGATGACAATAAACTTGGAACTAGAGCTGCAAGCTTGGAGACAGTAATTAGGAAGCACCAGAATAAGACAGAAAATTGTGGAGAGAGGAAAAGAAAACCTAGATAGAATCCATATCTATGTCTAGGTATCTCTGGGATCTCCTTGAGACCCACACGGTCCAACCACCAGTGACATAAATACTTACGCCTGCTGTTCCAACTCCCAACAAATTCCACATACGGAGCAGTGCAGTACCTTAACAAATAAATAGGTGTCCTTTCCCTCCACTTTAACTTGAATTAAATTGTTTCTTTAATCTCTAAGATGACTGCACAATTTCAAGAACTTCCTTCTACGCACATGAAAAGAATTTAATGGAAATGGATGAAATGGCCACATCAAAAATTTATACCTATGTATGTGAAACTTACAGAATAATACTACATAAATCTTTCTTGCTGCGCCCACACAATATCCTTTCATCTCATTTTCAGAAAATGACTGAATATTTCTGCAAGATGAACTTCTGCATTAATTATTTATATGGCTTCTTGACACAGAATGCCAATTAATATCACATTAAGGGCAATTTTGTGTTATGGACTATGAGACCATACGGAGAGATTACAGAGAAAAGAAAATATTCATTCTGGTTTAGTAGAGTGTTCCAGGCTTAAACAAACTCATTTTACAGATGATCCTTATAACCGGTAGACAGAAAGGACTTTCATTCCAACGGATTGGATTGGATTTAAATCCAGGTTACATTGCCCATTCCCTGAATCAGTTTGGTTCATGAATTTGTTAGTTGTTCAGAAAAAGATTGTTTGAATTAGAGCAACTATGTTTTTACCAACTGTAATGGATCATCTCAATATAATATAAATGAGAGACAGTTCCAGCAACAACATCAGTACAGTGTTAAGTGCTTCCAAATATGTTTCATGACTTCTGTTAAAATAAAAAAAAATCCCAATTTTTGCTTTCCCATAAAAAAATTGCTGATATAAATATATTTTATAAACTCATTTTTATAACTGAATTTGATAACTGAGTTAACTGTCCATATTCAAGCAAAGATTCTAAGCTGTTATGTAGTGAACATAACTGTAACAGGGAGTGAGGGAATTGTCCACGTAATGATTCTATATTTTTAAAATAAATTTGAGTTCCTAGTTGGCACATTCAGTCAGTTGGAAATGAAGTAATGATTTATAAACTAATATTAAAGACCTAATTTTGGTTTTCAACTCTGAAGTATTAAAAGAAAGTGGAAAAATAGTTGGATAATAGCAGTATTATTGCTTGCTGACTTGGCTTCAAGCAATAACCAGCCTTCAGAGAAAAACACTGAATGTATCCACCATAAATCCGTGGTCAGTTGGTTCATAAAACATAATTTTTTCTACGGAGCCACACAATCCCAATACAAAGTTTTATTTTATTAATCTGATGGAGTGCATCGTTGAGCACGTAGAAATTAAATTGCCGCATAATTGATTTCTTTCAATGCAGAATTATGAGGCATATAGACACAAGCATCTTCTTGATATATGCTTATATATATTAAAATATATTTCTTGATTAGTCAGGTTACAGGGAGAAGGCAGGAGAATGGGGTTGAGAGGTATAATAAATCAGCCACGATGGAATGGCGGAGTAGACTGGATGGGCTGAATGGCCTGATTCTGCTCATAGGTCACATGGCCATATTTTAGTATCAGAGGGATTGAGCCAATCCATGATTAAATGGAGAAATGAATATAAAATGTAAAAGTGGGCTTCAAGAGCAGCTTGATCGTCTTCCCTGTCTGATCTGTCATGACACCCAAATAGCAATTACAGCATGGTAACTGTAATTTAATCTAACCATTTTCAATGGAATACTAGCAAGGTCATCTGAATATTGAACAGTTTACTTCATTCCGAGAACTTTCTTGTTTATCACCAGCATAAATCATCACTGCTTTTAGTTCTATTTTGAAGAGATTTGTTCTATCTCAGAAATTTATTTTAAAATGCCCTGTTTCTACACAAAAAATAGCTAAGATGTATATTCTAGAACACGCATTTCATAAATTGAGAAGAACCCATGTTCCCCAAAAGCAACGATTCCAGTTAACAGCTTCAGAGCCACGTTCATGTCACATCCTCTTGGGAAATAAATTTATTTTTAAGTTTCAATTAACTTATTATTACAACTAAGAGGCTGTTTGCATCAGTCATTAATTATTGTTAATTTTAAATTAAAATTTAATAATTTTTCTTCATAAAATTAACGATTTTTCTCCACCATGAAATAGTAACGTGGTAGACTCAGTATAATAATCATTGTGAAAGGAACTCTATTTGTAAATGGTGCTCACCTGTCTGTTTCGCTCATCCATGATCCGTGTAATCTGAATCTTTTTTCTCCCCATCCTTAATGTCTTGCTTCTCTCCTCGTCCTTAAACCGTGTACCTCTGACTTCAACTCTCTCCCGTTTCCTCAATACTGGTCCTTCTTCACACTCTTCACTTCATTCAGTTCACAGATTCTCGCATCAGTCCCTGCTAATAGCAAGAAAAAACAAATTTAATTTGTGGTATTTGAAGACTCACTTTTAACACTGACATTTCTTGGGGACAGTACTAATGAGGCTTTGGGGTCCATTGTTTAATGCACTGTGAATCATACTGTAGTACCACACTGGACAGTCTGCTTCGCCTATGATGTTGCCCCAATCTGTTGTAGTTTGCTTGTTCTCCCCAAGACTGCTTAGATATCCTCCAGGTACTCTGGCTTCCTCCCAAATTCCAAAGATGTACAGGTTAAGGTTAGTAAATTGTGCGCATACTACGTTGATGCTCGGAGCAGGGCGACTCTGTCATCGCGCCCACTCCCCCCCCCGCCCCACCCCCAGCACATCCTCAGACTGTGCTGATCGTTGACGCAAACAATGTGCTTCATTGTAAGTTTCAATATTTTGATTCCATGTGACAAATAAAGCCAATCTGTAATGAAAATCTTTAAAGTTTTGATCTGCACAAACAATCTAAAACAATAGGTTTTATATTACCCCAAAGGCGCGGAACATCCCAGAATACATTGAAAATGAGTGCAAGTTCTGTAGCAGGAGGCTATTACTGGAGTTAGCAGTATCCTGTTAAAAGGAACATCTTGGAACCCAATCTAGGGAGGTAGAACATATAAACTTCAAGCTCAGTTTATTGTCATTCAGTTGTACACACGTATACTACCAAAGGAAACAACATTCCTCCGGACCAAGGTGCACAGCACAGTCCATATAACTCACACAAATAACACATAAATTAATATTACTACTAGTAAATTAACAAATAAGTTAAAATGCATTTACAAAACAAGTTAAAAAGTAAACAGTATAATGCTACTGGCGCTTGATGTGTGATGAGACCTGGGTGATGGCAGGGAGTTCAGGCGTCTTTCCATCCTAACAGTACTTGTCCTAATGTTATGATACCTCCTGCCTGATAATAGGGGGTCAAAAAGATTGCTGGACAGATGGCAGTGATCATTGACAATACTAAGGCCCTTCATACACAGCACTCTAGATAAACATCCCAGATGGGTAGAAGAGAGACCTAATAATCCTCTCAGCAGTCCTCACAATATTTTGTAGGGACTTGCAGTCAGATGCCTTGCAATTCCCACACTAGGTGATGATGGACATTCTCCTGACCCTATTCGTCCAGATACACATGACGAATACAAGAGATTCTACAGATGCTGGAAATCCAGAGCAACACACACAAAATGCTGAAGAAACTCAGCAGGTCAGGTAGCATCTATGGAAAGGAATAACAGTCAATATTTCGGGCTGAGACCCTTCATCAGGATTGGTACCACATATAGCTGTCTTATTTTAAAGAAGCAGATTTATAACCATGCACTAAAATGTTCAATGTGTGTCTTCAGTCTCCTGGACCTTCTTGTTGATGGTAGCAATGAGAAGAGGGCATGTCCTGGCTGATGGGGTTTCTTTATGATGGGCGCCACCTTTTCGAGGCATCAGCCTTTAAAGATCTCCTCAGCGGTAGTGAGGCTGGTGACCATGATGGAGCGGCTCAGTTTACAACTTTCTGCAGCTTTTTCTGATCCCGTGCAGAGGCCCCTCCATACCAGACGGTGATGCAAACTGTTAGACTGCTCTCCAACAGTTTATCTTAGCAATGTCTCATTAATGATTAATCCCCCATGCCCTCTATTCATTAGATATCCTCTCAGTGACTTCGCAAATTCTAATGGAATAAGTATTCAAGAATATGAACAGATATGATCCTGGCACATCTTCTTATTCAGGTATCTAACCCCATCCTTTCCAGTCCTGATGAAGGTACTCAGACTGAAATGTTCACACTTTATCCATTTCCATAGATGCTGCCTGACCTGCTGAGTTCCTCCAGCATTTTGTGTGTGTTACTCTGGATCTCCAGCATCTGTAGCATCTCCTATGTTTATATTTGCTATTATTGCACCCAATGGAATTTGAGATCCACTTAGATTGAGGTTAAAATATGAACATTACAAATAGAATAGGAAACTGAATATGCTTCTCTATAGCATTCTATACTTTTGTCCACAGATAGAATATTGGTCGTCTGATTTTATTTTGTGGACCTCATATCATACTCCCTCATTAATAGGGAAGAAAGAATTTATGAGTACCAAGAAATATGACTGAAAAAAATAGCCAAGAAAACCAAAATATATTTTTAACAGAACTGTGAGACAGACTTCTTGACACTGCCAGACTTTGGTCATTGGACCCAGTACTAAGGTTGCACATTCCAGTGACATCATCTAAACTTCACTTTTCTGAATGAATTTGGCTTATATTCCTTCGGAGTCTTTCAATAACTGCCCAGTTAACACTGCAATATAAGCAGAAAATGCAGAAAATTTTGGCTCTTCTCCCATCCTTTCCGGTCCTGATGAAGGGTCTCAGCCTGAAAACTTGACTGTTTATTCCCCTCAATAGATTGTGCCTGGGACCTGCTGATTTCCTCTGCCATTTTGTGTGTGTGGTAACTGGTATATAACTCGTTGATGCCAGGGGATTAGAAGAAATGAAGCTTGCTACTATTACATACGTCTTTGTTGAAATCAAAGATGAAGCATTGGGCAGATTTGAATTAGGATATACTTAACAGAGATAAAACAAAAATTAAACATTATTCACTCTGCTCGACTAAAGAGTTTTTTAATAAGAAAACCAAGTGGCAAAAGTGTTTATTCTGCAGAGTTAAGAAGAGAGAAGTGATTCGACAGAAGCATTTTGGAGATTGTGCAAGAAAAGGATTCTCTAAGTATCAAAGTTCAAAGTAAATTTATTATCTTCAAAAAATATAATATGTATGTCACCATACACCCTGAGAATTTGTTTCTTTCAGGCATACACAGTAGAATAAACAAGTGCAATAGAATCAATGAAAAACTATACACAAAAACTGAAAAAAAAGGAGACAAGTTGCAAATAGAAGAACAATCCAAACAATAATAGTAAATAACATGAGTTGCAGTGAGTTATACTGTACACACGCTACTGTGCAAAAGTCTGAGGCACACATATATATAGCTGGAGTGCACCATCATAGTTTTATACATTGCACTGTAATGCTGCCGCAAAAAAAAAAATTCTGATAGATGAGTGATGAGAAACTTGATTCTGATCTGGGTCTTTATTGTGGACTGAGAGTGGGAAGGGGGCAGGGAGAGGGGAATCATGGCTGGGAAAAGGGGAAGGGAGAGGCATGAAAAACAATCTGTAATAATCAATAGACCGATTGTTTGTAATCAAATGAACTTGCCTGGTGTCTCCAGGCTGAGCTTATCTACAACCACACCACCACCGCCCCCCGCCCCAACACTTCATCTCTGTCACCTGTTCCACACCCCTCCTGCGGCGCTCTACCCTTGTCATTCCAACGTCCTTTGCTCCCGCCAGATTTACAAACTCACTCTGCACTCCACGTTGACACATGCAGTTCTGTGCAAAATTCTTTGACACCTTAGCTATATATATGTGCATTAGACTTTTGCACAGTCCTGTACTTAGATAATAAGTTTACTTTGAACCCTGAGAACCTTTTTACTGAGATAATATCACTGTGGTTTCAAGACAGCTTCTCCTTATCACTGAACTAACAGATACAATAAACACAAGTAAAAGGGTGCTTGTCAATTACTACTCTACGGTCAGAAATCAAATGCTATGAAAATGTTCTTTTTTGCATCTACTGTAACAATTCTGCATTGAAACTTCAGCAGCAGCCAACAGATGGCATTGACAGGACACAATTAATAATGTCTTAGGACTATAAAACAATCATTGCACATAAACAGTTAATATTATTTAGTCATACCTCAAGTGTGCTCTATTAAGACAAAAGTATGGATCAGGCAAGGTTGCAAGCTCTATAACACTGTGTGTACAATGCCACATTTAGAGTTTAAATAATTTATTCCATTACTGTACTGTACTTCAAATGAATTTCAGGGTTGTATATGGTGACATTTATATACCTTGATAATATAATTTACTTTAAATTTAAACTTTGAAATAACTACCAGACTGAAAAGTTCTTACTTGTGGAGTAGCATATTTTAGGATGATAAGTAATCAAACATCAAATTCCTGATCTTGTGTACATCTTGAAGCAAAGTGAGTCACTGTATTGACCTGGTGGGAACTCCTACTTAAGCCAGTGACATGGCACAGTGCACTCTCTGTATCAGGAAAGGAGAAGTGCGAGGGCTGATCATAGAAATAAAACCATGTCACCAGAATCAAAGTATTGAATCCCTGACTAGAGTTCACAGAGCCATTGACCCAAGTGACTTGTGAATCATCTACATATCCAATTCCTTTATCATTACAGTATATAAACCAAGCAAGGTTTCTACAATGAGCAAGACCACATTTAGAGTTATAGAAGTACAGCACAGAAATCAGGCACTTCAGCCCATCTAGTCCATGCCAGAACCATTTAAACTGCCTACTCCCATCGACCTGCACCAGGACCATCGTCCTCCATACCCCCACTATTCATGTACCTATCTAAAACATTGAAATCAAGCTCATATGCACCGTTTGCGCTGGCAGCTCATTCCACATTCTCACAACCCTCTGAGTGAAGAAGTATCCCCTCATATTCCCCTTAAATTTTTCACCTTTCACCCTTAACCCATGACCTCTGGTTGCAGACCCACCCAACCTCCGTGGAAAAAGCCTGCTTGCATTTACCCTATCCTTATATTTTGCTTTTATCTTTATGTCTTTACATATTTCTGTTAAGTGTATGCATAGACAAGCAGCAGTGTAACATTCTGACCATTTTTAGAATTTTACTTTAGCTTTACAGCTATTTTTTCCACCGGAGAAAAAGCAGTTAACTTTCTGTGATTATAAAAACACTCTCAGCAGAGACTCAGTTTAACATCTAAAAGTACAGAATTAAAATTTGGTAGAGTAGTTAAAGCAGGAACTTAGTTTTCATGGGTTTAATATTGTTGTCTGATTTGTCAGATACTGGAGAAAGATGTGCCCGCGAGAGCTCGGAAGCAGGTCCTACGGACAGCTGGTGTGGGTTTCTCTTTGCTCACAAACTCAACCCCTCACCCACTCTCTCCACCTCTCTCAACCCCATAGCATTGCGAAGGGCTGTCAAAATGGCAGGAAGTGCGCAGAAAGTGGTCGAGGAAGGATATGATGTCAGCAACCACTAACAATAAAAGGTGTAAAGGTGCTTCCTTCCTTAAACTGTTCCAGAAGTGCAAAATGGGAACCAAAACTCTCCACTTCCTTCTCATTGCACAAACTGTCTGATTCTGTTTGAATACAGTGCTCCAACCTGCCTTCTGATCATCCACATGGACAGTAAATGACTAACGCTACAAATCACACACAGTGCAAAAACAAAACCAACTACTTTCTAATGCCAAGATTAGCAATGGAATAATATCCTAATAAATCTTGTTCCATTATTTCCCTTTCCCCTCATTACAAATTAAATTTAATAAGACAATGAAATAAAAAAAGCCAACCATTTGATCACTTACACGAGACAGCACCTTCTGTCCAATATTAAAATAATTTTTCTGATTAACATAATACTGAATCACACATACACAGCTGCAAAGATTGGTCTCAGCCTGAAGTGTTGACTGTTTTCTCCTCTCCATAATTGCTACCTAATGAAAAATTGCACTCAGAGACTGACAAGCAACCAATGTGCAAAAGAAGGCAAACTGTGTGAAAGATAGATGGATGGATGGATGGATAGATGTCTATCTATCTATAAGATACGGCACCATGGTGGTGTAGCAGTTAGTGCCATGTTATTACAACTTGGGGGCGTCAGAGTTGGAAGTTCACTTCCATCATCCTCTGTAAGCAAATTTGCACGTCCTTTCCGGTGTGCACATGGGTTTTCTCCGAGTGCCCCCGTTTCCTCCCACAGTCCAAAGATGTACCAGTTCATAGATTAATTGGTCATTGTTAATTGTCCAGTGATTAGGCAAGGGTTAAACTGGTGGGTTGGTGGGTTGCTGGGTGGCACGATTCAAAGGGCTGCAAGAGCCTGCTGCTGGCAGGCTGACTGGACAGACAGATGGAAAAATGGATAGATAGATAAAGAACACTGAGAACTCAAGTGGTTGAGTCCTTGAAAGTGAGTCCATAAGTTGTGGAATCATTTCAGAACTGAGGCGAGTGAAGTTATCCCTGCCGATTCAGGAGCTGGAACAGAAGTATGACTAATCTTCCACTTAACCTCAGTAATTTTTCACCCCTTACAGGATTCATTCAAGAATGCATATCTCGCTTTCATGACTTAGTGAAAACTTGTACTGAGAACACTAAGTAAGTTAAACAGAAACATCTGGAGTGTGTGCTGCAGTACAAAGCAAGAGAACCAACTTACAAAATCTGGTTGCCCTTATTCAAACTTAGTTCGTTGTCATGCCAACTCAAGCTGCTGCCATTATAGCAGTTGGTAACACTGTTGAAATGTTGATTCCAGAGGTGCCTGCCTGAGGCAAAGGCTTCACGGAGTTAAAAACTGATGTACTTTCTCACATTGAAAGCAAATTCACAACATATGTCAGTGATAATAAACCTGATTCCGGTTCTAAAGGCATTTACACTTCCAACTTCACCTCTATGATTTGTTGCTGCTTATAAGCCAATCATAGAACATAGAAACCTACAGGACATTACAGGCCCTTTGGCCAACAATGTTGTGCCGATCATGTAACCTACTCTAGAAACTGCCTAGAATTTCCCTACCACATAGCCCTCTATTTCTCTAGCATCCATGCACCCATCTAAGAGTCTCTTAAAGACCCTATTGTATCCGCCTCCACCACCGTCGCTGGCAGTGCATTCCACTCACCCACCACTCTCTATGTGGAAAAACCTGCCTCTGACATCCCCTCTGTATCTAATTCCAAGCACCTTAAAACTATGCCCCCTCGTGTTAGCCATTTCAGCCCTGGGAAAAAGCCTCTGGCTATCCACACAATCAATCGTCCCAAACATTTGTACTTCTGCCACAGAGAGATGATAGCATGGTGCGACAGCGCTGCAGTGCCTACGGCCAAGTTCAAACTCAACCTCAGCTGCTGTCTGCCTGTGGAGACTGCACACTCTGTGGCTGTGTGGCTTTTCTCCCCCATTCCAAAGAAGGGCCACCTGAGGGGTTAATATCTCCTAATGCACAGGGCAATGATAGGACCTGTGTGAACTTGAGGAGACTGTTGAGAGACTTACAAAGTGCAATTCCATATTGAAGATTCAGACTGCTTAATGCTATTTCCAGTATATAAGCAGAATGGAGAACAAATTAATTGTTACGCTGGATCGAATTCAGCACAAAAAAAACACAATAAGATAGAGAACAGAATAATAAAAAACACAGTAAATATAAATACATATAGTAGTTTACAGATATAGATTGATTATATGCCCATAAATTGACTCCAGGCACAGGAGTGTCTGTACATAAGGTGACTGACAGGAAATAATAAAGTAGTGGTAGGGTTAGTGGGTGGAGGTGTTGATCAGCCTTACTGCTTGGCAAAAGTAACTGTTTTTGTACCTGGTGGTCCTGGTGTGGACGCTACATAGACTCGTCCCTGATGGAAGTGGAACAAGCAGTCCATGAGCAGGGTGGGTGGGATCCTGCATCATATTACTGTTTATCCCCCAGCACCTTTCTGTATATATGTGCTTGACAGCAGTTAGGCTGATAACCCGTTTTGACAACCCGTTGTAGAGCAATTATGTAGCTTTAGTGTAAAAGAGGGGTTACCAAAACTTTTCTATGTCACAGACCCGTACCATTAACTGACGGGTTCGTGGGCCCCAGGCTGGGAACCCCTGGTGTAAAAGGATGGCTGATCATCAGAGCAGATTTGGTGAGCCAATTGGACCTGTTTCTCTGCTGTATCTGACTCTAAAAGGAAACCTTGCATTAGCCTACAAGAATTTGTCCCTAGAGTTGTCCACACCTGAGTGACAGTGGTGGGGAGTGTAGTGAAATCATTAGGATCTAAATCAGATTTATCATCACTGACATATCTCATGAAATTTGCTGTTTTGCGGCAGCAGTACAGTGCAATCACAAAAACAACAATTTTTTGCAACATATGTCAGTGATAATCAAGCAAAAGGTCTGGGCACTCTGCACCTGCAAAGCAATGTGCATGTCTTTCGTGATGTGCTTCAGCATGGGGAAGTCTGTACTCATCGTGAAACCACATGCATATTCCACCTGCTTCTCCTGAGCAGGAAGGAGTGAGATCAGAAAAAATAAAGCATCAGAAACTTAAAGCAATCTGAATTAAGATCTGTTCAAAGTAGATTGTGTTTGATTTGAACTAATTCAATATAGTTTGACCACTTTGATTTTAAGAATTTCACAAAAAGAACGAAAAATGGTAATTCAAAAAATTGAGGCCAAGTGAAGCTTGGATAGAAAATCCAAAAACAATAAGCTGTGGAAGTGATTGATCATAGACTAGCAGAAAGTAAACAGTACAGATTCCCAAAGATTGCTGTTAGGACAAATTTTGACGTGTATGTATAAATATACACTATTTAGATATTGGATCTGCTGAGCATTCTGGGCATACAGTACTGAGCAAAAGTCTTTGGCACATGTAAAAGTACGTATAGCCAGGGAGCCTAGGACTTTAACACAGTACTGTAGTCATTTTATGTATTGCACTATACTGCTCTAAGTCACTTAATCACACATTGCTCTGCGACGACACTGGTGCCAAGCTGTATGGGTCCTAAAGTCCTTCCCTTGGACAACATCGGTGTCGTGGTGAGGGGAGACTTGCAGCATGGGCAACTGTTGGTCTTCCATACAACCTTGCCCAGGCCTGCGCCCTGGAGAGTGAAAACTTTCCAGGCGCAGATCCATGGTCTCGCAAGACTAACAGATGCCCTCACTATACTGCTGCAAAAAAAAAAAGTCATGACATATGTGAATGATGATAAAGCTGATTCTGATATGGGTCTCTTTTGTGAGCTGAGTGTGGGAAAGGATCAGGGAGAGGGGAATCATGGTTGGGAAAAGGGAAAATGAGAGGGGAGGGAGTAGGAAGCACCAGAGAGACATTCTGTAATGGTCAATAAATCAGTTGTTTGTAATCAAAGGAACTTGCCTGGTGTCTCAGGGCTGGATGTGTCTGCACCCACACCACCACCCCCCACCCCTGGTACTGCTTCTCTGCCTCCTGTCTCACTCCCCTCCTGTAGTGCTCCACCCTTGTCATTCCTGTCATCCTTTGCTCCTGCCAGATTTACAAACAGGCTCTCCACTCCATATTGACAAATAGAGTACTGTGCAGAATTCTTAGGCACCCTAGCTATATATATGTGCCTAACACTTTTGCACAGGACTGTATTTGTCAACGTGGAGCGGAGAGTGAATTTATAAATATACACTATTTGGATGCTGGATCTGCCAAGCAATGTGGACGTGCTATGTTTCTGCTGAGCAGAGTGGGCATGCTATGTTGGCGCCAGAATATATTGGTGTGAGTCTGTGTTTGCTCAATCTTGGTGGCCAGTGGTGATATTCACTTCTTGTTTAATACTTTACTGGCGGTCTTGGTGGTTTTTGTAGAAATTTCTTTCTTAGTAACTGACTTTATCACACCAACAGTCTGTCTCATAACACGGACAGCAAAACAACCAAGAGGAGGATATTCAGAAAAGCTCTCGACATACATGGGCTTAGTTGTGTGAACAATAGCCATTTCTCCACACTTTACAAATTTGGAGCAATCTTCCAATTTCTTAGCAGATTGATGATCAATCTTCTCCTTTGGATCCTTAGGTTCTGTTGGCTGTGAATGCAGCAACGCATTTCACCGTATGTTTCAATATGCACGTGATAAGTAAGCTTTTATCTTGAACACAGACAAAAATTTCAAAATTTGCCAATGACGTCCTGAGAGATACAGCAGACTGTGATGTTGATGCATATTGTTTGCAAAGGACATGGATAGTAAGGCAGAACAGACAGAAAGCTAGCTAATAAAATTTACTAGACAGTGATGGAAGATACTGCACTTTGGCACAAGGAATAAGGAATGGCACAATTGACTCAACACAGTCATTGTCCTCTGAAGGTTCCAGCCCTTCAAGAGAATAGTTAGCAAAGGACAGTGGATTCCAATTAATTGGGCCATCAGTTAATCAGGGCAGTTGCTTATTTAGCACAACTCTTAAACAACGAAAACTAACTGAGAAAGTAGCCCAGGTTCCCTTTGTTTATTTAGGACATTATGCTGCTCAGTTGGGACTGAAGACTGTCACTGAACAGTTGCCAACTAGCATGGCCATTAAACGCGACATTGTGCTTAGAGTGAACAGTTATTAGATAGTGTCACACACAAAATGCTGGAGGAACTCAGCAGGCCAGGCAACACCTATGGATGAGTACAGTTGACATTTCGGGCCAAAGGGTTTCGGCCCGAATCATTGACTGTACTCTTTTCCATAGATGCTGCCTGGCCTGCTGAGTTCCTCCAGCATTTTGTGTGTGTGGCGTGGACTTCCAGCATCTGCAGATCTTCTCTTGTTTGTGTTTAAATAGTGTCAGTTGCATGTGGTTGTGTTCAACAAGCAGTGATTTTTGTCACTGATACTCGGTGAGAAATTTGCTCCAAATCAATTCAGAACTGTTTTACTCACTGCGATTTCAAACATTCAGGCTTGGAGATGCCAGAAATGGCCAGGAGTGAAAATGAAACAATTTCACTACTTCAACAAGTTAGGAATTATGAAGGATTTGAAGGTTATCGACAATCATCTTGAAAGGTGCGAAGACAATAGCCTATTCCTCAACGTCAACAAGACGAAGGAATTGGTTGTTGACTTCAGAAGGAGTAGCGGACCGCACAACTCAATTTACATCGGTGGTGTGCAAGTGGAACAGGTCAAAAGCTTTAAGTTCCTCGGGGTCAATATCACAAATGACCTGACTTGGTCCAACCAAGCAGAGTTCACTGCCAAGAAGGCCTACCAGCGCCTTTACTTCCTGAGAAAACTAAAGAAATTTGGCCTGTCCCCTAAAACCCTCACTAATTTTTATAGATGCACCGTAGAAAGCATTCTTCGAGGGTGCATCACAACCTGGTACGGAAGTTGTCCTGTCCAAGACCGGAAGAAGCTGCAGAAGATTGTGAACACGGTGCCGCACATCACACAAACCAATCTCCCGTCCTTGGACTCACTTTACACTGCACGCTGTCGGAGCAGTGCTGCCAGGATAATCAAGGACACAACCCACCCAGCCAACACACTTTTCATCCCTCTTGCCTCCGGGAGAAGGTTCAGGAGCTTGAAGACTCGTACGGCCAGATTTGGGAACAGCTTCTTTCCAACTCTGATAAGACTGCTGAACGGATCCTGACCCGGATCTGGGCCGTACCCTCCAAATATGCCTCTCGTTTTTTTTGCACTACCTTACTTTCCATTTTTCTATTTATGATTTGTAATTTAAATTTTTAATATTTACTATTGATCTGTAATCCAGGGAGCGGGAAGCGCAGAATCAAATATCGCTGTGATGATTGTACATTCTAGTATCAATTGTTTGGCGACAATAAAGTATCAAGTTACAATGAAAATGAAGATTTGGAGAATGCAATTATCAAAAGCATTGTATGTAGACAATCCATTATCTGCATCAGCACTGATTTTGTTCATTTATATTCAATCAAAAGCACACAGCAGTATATACTGAATGAATTCCTCCATCAATAACTATTTGGAACTAATACATAATTTTATAGTACTGTAGTAGTAATATTAGCAGTGTTCCAATTGAATTTCATTTCAATACATAATTTAGTAGTTTTTCTTCTTTATACGTTTTTAATTATTTCCATGAAACTTCAGCTAATTTGGGCAGCCGATTAATTGGTGCAAAATGTACTGGTCCCGATGTGTCCCAATTAACCACATATGGAATATTGGGCTTTAACAGAGGTTTGGTGAAGCTAAGGAAAGCCGGCATTGACCCTATATAAAGCAGCGGTTCAATCATATCTTCAATACAGTTATGATCATCACATCTTAGGAAAATTGAGAGGAGCAATGAAGAAATACTAGAATGTTCTTTCAGTTTAGGGATTTTCAGCTAAATCTTTGTAGAATCTGAGACTGATCTCAGGGGAAACAGAATTTTTCAGACAGATTTGATGGAGGAGTTAAGATTATGCCAAAGGAAAGCTGACACATTAGGACAAGGGACAAAGATTTAAATTTTGGAGTAAAAAATAGAGGATTTGTTGTGAACAGTGAGCAAACTGGAATTCACTGCCTTCGAAGGTGATCGCTAAAGAAAAATTAGATGGAAACTTGAGATAAATATCCTTGCAGGGTTACATGGACGGACCTTGGGAATGTCACAGACTGGACTGGTCAACAAGGAGTCAGCATGAACTCTCTAGGGAAATGGTCTCCTGTGCCATGCTGATGCATGTAAGTGCTGTCAAGGATTTTTGACAAGACAGCATCAATCCTTTACACAACAGTGGGTGACAAACAGAGGTACTGCAAACAATTCCAGGTAGAAAGATTAGCTTTATTTGTCATATGTACATGAAAACAATTAAAACATACAGTGAATTGCATCGTTGGCATTAATCACCACACAGTCCAAGGCTGCACTGGGGGCAGCCGGCAAGCATCACCAGGCTTCCAACATAACATGCTCACAATTTACTAACCCTAATCCACATGTCTTTTAAATGTGGGGGGAAACCAGAGATAATCCACATGCTTATGGGGAAAATATACAGACAGTGGTAGGAAATGAACCCCTCTCATTAGCGCTGTTAAGCTTTGTGCCAACTGCTATGCATCTGTACCGTACATTGTAGCCTGGAGGAACAGTAAAACATCAATAAAGCCATTTTGGCATCCACTAGCAATGAGATCCTCAAAATCTGAGACTGTAGCTACAGCAGCAGCAAGTAGCAGATTTCAGAAAGGTGTTCCTTATTGAGTTGCAGGTACCTTGCATGTTGATTCTCACTGCATTTCAGATTGGATCGTTGTTTCCTGATTATCCTCAGAATCAGCATCAAGTTTAATATCACTGGCATATGTCATGAAATTTGTTATGTAGCAGCAGTACATTGCAATACATAATAATAACTAAATAACACAGTAGATATATATATATATATACACCCACATATACATAAAGTTAAATTAAGTAACATAAAAAGAGAAAAAAATGTGGTGAGATAGTGTTCATGGGTTCAATGTCCATTCATCTGATGGCAGAGGGGAAGATGCTATTCCTGAAATGCTAAGTGTGTACCTTCAGGCTCCTGTATGTCCTCTTTGATGGTGGCAATGAGAAGAGGGCATGTCCTAGGTGATTGGGGTCCTTGATGATGGATGCTGTCTTTTTAAAGTTTTAAACCTTGAAAATGTGCTGGATGCTGGGGAGGCTGGTGCCCATGATGGAACTTTCTGCAGCTTGGTTTGGGCCTGTGCAATGGCCTCCCAGTGATGCAGCCAGTTAGAATGCTCAGCATAGTATGTATGTAGAAATTTGCAAGTGCTTTTGGAGACATAGCAATTCTCCTCAAACTCCTAATGAAGTATAGCCGCTGTCGTGGCTTGTGTATATAAGGCCAGATGCAATTCACTTCTTCCCTTTTCCCTTTTCAAGCACATGACTTCCATTCATTCCTCCTCCTACCATGCTGCATTACAAGAAAAATATTGACTAATTCAAGCACATCTGGGAACAACTAATGTCTGCAAAACCACTGAGGTCAGGCCAAAATCATCTGCTCCTAGACTTAATACTCTCTTTATACTTCAGCCTTTATTAATTTTTTTACAAGTGTGAAACATCATTACAATTATCATTACAGACATTTGGCAATAAATGGAAAAGGCCTTTAGAACAGAGATGAAAAGGAATTTCTTTAGCCAGAGGATGGTAAATCTGTGGAAGTCATTGCCACAGATGGCTGTAGAGGCCCGATCATTGGGTATATTTAAAGCAGAATTTGATAGGTTCTTGATTATTAAAGAGTTATGGGGAGAAGGCATGAGAATGAGTTTGAGAAGGATAATGCATCAGCTAAGGCTGAATGGCAGAGCAGAGTTGATGGGCCAAGTGGCCTAATTCTGCTTCTTCGTCTCACACTCTTTTGTGTTTAATTGTAGGACTCAGAGAACAGAGTGCTCAGCTCCGAACTTAACAGTGTTTGTTGACTGATATCTTGGTCTGCCTATCCTGTGTACATATGGCACGGTTTGCACCACAAATGTATGTATGCAATTCACATGCCATTTTGGAATCAACAAGGTAGCAGTAGCACCCAAAGAAACATGTGCTATGGAAACAGAATCTTGTTCCGCAAATGTCACCCACTAACTCAGATTCACAGGAGTATCTTGCATAACTGCAGAGATTTTTTTGAATATAATCGCTACACGGGCCAAAACTTATAGTAAAAAAACAAGGCTGCTTTCTGAGGCATACTTTAGTATGTGTCACTTTATTCAGAACATGAAGAAATGTAATATCTCGTATCACAATTATTGAGCATTTCGAGACACCGCTTTAAGCTTCCTTATACAAAATTTCCTGTAGTTTCTCAAATATAGAATAACCATGACTGTGTATTCAATAAAAATAAGGATAATTGTCAATGGTTAAAAATAGTACTTTGTGTGTAGCACACCCTGATAACTTGGAATGACTGTAAAGCCACAAGGGTAAATTTACAAATACATAAAATATCTAACAGATTCAGATGAATTTTGATGGGCATTGCTTCTCAAATCATAAAGTTGCTCACTGAATCTTCAACCATATAAGCTTCTCACATCATCCCCACTCCCCTACCCACCTATCTTCCCCCTCACCTGGCTCATGACAGACTCTTAACACCATAAAACAGCGAGCTGTTTTGTTATCTCTCCCCTCTCGCTGTGAAAGGGGACACCTCTTTTTCCCTTTATTGTGGAGAGAGAGAGCCTGTGGGATGTTGAATTGTCAGGGAGAATGATTAGTTTTCGTTGTACTGAAGATCATGGTCTTTCCTGGGGGCTTTGCTGTTGCTTGCTTTGTGGGTGGAGGGTGCTGATGCTTTTTGGCAGAAGTGGGCAGGGGTGGGGAGGGTCATTGCTTTGCTGCTGCATGTGTGTGGGAGGGGGGAGTAGGGGGGCTTTGGGTTTCTAACATTTTAAATGTCACTCATTCTTTAGGGCACTCTTCTTGTTTCATGGATGTCTGCAAAGAATAAGAATTTCAGGATTTATATTGCAAACATTTCTCTGATATTAAATGGAACTATTGAACTATCGAATGGAAAAGTATTGGATACAGCTCAGTCCATCATGGGTAAATCCCTCCTCACCATTGAGCATATCTGTATGGAGTGTCGTCGCAGGAAAGCAGCATCCATCATCAAAGATCCCCACCATCAAGGCCATGCTCTCTTCTCACTGCTGTCATCAGGAAGAAAGTACACGAGCCTCAGGACTCACACCACCAGGTTCAGTAACAGTGGTTATTCATCAACCATCAGGCTCTTGAACCGGAGGGGATAACTTCACTCACCTCAACAATAAACTGTACTCACAACCTATGGACTCAGTTTCAAGGATCCTGCATCTCATGTTATCAATATTTATTGCTTATTTATTATATTATTATTATTTTTCCCTTTTTGTATTTTCACAATTTGCTGTCTTTTGCACATTAATTGTGTGTCCATTCTGTTGGGTGTGGTCTTTCATTGATTCTATTGTATTTCTTATACTTACAGTGATTGCCTGCAAGAACATGAACCTCAGGGTTGTATAGGGTAACACAAATGTACTTTGATAATAAATTTACTTTGAAATTTGAACAGATCCATACTTTATTTTATTTTCATTGTAGTCAGGTAACATGTACCTAGGCTGTAATTTGCTATAACGTTCTTGATGAAAATACAAATGGCTTTCTTATCACTTGGTGATAGGCACAAACCACGACAACTCATTTACCCCATGTTGGCTACATGCATAAAAAGTCATAGTTTGATGCCAATTTACAACTCAAGTCATCCTAATATGAACAAATTTCCTTTTTAATGTAAACCATAAGACATAGGAGAATACTGTAATTAGTCCATTGAGTCTGCTCCACCATTCCATCGTGTTTGATTTATTACCCCTCTCAACACCATTCTCACTGTAACCCTCGTCACCCTGACTAATCAAGAACCTAACAACTTCTGCTTTAAATGACTTGGCCTCCACAGCTGTCTGTGGCAGTGAATTTCACAGCTTTACCACCCTCTGGCTAAAGAAATGCTCCACATCTCTGTTCTAAAGGGACGTCTTTCTATTCTGAGGCTACATGCTGTGGTTGCCGGAGATTTTCCCGATAACCATGTATTAGACCATGTATTATGGGTGCTGGGGTGAAGATACACTTCTTCTCTCTGCTAGCCTGCAGGTCACCCTTGGACAAGGTGAGCACCTGCTTAACCTGTACCCTCCCCCCCCCCCAATTAAGGTCACATGAAGCCATGAGGGCAGGTGTAGATGGTCATATGAGCAGCTAATCCTGGTTATGCGACCATTGACGCCAAGCAGGCAACCTCTGAAGAGTACTGATAACGGCTGAGGTCACCCATCTTGTAAAGACAGTGCCCAGAAGGAGGCAATGGCAAACCACTTATGGAGAAAAATTTGCCAAAAACAGTCATGATCAAAGACCATAGTCTCCCATGTCATGTGACATGGCACATAATGCTGATGATGTATCGGAGCATCTTTTATTGTTGAATTTTTCCAAGAATTCTACTTTTTCTCTTTACCTTAAAGGGAACCAATGATATACAGTTAATTATTTTATCTATTTGACCTTTACACCAATATTTGAATATTTGTACTGCCAACAACTCAATATTAGTCTTGCACAGTCCTCTATCTTTTATCAACCTTCAAACTTACTTTCATTTCAAAGTGAGTAGCAACAGAGGGTACAACACAAAGGGATATTACAAACGTATTTATAGCAGGTCATACTTTACCATATCAATTGTATCTAATGTAAATATACTGTCTGATATTACCATAACTCAACCTTGGGTAAGTAGAACATCCAAAACAACAAGAGGTGAATAATTACTTTGCAGGTATGCTCCCATGATTATTTTTACCAGCAATTCACACTGAAGTATAAACTCTTCTCAGGCCTCCAGCTGGGTACAGGTGTCGATTTTAACCAATGTTTCGATGACAGTCTCTGGCATCTTCGTCAGGTACATCTAATCCGGTGGTATATACACCCCCATTGTCCATTCCTTCTGATTGGTTAGTCCTCAGCCAATCAGATTTCTGCTGTCCAACCTTGTTTAACATCCATATTCCAGTTCTTACTTAGCGTGAGATCTTCATCTTTGTTGAAATTGTTATGCTCTAGTCACATCTCACCAGACGGTCCTAAAAGCCATTGGCACGGCACAGTAGTTTTAAACCGTTGGAGTAAATTCCGTGGTCATCACATATGCAATGTTCTGCTACCATTTATTTCTCCAGGTAACCCAAACGGATACACCTCCTATGCTGCTTGATGCAGGTTTCCACAGTGCATTCCATCTGGTTGATATACGCTGCTTGACATTAACAGGGAATCCTGTAAACGCCACTGTAAGCCAATAGAAGCAAAATTCCAGACAACTCACAGGGCTCACCAGGCAACCAATCAGCGATGAGATCCCCTTCCTACAGCACACCCGAGTTTACGTAATGATGGCCAATGAGCTGATTGATAAGTATATAAAACAAACATGCATTCGGAGGACACACCACATGAACAGTGCATTGATGATGACTCCTCATATGGTGATGAAACATTTGCAAATGGCTTGCCAAGATCAGAGAAATTCAGTCTCAAAACATTTAAGATAGGCACATGGATGAAAGGAAAATGGAGGGCTATGCAGAATGGAAGAATTAGCTTGATCTTGGAGTAGGTTAAGAGGTCGTTACAATATCATTGGCCGAAGGGGCTGTACTGTGCTGTAATGCTTTAAGTTCTCATCAACCCTTTGTCTGCTTTTGAACTGTCCTTGCCCGTTTCTAGTGTTCCTCTGTACAAAGCAAATAAAATACAGAACAATACAGCACAGTACTGACCCTTTGGTATGATGCTGTGGTGACCATTTAACCTACTCTCAGATCTATCAAACTCTTCCCTGCTGCACAATCTCCAAGTGTTGACACAACATCATGGGCCAAAAGGCCTATACTATTCTACATTCATGATACTCATGCAGATTTCATGCCAATGGTGACAGTCCAAAAAAAAAATAATGACTTTCTAGATTATGTACTTGTCGTATTGGGTGTACTGAGTGGACACACTTCAGTTGATCAGACAGAAATTCAGGTCAACTACCTTTATGTCATATCCTGTGATTTTTGTTTCAATCCACTGCAAGTGCTTCTACATGAAATGATCCAGAAGATAAACATCAGGCATCAGCTGAGGCCTTCAGGAGAGCAAAGTCAGTGAACCCAGCACGGAACAGAACTACCAGAGATCCTATCTGGACCTAGAGGTGAAGCCACACATATCAGAGCCATCTGAATGAGGAACACCTGCTTAATTCTCTGCACTCTGTTACAAGCAAGAACTCATGGTTACAAAAGCACATAACATATTACATAAAGCAGAGCTAACATAATCATCTCCTATTCCCTCCTACATTCCAAAGCCCTATGGGTTTGGGTAAGCAAGTTGTGGACATGCTTGTTACAATCACAGACTCCGCTGCAGGGTCTACGCACCTCCACAGGAGGCCTGAGTAACAAGTTCGGCAATCGCACTTGTGAGCATGCACCCTCCAGCTAATTACTGTTTCATTAAGGCAGTACTTAACTCCCTACTTTTTGTTGTAGTCTTGTCGAGACGTGACCCAAAGCACAGCAACATTACCTTCCCTGCTTACCCGTGTCCTTGTCTGGCAAAGAGGACCACCGTTCGACCAACTCAAGAAAGGAGCTTTATTCCTTTAGCACTTAGGTATTGATTTCAGCTGCAGTATTGGTAATTACCTTTCAGATTGAGTTTTAGTTAATGGTCTTGTTGGCCTAGTGTTTATTGTTTTCCTTTTCCTTTGAATTCTGCAACAGTTCTCATTAAATTCAGTAAACTGTCAACCTTCTCCAGTGTCTCTCTCTCTCTCTCTCTCTGCCCCTGGACCATAGCCGAATGTTTTGACAATGCTATGTTGGCTGTACATCTTTGGAATGTGGGAGGAAACCTGAGCACCCAGAGGTAACACACGCAGTCACGGGAAGAACGTATAAATTCCTTACAGGCAGCGGTGTGAATTGAACCCTAATTACTGGCACTGTAAAGCAATATGCTATTGTGCTACCCTCTAGTTTCTATAAAGAAGGGAAAACTACACATCACTAAAGACATTTAAGTCTTTTAATTTAGATTTTGCTTCCAGAGGCTTGTGGTATCTTTCTCATGAATGTGCAATGATCAGTTCCATATTTACATCAGAATTATAGATAAAAAGTAATTTGAAAAACAAATAACTTTTTTTGAAGTTGTTTCCTGATATCTGGATTAAAATCATCTTACTGCTGAACATCACTATAGTTGGCAACCTTGTAGATATTCTGTTTGCTCACAGATAGATGGGCAAATATTTTCTCCATATTGGAACCAATCAAAACCAGACAAGGAAGTGGAAGTAATACCTTACTTAAACACCATTTATTTTTCTCTTTGGATACTACTGCTAATATAAACAAGACCAACAGTAATTCAGAGATGGATTAGCAACGAGAGCTGTGCGATCATGTGGGGGACATAAATGAGATGGACAGCCTTAGATTTGATAAATGGCCAATCTAATTATAATCCATCTCAAATTCTGATCAGATTGATTTATATATTATGTGTACATTAGATGAATGTGTCAGTTGTGTTAACAACCAACACAGCCAAGGATGTGCTGGGTGCAGTCCACAAGTGTTGCCACAGATTTCATTGCTAACATAGCATCCTCACAATGCTCAGCAGAACCACACAAGCAACAACAACACAACAACAGCAAAACAAGCCCCCTTCCTCCCTGCCTCCCACCCGCTTTCACTCACAGACTGGCATCCAACCCCAGAATGTGGAGAACACAAACTCAAGAGATTCTGCAGATGCTGGAAATCCAAAACAACATGCACGAAATGTTGGGGGAGCTCAGCATGTTCGGCAGCATCGATGGAAACGACATTTCAGTCTGAGACCCTTTTGCAGGACTGGAAAGGAAGGGGGAAGATGCCAGAATAAAAAGTTGGGAGGAGGGGAAGCAGGACGAGCTGGAAAATGATAGGTGAAGTCAAGTAGGTGGGAAAGGCATAGGGCTGGAGAAGACGGGATCTGAAAGGATAGGGGACCATGATCATCTACATCATTCGACATGGTACATCACAAATGAGTGAATGAGTATATAATCTACAGTGACCCTTCAGTCAAAGGAGTAATGCACACTGAATGGAGCAGTAAACCAAAGTTTGTATTCCAGGTTAATTTCGAATATTACCAGTCCTCATCCAAAATATATCATATGGCCAGTTATCTCATTTTTGTTTGCAGCATCTCTCCATAGGCTAATTAGCTACATCTTCTTATGTGATTGCTTGCAAAGTACTCTGAGAAATCATGATGTGCTGAAAAGTACATTCTTAGAATCATGTTTTATAGATGCTTCTTCTTCTGAGTAGTCAGATCATCGAATGCATCCATAAAGTGCAAACTAATTTCACCCTGAAGAAAACTAATCATACTTTGCAAAAAAAAATGCTGATAACATGAAATCGATTGCATTTAAGTAGTACTTTGGATGGATCTTATTTATATAATTGTATATATTTTTGTATTTTGATAAGCATTAAAATAGTGAAATACTTTAATTATTGTATAATATGTTACCTTGTTCATAGTTATTACTTACTTACTGCCGTTACACCACTAGTCTTTAGGGCAGCAATGAAGGTCCTCCATCTCGGTCTGTATAGAAGGATTCTTCATTGCTATTTCTATAACAGTCTTTTTGACCAGTCAGGATTGTTAGCCCTGAGTTGAACTCCTGAACCGGGAGGACTGGTGGATCACTCTTAGTCTGGTCTCTATCCTTTGAACTGTTTTGCATGGGTGACCCTAACAAGAGCCAACTCTCTGAGTCATTGATGTCGGCAAGCCTCCAAACCCTATAACAAGATTGTAGTCCTCTTGGAAGTCATAGTTATTAATGTATAGATTTATACAGTATATTCCAATATACTGAAGGCATTTATAGCAGTACGAATTAATATTGCTGTTTGCATGTGATAATGGCCAGACCCTGGTATATCATCTCAACAGGAAGCTAAACCAGGTAAAGTTAACTGATGGCCTCATACCATGATAGGGACGTGCATGCCCTAGCATGCGAAGCCAGCTCTTGTGGACTGAGTGGATTAGGTCTACAGTGGATTAGATCTACAGTGAGCTCCAATGGCCAGAAGGGTGGCCCTGCCATGCTCCATAGAGAGCGAAGGGCATGACCAGGCACAAAAGTAGTCACAGTCATCTACTGCAACCAAGGAAGACCCCATTGTAATGACACTCGTAACCACTGGGCCTGGGTTTCCAATGTTGTAAAAGTGGAACTGCCCCAGAGCAATGGCTTTTCGGCTTTAAAAACTATCACAGATAGGTTTTCCTGTCATCATCAGATATGACTTGACAACTACCATAAGTTAACATCAACGTATTAATATAGCAGGCAAGTTACTGGATTTTGCAAATTTGAGTCAAATGAACACTTACAGGATATCATGTGTGTTATTAAAATGTTTTCCAATGTATCCTTGAGTTTATTTCTCCTCTAATAAATCACATAGAATAACGATTTCTTGGTAAATGATAATGCTTACATTGAAGATTTTGTTGTAGAAATATCTTTTTACTGTATGCCACTTCATGTCAAAGGAAAAAGGCTGCCCGCTTACAAAGAGCTGAAATTGCATGCCTTGCTAATGGGTTTATGCAATCTCAGGCCTGTTTGCCTCAGACCACATGAATGAACTCATGTACGTGATTCATTAAGATGCGCGAAGCTCAGAGAGGCAGCCAATCGAGCTCAGGTTACATGTGGATCAAGAAGTGGACGTATTTGTGAGTTGTTTCATGTTGGGTTCAAATATTTGCTATGGCCAAACTCTAAACTGAAGTTAAAATGTGAATAAAAGATTCATTCAGTTTTGTAACTTTTGATCACAGTTAAAGGAATAACCACTTCAAGTGAGTGGATTTTAAATCATAAGAGAATATCCAAAGTTTGCCATCTGAATGGGACTGCTTCAGTGATGGCATTCTGAAAGATGAATTGCTGTTTTTTCTACCAATATACCTGCTGAATATCATGAAATAGTTTTACTAATGAAGTACTACAGTAAGCACATCACAGACTAGTCTAATAATTAGCAATGAAAGACCAGTAAGCAATTAAAAAAAACTTTGTTAATGATTGTGAACAAAATAAAGTGACAGAAAAATTGACTATTACAAATATAGAAGCTCATTACTTCAGGTTCTGAAAGTTTTGTGAGAAGTTTTATCGGACAAAGAATATTGATGAGCCATTTTGGCCCATGATATTGTTTTGAAACCTCCTCCTCTTCGAAACTGAAATTCAACCCTAGTTTACCATAACAAGTGCAACATTATTTTGTTCCAATGGAAAATGCTGCCTCATTTCTAAGTTGTTGCATAACTATTATATTACTCTGGTGAACGTCATTTCAATTATAACTAACTTCAGATAATGATTCAGATTCATTTATTTGTCACATGTACATCGAAACATACGGTGAAATGTGTTAACCAACATAACATTCCTACAATGTTCAGCAGAACCACACAGGCAACCACAACAGCAGCAAATTAAGCTCCTTTGCTCCCTCCCTCTCAGCCACTCACTCACACATACACAGATGCCTCCAATCCCAGGACAGGCTGCCTCTGGACCTTTAACCTCTAGTCCTGCGCCTCAGATGCTCGGACATTGGGTCTCCAACCTCCAAATTGGTATATCTCTCATCCAAAAACAGTCAACAGGCTCTGACGATTGAATTGGATTTACTGTTATTTCTCCACAATACTGTACTTATCCAACACTGATCTCTTGAAGACAGGTCTCAGAACTTCCAAAGATAAGGTTCTACTAGATTCCAAGTTAACTATGATATTACAAACTTAAATTTAAAAGTTGGTTCTTTAAGGTTGTTATAGCCAGGGGTTGCAGTGGGGACAAGCTCTCACTACCTATTAAATGCTTTCAATGTCGTGGGCCTCAAATAGCCTCTGACAACTGTGTCCAGCTCCTGGCCTTCACGTGTGCCTTAGTTACGGAGCCTGGTGGAACCATTTTTACTGACAGGAGAAAGGCGGGTTACTGGCACCTTAAAACCAGTCTCTTCGTCCAAAAGGGGCTCATCAGCCATGGTTGGCAGCTCATCTAGGAGAAGGAAAACTCTGATCCCAAACCTCTGCTGCCTAGCGGCTATTCTCACTCATGGGGAAGGCTTCGGGTGTAAACCCCCAAGGAAAAATCCTGAGCTGGAGTCCCTAAGGCAGTCCAACATTGAGTTTAATACCGACTGGCAGCCCCTGTGATGCTGCTGGTGCCAAAATGCACTGGTCTCTGCCGTTCCTTTTCTCTCCATACGATCCTGTCCAGGGCAGCTAGGATGTAACGTCCATGGTCAACCCTGACCAATGGAGATCTCACTTAATCACTCAAATAACAAAGATCAGGTACAGAAAAATGGGAAGGCTCTAAATGCCTTCTGATACCTGTTCCTTAAGTATTCAAAGGCAACTGAGATGTTAATATCGTAAATGCACACATGATTTTCATTAACGCTTACACATGGTGTCCAGGGCCAGTGGAAGAGACTGTCAGCCCATTAGCCTAACTGAGGTCAAGGGCCCAAACCAAATGAGTTTCAGGTTTCTGTTCAGTGATAGTTTCATAAAGTCAAATTTTGCCAACAGTTCAATGCTAAATTGGTAAATTGGTTCATTATTGTCACATGTACTAAGGTACAGCGAGAGACACATCTTGCATACCATCTATACAGACCAAATCACTACAGCAGTGCATTGAGGTAGCACAAAGTTAAAACAATTACAGAATGCAGAATAAAATGTTACAGTTTTTAGAGATACAGCAGGGTGAAGAACCCTTCCATCCCAACTAGCCCCTGCCATCCATGTGACCAACTAACCTTCTAACCTATAAGGTTTTACAATAAGAACGTCAGGCCATAAAGACATACAGTAGGATTTCGGCCTATAGTGTCTGCTCCACCATTCCATCATGGCTGACTTATTATCCCTCTCAACTCCATTCTCCAAATTTCTTCCTGAAACCAAGCTAATTAAGAACCTATCAACCTCTGCTTTAAATATACTCAATGACTTGGCCTCCACATTTGTCAGTGGCAATTAATTCCATAGATTCCACAAAGCCATCAATTCCATCACCCAGCTCTTTGACATATAAAGCAAAAAACAGCTGTCCCAACACCAAGCCCTGTGGAACACACCACTATTTACCGGCAGCCAACCAAAAAATGCCACCTTTATTCCCACTCTTTGACTCCTGTCAATCAGCCAATCTTCTATCCATGCTAATAACTTTCTTGCAATACCGTGGGCTCTTATCTTGTTTATCAGCTTGATGTGCCTTCTCAGTGTTACTTCACTGACTGCTGACAGCTGCAGATGTCAAAAAGCAGGACAGAAGGGGTGCCTCTCAATCTGACAGTGCTAGCAGCAGCTGAACATTTTCCTAAACGTTTCTGTGTGTGTAGAGCTTCAGAACACAAAATACTTATTAAACAAATTGCCAACTTCAAATATTAAACGATATCATTTTATAGCAATTATTTAATAATGTAAGATCTTCAAGCACAATCAAATGTTTAAGCGTAAAACACAAAAGATGGTTCAGTAAGGGAATGCTTTGTATGATGCGATATCAAGTGATGTTTAACAGGTGTCTACTTTGTTTATGTAGCTGTTTCACTTCATCTGTGTGGTTGTGTTCCTTTAGGGTTAAAATATTTCAACGGGACGGAGTGGGGAGAGGTGCAGAAGGTTATGTCCTGTTAAATTTGTTGGATATTATACAAAGACACTTTTCATTTCATTCAAAGCTAATATCAATTTTGTTTCAATGATACAGTTGTCAAAGAACAGCATTCTTGCCTGCCGCTGTTTAGTAAACACATTGAAAACAAAATAAATAAACCATACAATTAGTACAGGAGTTCATTACCATTCAGTATGCAGTAGCCCAGAATATACAACAGGCCCTTCGGCCCACAATGTTGTGCTGACCTTTTAACCTTCTCTAAGATCAGTCTAGACCTTCCCTCCTACATAGCCCTCCATTTTTCCTATCTAGATGTCTCTAATGTAGTTGCCTCTACTGCCACCCGGACAACACGTTCCACACACCTACATCTCTCTGTGAAAACAAATCTACCTCTGACATGCCCCCACCCCTAAATTTTCCTCCAATCACCTTAAAATTATGCTTCCTCACATTAGCCATTTCCACCCTGGGGAGAAGTCTCCAGCTATCCATTTGATCTTTGCCTCATAACATCTTGCACAACTCTATCAAATCGCCTCTCATCCTCCTTCACTCCAGAGAAAGAAGCCCTTTCTTGTTCAACCTGTCCTCATAAGACATGCTTTCTAATCCAGTTAGCATCCTGGTAAATCATCTCTGAACACTCCCTAAAGCTTCTACATACTTCTGATAATCAGACGACCAGATCTGAAGAAATTAATAATAAGATTATGAAACAATCTTCATTTTATGACTGAGAATGTACTCATTTTAGAGTGAAATATGATTAACAAAATACTGAAAGTTGTTCTGCACCACTCTGGAATTTTAACCATCCAGAATTGGATTTAAATACTTGATGACATTTCTATATCACAGTCAGTAAGTCAAGTAGAACTTCACAGGAGAGCACTGTTTCAGAAGTAACTGGGATTTGCCTTAATATGAGACTAAGAACTACCCCCTCTCCCTCCGAGGTGCCAACAGTCCCAAATCTCCACTCTAGGATAGATCCAATATTCCTTATCCCAATCATCCCAGGCTCTAATCCCCACCAGCACGCACTTATTGGTTAGGTAATCCTTTGGTCCAGTTCCACAACCCTCTGATTTATATATTTATTGAGATACCTGTACATCATGGAGTAGGACCTTCTGGCTCTTCAATCCACACAACCCAGCAATCCTCTAATTTAACACTATTTTGGTCACTGGATTAGAAGGACTAATGAACCTATTACCCAGTATGTCTTTGGACTGTGGGAGGAAATTGGAGAAAACCCATGCATTCCACAGGGAGGATGTACTGATTCCTTACAGATGATGTCGGAATTGAACTCTGACGCCCCAAGCAGTTATAGCGTCGTGCTAACCGCTATGCTGCTATGGCACCCTTAAATGAACAGTTCTCCATATTTCCTCAAGGAGGCCTTGATCTCCAATCCTACCACGGGAGCCGAGTGACACTCATTCCATATTACAGCATACTGTAAAGGAGAGGGGGCTCTTTGTTCCATTGAGTTTGTGCAGATCAATCCCATTCGCTCAATGAACTAACTTTCAATGAAATCTCTTGACATTCCCATCAAACTAATCCCAGTTCTGCTACACAGCTGCACAATGGGGCAATTTATGGTAGTTAATTAATCTACCAAACTGACTGTCACTGGGATGTAGAAGGAAACTGGAGCATTCTGAGAAACCTTGCAATCAGAACAGAACTGTTCTCACAACCTCTTCATCTCGTGTTGCTTATTTATTTATTCTTCTTATTTTTTCTCTTTCACTTTGTATTTGCGCAGTGTCCTTTTTTCATATATGTAGGTTGTTTGTCCATCCTGTTGGGTGTGGTCTTTCATTGATTCTAATGTGCATCTTGCATTTATTGTGAATGCCCACAAGAAAATGAATCTCAGTGGTATATGGCGACATGTATGTAATTTAATAATAAATTAACATTGAACTTTATATTACTAGCCCATCATCTTAGTGATTGGAAGTCAAGAGACACCTCATGCACCTAGTGGCTGTAAGTATGCATCTGGAATCGAAAAGGACTGGCGGAAAAAATATTCTACATAAGCTTTCTGCTTATTAGCGTCTGCCCCACATGTTCATCTTCCACCAGATACGTGAGAGCTATTGTAAAACCCACGCCTGTCGATGTTTTCACCTTGGGAGATGTGTTTAACAGTAAGGGAGTTACTTGTGATATTCTTAATTGCATTCTGCCACACAACAAACCACAAAAAATAGCTTTCTAATTGGAGTCTCAGCTGCAACTAGCAAAGATAGATGGTGTCTGGGTTGGCAAAACATTCATCTGACTGCCAATATCAAAGCATGTCTTAATAAAAATCAAATTGAAATAAGCTGAATTAATTGATATTTGTAATATTTTCATTTTGTTGTTCAAATCTCATTGGAATATTTAATCATCGAAAACTAAAAGCAGTCCTCGTGTTTATTGAAGGTCCAAAGTACAAGGTAAATTTATTATCGAAGTACATATATGTAATCATATACAAACTTGAAATTCTTTTTCTTGTGGGCATTTATAAGGAAAAAAGAACTACAATTGAATTTACAAAAAAAAATTATACATAAAGATTGGCAAATAACCAATTTACAAAAGTTAAATAGTGCAAATAAAATAATACTGAGAACATGAATTGTAAAGAGTCCTTGAAAGTAGGTCATAGAATCTGTTCCGAGTTGTGGTAAGTGAAGTTACCCAAGCTGGTACAGGAGCCCGATGGTTGTAGGGTAATATCTGTTCCTGAACCTGGTGGTGTGGGACCTAAGGCCCCTGTACCTCCTGCCTGATGGAGGTAGCAAGAAGAGAGATGACCTTGATGGCAGGGATATTTGATAAATTGGTAAGATCGGGTCTTTTCTGGTTCTATTCTCCATAAACTTAATCTCGTACATTACGAATTAATGGTGACATACATGTAGGACCAGAAGATATAGGAGCAGAATTCGGTCATTTGGCTCATTGAGTCTGCTCCGCCATTTCATCACGGCTGATCTGTTTTCCCCCTCAGCCCCAATCTCCTGCCTTCTCCCCATATCCCTTCATGCCCTGACTAATCAAGAATCTGTCAACCTCTGCTTTAAATATACATAAGGACTTCACAAGACAAGATCACAAGACAAAGGAGCAGAGGTAGGCCATTCGGTCCATCGAGTCTGCTCTGCCACTCCACCATGAGCTTTACTATTCTCCCATCTAGTTCCAATTTCCGGCTTTTGGCTCCACAGCTGCCTGTGGCAACGAATTCCCCAGATTCACCACTCTCTGGCTGAAGTAGTTCCTCCTCATCTCTATTCTAGAAGAATGTCCCTCAATCTTGAGACTGTGTCCTCATTCTTCAACTTTCCCACCACAGGAAACATCCTCTCCACACCCACTTCATCAATTTACCATTCGAGAGGTTTCAATGAGGTCACCCCTCATTCTTCTGAATTCTAGTGTAGTTTGATAATAAAATTTATTTTGACTTTCATAAATTTACCTTGATTTTGACTATCCAATGCCTAATTTCGACAATACTTGTTATCTTATCTCCTCGCAACACAAAGTTCCATTTCAAAGTTAAATCCCTTCAAGGCCTCACTTCTTCCTTTTCCACATAGAATTTCTTTATAACCTTTTTCAGAAGTGCTGGTTACCAAAGACTAATGCCTCGATATTTCCTCACCTAGTCAATATGTGTACTTACACTCAGTGGCCACTTTATTAGGTACACCTACTCGTTAATGCAAATATCTAATCAGCCAATCATGTGGCAGCAACTCAATGCATGAAAGCATGCAGACATGGTCAAGAGGTTCAGTTGTTGTTCAGACTAAACATCAGAATGGGGAAGAAATGTGACCTAAGTGACTCTGACCGTGGAATGGCTGTTGGTGCCAGACAGGGAGATTTGAATCTCTCAGAAATTGCTGATCTTCTGGGATTTTCACACACAGCTGAATCTAGAGTTTACAGAGCATGGTACAAAAAACAAAAAGCTCCCAATCAGCGGCTGTTCCAGGGGTGAAAATGCCTTGTTAATGAGAGAGGTCAGAGGAGAATGGCCAGACTGGTTCAAGCTGACAGGAAGGAAACAGTAACTCAAATAACTACGTTACAACAGTGATGTGCAGAAAAGCATCTCTGAACACACAACACGTCGAAACTTGAAGTGGATGGGCTACAGCAGCAGACAGCACCAAACTGTCCACCCAGTGTACATTGTCACTGTTTCACATCTTTGTTCCTGTCTCATTGTTACGTTTGAGCTACATAATCGCAATCTTCTACACAGCCTTTAGGCTCATGAGGAAGAATTAGTTCATTAACACCAGGCCATTTCTACATCCTGTTGTAAACTGGTAAACACGGTATGGGCAGTATGGTAGCGAAGCAGTGAGCACAACACCTTTCAGTGCCTACTGTAAGATCGGGGTTCAATTCCCAGCACCAACTACGAGGAGTTTGTACATTCTCCCCACAGTCGTATGTGTTTCCTTTGGGTGCTTTGGTTTCTGCCCACAGTCCAAAGACGTACAGGTTAGGATTGGTGAGTTGGCGGCATTCTTTGTTGGCACTGGAACCGTGGCAACATCTGTGGGCTGCCTAGCACAAACCTCACTGATTTGATTTGATGCAAACAACACATTTAAAGCTAATCTTTAAATCTTCAACTTGTCGCCTGTTCTCAGCAATTAACAAAGCAATTTTCCCTTATGATTTCAGTCTCAGTTACTGCTACTAATATTAATTTTCATCTTTCTATAGCATTGATTTAGCCTGATAGACCACAGAGGTCACATCTTTTCATGGAACGTAGAACAGTACAGCACAGGAACAGGCCCTTCAGCCCACAATGTTGTGCCTAATCAATTAAATTAGTCATCAAATACCCAACTAAACTAATCTCTTCTGCCTTGACAATGTACACATCCTTCCATTTCCTGCATATTCATCTGCCCTAGAGTCTCTTGAATGCCCCTATCGTATCTTCCTCGACTATTCTCTGTATAAAAAAACATGCCCAGGAATCTGCTTTGAACTTATCTGCTCTCACCTTAAATGCATGAGCTCTGGTGTTAGATACAGTACCAGAGTTGTACGGTGCAATAGCGGCTAGCATAATGCTATTACGGATCTCAGCAGAGTTCAATTCTGGCACTATCTGAGAGAAGTTTGTACGTTCTTCCCATGACCGTGTGGGTTTCCTCCGGGTGCTCTGGTTTCCTCCCACAGTCCAACAATGCACTGGTTAGTAGGTTAAATGGTCATTGTAAATTGTCTGTGATTAGACTAGGATTAAATCCATGGGTTGCTGTACGGCACAGCTCAAAGTGCTGGAGGGGCCTGTTCCAGGCTGTATCTCTAAATAAATATTTCAGTCCAGGGGCAAAAAAGATAGCATTTGTCTACTCTGTCTATGCCTCTCATAATCTTATAAACCTCTATCAGATATTTCCCTCAGTCTCCACCGATCCAGAGAAAACAACCCCAGTTTGTTCAAGATCTTCATATAGCACATGCCCTCTAATCCAGGCAGTATCCTGGTAAATCCATATCCTCTTCAAAACCTTCACATCCTTCCTTGGATTTTTCCAAACTTTGTTATTCCATACTTATTTTCTGGGATTGATGTTGCGTTACGTCAACAGCAACAGCCACAGCTTCTGCTCTTGGGCAGTTTAAAAAAAAATACCGTAAGACCATAAGATATACGAGCAGAATTAGGCCATTTGCACCATCGAATCTGCTCTGCCAAATACCTTTTGAAAATTCATGAAGAATGAAGTTGATAAATTGCTGACACAAAAGTACTGATTTAACTGATTATAGACAAAGCATACATAGAGTCATAGAGGACAGAAACAGACCCTTCAGCCCATCTAGTCCATGCCTGTTATTCTGCCTAGTTCCCATTAACCAGCACGTGGACCATACCCTTCCTTGTTCAAACACAACAGTCTCTGGAGTTTACAGAGAATGGTGCAAAAAACAAAAAACATCCAGTGAGAAGCAGTTCTATGGGTTAATGCCTTGTTAATGAGAGAGTTCACAGGAGGATAATCAGAGAGGCTCATGCTGACAGGATGATGACCATGGTGGTGTGCAGAAGAGCATCTCTGAACGCACAACATATTGAACCTTAAAGTGGATGGGCTACAGCAGCAGAAGACCATGAAGGTGCATTCTCTGGCCACTTTACTAGATCCAGGAGGTACTCAATAAAGTGTCCACTGAGTGTACACACATAAAGATTTACTTTTTAAATTATTCAGGCAAGGCTTCAACTGTTTTCTTCAGAATTCCCCAAAAAGGCATTTACAAGGAAGGCGTTATCCTACTTTACATCACAACCTCTGCATGGAAAGTTAAATATCTGATTACCTCATCCCACTTTTCCAGCATTCTAATCAGCCTAATTAAACCCTTGTTCATTTTTAAACCTCAGATGACAATTCGTTTAACTTTGCCCTGCAGCAGTTTGCAAAAAAAGCGAATTAAATTTCATCTTCTGACAGCAATTATTAAATGTTCCCAACTGGCCCCAATTAAGCCACAGGGCTTGCAGGGTGCAAAATCCACTGAAGTCTCACCTCCTAGTTTATTGGTCACCTATCTTTTTTTTTAATATAGTCTCTGTGGCATAATTTACTCAAACACATGACGTCACCTAATCTGCCATGTTAAACACATTGTCAACAAGAGCATTAAGACATATAGCAGAATTCAGCCATTCAGCCCATTGTCATAGAGAAGTACAGCACAGAAACAAGTCCTTCAGCCCATCTAGTCCATGCTGAAAGCATATAAACTGCCTACCGCCATAGACCTGTACCAGGACCACAATCCTCCATACCCCTACTATACACGTACCTACCCAAACTTCCCTTAAAGGTTGAAGTTGAGCTCACACGCACCACTTGTTCATTCCACACTCTCACGACTCTCTGAGTGAAGAGGTTTCTCTTCAAGTTTCCCTTAAACTTCTCACCTTTTGCCCTTAACCCACGACCTCTGGTTGTAGTCCTACCCAACCTCAGTAAAAAAAAAAGCCTGCTTGTATTTACCCTACCTATACACCTCATAATTTTGTATACCTCTATCAAATCTCCTCTCAATCCTCTCAGGAATAATGTTCTAACTCCATTCTCCTACCTTTGCCCTATAACCTTTGACGCCCTGCCTAAACAAGAACATATCAACCTCCACTTCTAAATATAACCAATGATTTGCTCTCCACAGCTGCTTCTGGCAATTAATTCCACAGATTTATTACTCTCTGGCTAAAAAATTATCACGAAAATAGGACAGTGCAGCTCTTCGGGCCAGAAGGGCCTAGTCCGGGCTGTGCCAATCAATCAGTCAATCAATCAATCAATGAATAAATGAATAAATGAATAAATAAGTAAGTAAGTAAGTCTATTGAGAAGCATTTTGTGTGCAATTGATGTTATAGAGGCAGCCACAGCAGTGAAACAGCACTTCAAGATTGTCTATTGTCTTTCATCAGTACAGAAGTATGAAGGAGAACAAAATGATAGTTACTCTGGAACGATGCAGCATTAAAAAAACACAATAAAAACCATAATAAATATAAATACATAAGCTAGCTTATATACATAGATTAATTGATAGATTTTATGTCCATAAGGTGACACTAGGCACAGGAGTGTCTGTACATAAGGTGGCTAACAGGAAATGAAAAAGTAGTGGTGGTCAGGATTGTGATGGGGTGGGTCAGCGGGTGGAGGTGTTGATCAGCCCGACGGCTTGGATGATGTAACTGCTTTGGAATCTGTTGTTCCTGGTGGGGATGCTAGGTAGCCTCCACCCTGATGGGAGTGGGACAAACTGTCCATGAACAGGGTGGGTGAGATCCTTCATGATGTTGATGGCCCTTTTCCAGCACCTTTCTGTATATACTGCATGTCCTTGATGGCAGTTAGGTTGGTGTCGGTGATGCTTTAGGCAATTTTAACTACCTTTTGTAGAGATACTCAAACAGTTGGATTGTGTCAGTTATGGTGTTTGACAGGGGAAAATTGATAGATTGCTGGGAGAAATCCCTGATCGCTGAATAATACTTTGAAATCCTTAACATCCATCTAAAGCATAAAACTGAGAGACTCATTATCTGTAAAATGACAACTGATAATATATCACTTCCTGAGCACTTCACTGTAATGTCAATGTATGATTATGTACTCCAGTTCGACAATAAGGCCTGAGTGCAAGGTCCAACTACAGAACTATCAGTTATATCTTCTTGCCAAGGGTTCCCAAACCGGGGTCCACAGACCCCTTGGTTAACGGTTGGGGAGCTGTCATGTATTGAAATTGCAAGGTCAGCTAATGTAGCTTGACACTTGTCAAGTATGGTGATGATGTCATCAGTCTGGGATGGAACAACGTGTGATGTGAGGAAGCATGGAACAAAGACACATTCAGTGCATGAAGTGTTGAGTCATGATATATGCAATATCTAATTAAGTCCTAAGATAGATTGCAAATTACCAAGAGGGTCCATAGCATAAAAAAGACTCAGAACTACTGTTGGGCTTAAGATTTTAAGCCCAACATCCCTACTGGGATATAGGTCACCAACAGCAGCTTGTCAGAGTCCTCAGTCCTGGCCCTGTGGTTTCCACTTTCACCACACCACTTCATACGTTTCCAGGCGAAGGTCTTTCCTCTCCCAAAGACCAAGTCTTTGGATCTTCTGTGGGCATTTCTGTAGCTCTGGGTTTTTAACATGATTGGGTTGCAAGCCCTGTGCACAATATCTGCCTTTCACAGCCATGCTTGGGAATTATCAGTAACACACAGCAGCCATATTTGAATAGGATTTTGAGGAGATTTGTTGTAACTGCAAGGGCTCTAGTAAATATCTACGGATGTACCACGGACAGTATTCTACTGGTTGCATCACCTTCTCGTATGGCAGGGCCAATGCACAAGACTAGAAAAAATGGGCCGGTCATGGGAGTGCAGCAACACACACAAAATAGCATAGCAGTTAGCATAACGCTATTACCGCACTGACAACCCAGGGTTCAATTCCCACCACTGTCCCTAAGGAGTTTGTAAGTTCTCCCCCAAAGCATATGGCTTTCACCTGGTTTCCTTACACATTCCAAAAAGATGTACAGGTTAGTAGGTTCATTGGGCACATGGATGTAATGGGCCAGCATCGGCTTGTTGGGCCGATAGGCCCCGTTACCATGTGCATCTCTTACAAAGCATTGCAAGCTCAGCCAGCTCCATCATGGGCACTAGCCTCCCCACCAACAACGACATCTAAGAGGAGGCCACCATCATTAAAAGCGCACCGTACCCAGGACATGCCCTCTTCTTGTTAATACCATAGGGAGGAGGTACAGGAGCCTGAAGACACACACTCAACATTTTAGGAACAGTTTCTTTCCTTCCGCCATCAGATCTTTGAATGGACCATGAACCCATGCATACTACCTCACTATTTTATGTATTTAAGTATTGCAAAAAAGACAGGAAAATTTTTAAAATATTAAATATATCTACACATTGCAATGTATTGCAGCCACAAATCAACAAATTTCATGACACGTCACTGATAACAAGTCTAATTTCTGATTCTAATTTTCTACATGCCGTCTTGCTCCAGAATAACTCAATAGATGCTTTATGCATGCCGTCAGATCTTAAAATGCTGGGGAATACAATCAACCCATAGACCACAAGTGAGAATGCCACACTGTTGCTTATTTATCTAACCTCTACATGCAGCTATTTCATAGGATTTCAAGCTTTGAAATTACAACTTCGGTCCCTGAAGAGGTCAGCATGTCTAACTTGCTGCGTTCATGACTTGTTTTGGCTATGGAATCAACGGTGCCTTTGATTACTTTTCAACACAGGTTTAGATGTAGGGTAAGTAGCTGCAATTCCACCAATCTACCCCCACCTACCCTACTGCAGCTCGATCTCTCCTCCAACAAGCTGGACCAGGACAACATCCATTCGCCAACATTCTACCGGCCATGCTACTTGGGGACCTGGGCTGCATTTTTTTTGTAACTCTATGTTTTTCTGCTATTGTAAGCATATGTACTATTCCTGCTTTGTGCAATGTGTTTTGTACCTTGGCTCCAGAAGAATGTCATTTTGTTTGGCTATATTCATGTATGGTAGAACGATCATTACTCTAGAACTCAAGTTGAACTCCCACACCTTACAGTGACCCAAACTCTTCTCCAACTCCCAGTCCTGCTGGGAACAATTACAGTAATATAAGTTTTTGTCAATGGTCTTCAAGATGTTCCTACTTTGTTTTTAGATGATACTCCTCAGTGAGATGCTCTTCATAGCAACCATAATGGGTACTGAATTCTCTTCTTAGAACAGGCTGCTCCTTCCATTTTGGTCGTCCTAGCAAGTCATGGCTTGGCTCTGCACTCATTCTAATGATGCAACTTCTAATTCATCCCTTACTAAATCAGGAAACAACCTCACCAATGATCCAAGGTGCAGGACCAGGACGAGGCAGAATAATAGTTCAGCATAGACTAGATTGCCTGAAGGGCCTGCTTCTGTACTGTAGTGGTGTTCTATGGGTGGACAAGCATGGCTCTTCAAGCCTGTTTCACAACTGGTGTGACCACAGTGATCAACTCCCAGAGACATACAAATAAAATGTGCATTACATAAAGGACTAAGTATCTAAGTGTCTTCACAAGTTTTACATGAGCCTCATTTTTCTATTTGTCAGTTCCATGCTATTAAAATGGGTATTATCAGGAAAAAAAATATTTGCCTGACAGTCGCTATCACCATCAGTGACAATTGCAAAACAAGGGTATAAAATACCTCCTCTCTAGAGAATCCAGTCCTACATCTCTATCATGCCTTGCAACTGAAATCTCATGGAACGTTTGTGCAGAACTTAAAGGATCAAGGTAATAGATAATTCTGAAACAGTTTAAAAATAAATTTCAGAAATATATAATTTTTCATATGATGAAGGGTTTCAGCCCGAAATGCCGACTCTATTTCTCTTCATAGATGCTGCCTGACCTGCTGAGTTTCTCCAGCATTTTGTATGTGTTACTTTAGAAATATTTATCTATTAAATGAATATCTAAACACTGATCAATTAGTAAATACTTACTTGATGCTGTAGTAATAAATTGTTTTAAATTCACATAGTTTAATTCTTTTTCTCAATGTTACACCAAAGTGCTAACAATGAAAAGTTTAAGGAGTCATGTCATGAAAATCAAGAAACACATTTTTGGGAGTATTTCTTACAACATCTAAGGAAAACAGCAAGCAGGAGGGGATGGATAGGAAATATGAGGCTATTCTTCACGTACATCATAAATCTCTGCTCTAATTTTCTCACACATATATGTTGAATGATAAATTATAGAAGGATTTTCCCTGCTTTTAAATGAGATTGAATTGCAAGTCGGGCAAGTTGCCCCAGGATTTAGAGCACAACGAGTTGGTACTAACCCAGGAGCACTGATGAATTGAAAACAGCCCCATGAGAATGCCTCAATTCCCACTCGCATCTGGCTCTTTCTCTTCTGAACTCCTAACACCTGCCTGTAATGTCAAATTGTCCTCTGCAGCTTGAAGAGTATTAAAATAAAACAGACTCAGCTATGGTACTTTTAAAATATATTTTTTCCCCAAAAGTAAGCTCATGCAATTAACAAAAACGCTAAATACAAAACTTACAATGGTTGAAAGTACCGTAAATCAAACCCTGGTTACTCTAAGGATGAACTTTATTTGCCACATACCTTTATGCATATTAGAAATTTGCTGTGGCATGGAACAAACAAAAAAACTCAACAATTATATAGAATAAAGAATTATATAAAATGTAATGTTAAAAGTACAAATATGGAATAAAACATGCATAAATACATAAATTGTTGTTGTTCATTTCTGTGCCTTGAGAATCATCGGACAGCAACATTGCCATTCCTTTAGCATTGATCTATTTTTTTTTTTACAAGGCCCAGTTGCTAGCTTGATGCTCAACTCAGCTCAACTGGAAAGCGGGCATGGAGCCAGCCGGAGTCGAACCCAGGACCACTCGCCTCAAAGTCCAGTGCGGATGCTACTACACCACTGGCTAGCTAAATACATAAATACCAGCATGTATTTACAGTGTGGTTTAAAGTGTTTACAGTGCTCTGTGGTGATGGGGTAATAGATTGAGAAGGTGGGGGGGGGGATGGCGGCTAACTAGAATGGTTAATCAAATTAACTGCCTGAGTTAAGAAACTTCTAGATGGCATTGTTTTTTCTTTAATAGCACTATCCAGAAGGGAGCTTCTTGTGAGAGGATGCTGCACAGACAGTCAGAGCTGATGTGAGGGTGCTGTCTATGATGGCAGTGCAGAACCCCAGTACAGTACCAGTATGTTCTGAGGAAGTCCCCAGCTCAAGGCATACCAATCAGAGGGAGCTTGAAACAAATACCTCCAGCAGATATTGGTTCATCGGATGCAATGTTGATGCCATAATCACATTAAGAAATCTTGAATTGATTGCATTAAGTTAAAGTTCAAAGTAAATTCATTATCAAAGTATTTATATGTCACCACACACAACCCGGAGATTCATTTTCTTGCGAGCCTACTCAGTAAATCAAATAACTATAATAGAATCAATGAAAGTCCGCACCCACAGGGCGAACAACCCGTGCGTAAAAGGCAACAAACTATGCAAACACAAAAAGAAATTTAAAAATAATAATATTGCATTGTACTGCTGCTGCTAAGTTAACAAATTTCATGACATATGCCGGTGATATTAAACCTGATTCTGATAAATAAATATCGAGAAGATGAGATGAAGAATCCTTGAAAGTGAGCCCATAAGTTGTGTGAACAGTTCAGTGATAGGGTGCATGAAGTTGAGTGAAGTTATCCCCTTTGGTTTAGAAGCCTGATGATTGAGGGGTAATAACTATTCCTGAACCTGGTGGTGTGAATCCTGAGAGTCCTCAGCAAAATTGCATCACTACTAACAGGCTACAACAATTTCCAATAATTTGATATAATTTGTTAAGCAATATGGTTCCTCTTGACAATAGTATCTATATTCTGCATTGTGTTTATGCTAACACAGTAATTAGCTTACAAAACAGCACATTTCTAAATAGATAAGGCAAAATTAATTTTTTTGGCATGAAATGCATTTTTGTGCTTTCAAACTCACTGCACCATAAAAATACAAGTTCAATGATACAACTAAAATGATCACCTCATTACAGGAAGGATGTGGAAGGTTCAGAGAGGGTCCAGAGGAGATTTATCAGGATGCTGCCTTGATTAGACAGCATGTGTTATGACTGAGCTTGCGCTCTTCTCTTTGAAGCAAAGGAGGATAAGAGGTGATTTGATAGAGGTGTACAAGACGATAAGAGGCATAGATCATGGGCACAGCTGGTAAAGTTATTCCTCCAGGGCAGAAATGGCTAATACGAGAGGGCATAATTCTAAGGTGATTGGATGAAAATATAGGGAGGATGTCTGCAGTAGTTTTTTTTGTTGTACAGAGAATTGTAAGTGTGTGGAATACAATGAAGGGGTGATGGTAGAGGAATGTATATATTAGCTAGGATGCCGAAGAATTTTGCACAAGTATTTGTCACCGAGGAGAGTAGAACAAATTTGTAAATCTGGTGGGAGAAAAGGATGTTGGGAATGACGAGGGTGGATTGCCGAGGGAGTGTGGAACAGGTAGCAGACAAGGAGTGCAGGGACAGGGTGCAGGTTTGGGTTCAGACACCCAGCCTTGGCACAACAGGCAAGGACGTTTGATTCCAAACAATTGGTTTAGTGATCATTACAGAATGTCTCTGGTGCTTTCCACTCCCTCGCCCCTCCCTTCCCCTTTTTCCAACCATGATTCCCCTCTCCCTGCCCCCTTCCCACACTCAGTCCACATTAGAGACCCATATCAGAATCTGGACTATCATCACTCATGTAAGTCACAAAAATTTGTTTTTTTTTGGGCAGCAGTACTGTGCAATACATAAAATTACTACAGTAATGTGTAAAAGTCTTAGGCACCCTGGCTATATATATGCACCTAAGACTTTTGCACAGTACTGTAGATAGAAAGATCAAGTGATCATATTTATCATACAAGATATCTGTTCTGGAGACTTCTACCAGCAGGAGAGAAGCCGTAAATACAAGAGATCCTGTAGTTGCTGGAAACCCAAAACAACACACACAAAATGCTGGAGGAACTCAGCAGGACAGGCAGCCTCCACGGGAATGAATAAACAGTCAAATTTCAGGCCGAGACCCTTCACCAGGATAGAAGCCATGCTTGAGCCTGGTGGTATCCATTCTCAAGCTACTGTATCCTCTGCCCGACGGAAGAGAGAATGACGGGGTAAGCTGTTGAGTAAGCTGGCCGCTTTCCTGAAGCAGTCGGAAGTGTAGTCAGAGTCAATGTGGGGGAGGGTGGTTTTTGTGAAGGATTGGGCTGTATCCACAACTCTCTACAGTTCCTTGCAGACCTAGAGCTGTTGCCTATTGACCACGTGGTTTTAAAATTGGTGAAGTGTGTTAACTTTAGAACATAGAACTTGGTCTATTGGTTTTCAAATAATTGGTTTTAAGTTTATTTTTGGAGGTTACTCCCTACTATCACAATGAAAGTAGAGAATGCTAAACAAAAATAATCATCTTCAAACAACACGCTGCTACTGAGACTTGCCTACTTTCTAACTTCTTGCTTGTACATTACGTCAATACAACCAAAAGAGGCTCATTTGTAACTCTTCCACAAGCTATGCACTGTAGATGCCATTATCTGCCTCTAGCAACATCTATATCATCAAAAAACGTATTGTACCAAGGTCAAATACTCCAGCTAAAAGTTCAAGATCAAACTAATAGATCAGAACCTGTAATCACAACCCTCTAAAAGGACCAAAACCTTGTTGTGGTTTGGAGACTTGCATGCCTCAATGACCCAGAGGGAGTCCAGGCCTTATACACTTTGACTCTTGGTAGGGTCACTCATGCCAAACAAGTCAAAGGGTAGAGGCCAGACTAAGAGTGGTCCACCAGTCTTCCAGGTTTGGGGCTTCAGCTCAGGTCTAACAATCCTGGCTGGTTAAACAAAACTGTTAATGGAAGCAGCAACAAAGAATCCTCCTATATCTGGATGGCAAGGATAGACAGAGATGGAGACCCTTCATTGCTGCCCTGAATGCCAACAGTGCAAGGGCAGTAACTACTGTAATCACAACATAAACTGGGTTTCATAATCAGAACAGAATCAAATATATGGTAGTCACTAACTATGGGGCATCAGGGTAGCACATCGGATGACACAATGCTTTACAGTACCATCAACCCAGGTTCAATTCCCACCGCTGCCTGTTCTCTCCTTGACCATATGGGTTTCCTCTGGATACTCCAGTTTCCTCCTAGAGTCCAGAGATGTACTGGTTAGTAGGTCAACTGACCATTCCTAATTGCCCCACGATTAGGCTGGGATGAAATTGGGTATTATTGGCCGGAGTGGTACGAAGGTGTGCTGTATCTCAATAAATAAATAAATAAATAAAATCACTTCTTAATTTTTGGAGAGGCACTGTAGAACAGTGTTGTGTAATGTTATTACAGCGCCAGTGTCCCAGGTTCACTCCGCCATCGTCTGTAAGGAATTTGTACGTTCTCTTACCGAAGGCTCCCAGCTGAAATGTCAATTGTTTATTTCCCTCCGTAGATGCTGTCTGACTTTCTCAGTCCCTCCAGCATTTTGTGGGTGTTTCACTATAGGAATCGCATCATAATCTCAATCCAATTGAAAAGTAAACCATTCTGAATTTTCATACAACTCCAAGGCATGAGGAGCGCAGTTGAAAGAAAGATCTGAAGACATTCTAAATTCGCAAAAACTCTTGTCTCCAACAAAGGAGCAAAGGAAGCGATGATGTGCTTTAAACAAGGAAAAGAGCAACAAAACATGTAAATGTAGATAAAATGACTGGAGACGATTCCTCAAGGTATAGAAGATTAATGGTGGAATGGCTGAGTGGAAGTTAGCAGGGAACATGGCTATCTGACACACAGTATTGGATTGCAATGTGCTCATTGTTAACTGAAATCAGTGCATGAGGAAGGCTTCCAACAGCTTTTCAAAACCCAACTACTGCTCAGCACTACTCTGAACATTCTACAACCTACAGATTCAATTTCAACGACTCCCCACAACTCATGTTCTCAATATTATTTTATTTTATTTGCACAATTTGTCTTGTTTGGCACATCGGGCAGGAAGTACAGGAGCCTTAGGTCCCACATCATCAGGTTCAGGAACAGTTATTACCCTATAACCAGCAGGCTGCTGAACAAACATGGATAACTTCACTCTCCACAACACTGACAGATTCCACAACTTAGACTCACTGTCAAGGGTTCTTCACAACTCATGTTCTCAGAATTATTTTTATGTGCAGTTTGTCTTCTTTAGCACATTGTTAGCTTGTCTGTCTTTGTCTGTTTATGCATAGTTTTTAAATGTAAATTCTATTTAATTTTGTTTTCCCGTAAATGGCTGCAAGAAAATGAATCCCATGTTAGTATCCAGTAATATATACATACCTTGATAATAAATTTACTCTAAGTATTATACTCCATGCAAGTGTTGCAGAGCCAGCAGTTCATCATCATCACCATGTGCCACGTGGTATGACGTGGGTAAATCATGTTTTTCCATCTGTCTTTAATCTGAGAAGTTCTAAAGCTCTTCAAAACTTCTGCCTGTCCAATTCTTGACGTAACCCATAAATGTCATCCACTGTCAACCACAACTTTTTCTTCCATCAATTTCTCCCGTCACTGCAAGATGTTTGAGCTTCTCTTTCCTCATTACATGTCCCAGAAATTCCAGCTGCCTTTCCTGATTGATGATATCTGATCTCTTCTTATTCCGGCTTTTCGCAAGACTTCCACATTTCTTACTCTGTCCTTCCATGATATTTTCATCATTCTTCTCAAAAATCACATTTCTGCAGCTTTGAGTCTTTCCTCATTTTGCTTTGATATTGTACAACATTTGCTTCTATATGTCAGTGTGGAATGAACACTGCATCACAACACTCTGAGATTCATATCCAGGGAAACTGTGTTCTTTAGTATCATGCTCAAACAAATTGGTAAAGGTGCTGAGGAAGAGGATTTCTTGGAATGTATGCGGGATGGTTTTTTGAACCAACATGTCGAGGAACCGACTAGAGAGCAGGCTATTCTGGACTGGGTTTTGAGCAATGAGGAAGGGTTAATTAGCGATCTTGTCGTGAGAGGCCCCTTGGGTAAGAGTGACCATAATATGGTGGAATTCTTCATTAACATGGAGAGTGACGTAGTTAATTCAGAAACAAAGGTTCTGAACTTAAAGAGGGGTAACTTTGAAGGTATGAGACATGAATTAGCTAAGATAGACTGGCAAATGACACTTCAAGGATTGACGGTGGATATGCAATGGCAGGCATTTAAAGGTTGCATGGATGAACTACAACAATTGTTCATCCCAGTTTGGCAAAAGAATAAATCAAGGAAGGTAGTGCACCCGTGGCTGACAAGAGAAATTAGGGATAGTATCAATTCCAAAGAAGTAGCATACAAATTAGCCAGAGAAAGTGGCTCACCTGAGGACTGGGAGAAATTCAGAGTTCAGCACAGGAGGACAAAGGGCTTAATTAGGAAGGGGAAAAAAGATTATGAGAGAAAACTGGCAGAGAACATAAAAACGGACTGTAAAAGCTTTTATAGATATGTAAAAAGGAAAAGACTGATAAAGACAAATGTAGGTCCCCTGCAAACAGAAACAGGTGAATTGATTATGGGGAGCAAGGACATGGCAGACCAATTGAATAATTACTTTGGTTCTGTCTTCACTAAGGAGGACATAAATAATCTTCCAGAAATAGTAAGGGACAGAGGGTCCAGTGAGATGGAGGAACTGAGCGAAATACATGTTAGTAGGGAAGTGGTGTTAGGTAAATTGAAGGGATTGAAGGCAGATAAATCCCCAGGGCCAGATGGTCTGCATCCCAGAGTGCTTAAGGAAGTGGCCCAAGAAATAGTGGATGCATTAGTGATAATTTTTCAAAACTCGTTAGATTCTGGACTAGTTCCTGAGGATTGGAGGGTGGCTAATGTAACCCCACTTTTTAAAAAAGGAGGGAGAGAGAAACCGGGGAATTATAGGCCGGTTAGCCTAACGTCGGTGGTGGGGAAACTGCTGGAGTCAGTTATCAAGGATGTGATAACAGCACATTTGGAAAGCGGTGAAATGATCGGACAAAGTCAGCATGGATTTGTGAAAGGAAAATCATGTCTGACGAATCTCATAGAATTTTTTGAGGATGTAACTAGTAGAGTGGATAGGGGAGAACCAGTGGATGTGGTATATTTGGATTTTCAAAAGGCTTTTGACAAGGTCCCACATAGGAGATTAGTGTGCAAACTTAAAGCACACGGTATTGGGGGTAAGGTATTGGTGTGGGTGGAGAATTGGTTAGCAGACAGGAAGCAAAGAGTGGGAATAAACGGGACCTTTTCAGAATGGCAGGCGGTGACTAGTGGGGTACCGCAAGGCTCAGTGCTGGGACCCCAGTTGTTTACAATATATATTAATGACTTGGATGAGGGAATTAAATGCAGCATCTCCAAGTTTGCGGATGACACGAAGCTGGGTGGCAGTGTTAGCAGTGAGGAGGATGCTAAGAGGATGCAGGGTGACTTGGATAGGTTGGGTGAGTGGGCAAACTCATGGCAGATGCAATTTAATGTGGATAAATGTGAAGTTATCCACTTTGGTGGCAAAAATAGGAAAACAGATTATTATCTGAATGGTGGCCGATTAGGAAAAGGGGAGGTGCAACGAGACCTGGGTGTCATTATACACCAGTCATTGAAAGTGGGCATGCAGGTACAGCAGGCGGTGAAAAAGGCGAACGGTATGCTGGCATTTATAGCGAGAGGATTCGAGTACAGGAGCAGGGAGGTACTACTGCAGTTGTACAAGGCCTTGGTGAGACCACACCTGGAGTATTGTGTGCAGTTTTGGTCCCCTAATCTGAGGAAAGACATCTTTGCCATAGAGGGAGTACAAAGAAGGTTCACCAGATTGATTCCTGGGATGGCAGGTCTTTCATATGAAGAAAGACTGGATGAACTGGGCTTGTACTCGTTGGAATTTAGAAGATTGAGGGGGGATCTGATTGAAACGTATAAGATCCTAAAGGGATTGGACAGGCTAGATGCAGGAAGATTGTTCCCGATGTTGGGGAGGTCTAGAACGAGGGGTCACAGTTTGAGGATAGAGGGGAAGCCTTTTAGGACCGAGGTTAGGAAAAACTTCTTCACACAGAGAGTGGTGAATCTGTGGAATTCTCTGCCACAGCAAACTGTTGAGGCCAGTTCATTAGCTATGTTTAAAAGGAAGTTAGATATGGCCCTTGTGGCTACAGGGGTCAGGGGGTATGGAGGGAAGGCTGGGTTCTGAGTTGGATGATCAGCCATGATCATAATAAATGGCGGTGCAGGCTCGAAGGGCCGAATGGCCTACTCCTGCACCTATTTTCTATGTTTCTATGTTTCTAAACACTCAAACGTACATTTAGCAATCCCAAACCTTCTAATTTCAACATCAGATTTCAAAGTCAGATGTTATCATGCTCCCTATGTAATTAAACTTCCATGTTTGTCTCATTGTTTCGTTGCCAATTTCAGGTCGTTTTTCTGTATTTCTATCTTCTCTGTGACAACCATACATTCAGTCTTCTTGCAGTTGAAGGTCAATACTCTCTTTGCACTTTCTTTAATGACTCTATCTGGTATTTCTTCAATCTTCTCTTTAGAAGTAACTATCGGCATTGCATCATCTAGGCATCGTAGGTGGTTCAAATTGTATCCTCCAACTATCATGCCTGGAGTACTGCGAATTTCACTTAGAATCTTCCCGATATAAAGATTGAATAGGTCAAGCAAGAGATCACAAGCCTGTCAGACTCCCCTCTTGAAGTGGACCAGCCAGAGATTCATGGCTTGTCTGTGTGGAGACAGAGAGACAGAGCCAACGTCTACCTGAATCAGAAGGATGCACTCCAGACAGGCCATGAGCCTCTGGTTCATCAGGTGTTTAATAGGAAGCTCTGACTCTTTCAGAAATCAGAATCTTAAGCACCACCTGAAATCATTATTTTGTGAGCAGAGAATCTAAGTATTATGAATACTAAAAACATTGAAATGTTTTGCCATTGAACATCAAATTAATCCATATTTCGCGACACAGCGTGAACTAGACCCTTCCAAACCTTCGAGCCGTGCTGCCCAAGCAACCCTGGTTTAACCCTAGCCTGGTCGTGGGACAATTTACACTGACCAACTAACCTACCCAGTACGTCTTTGGACCGTGGGAGGGAACCGGAGCACCCGGAGAAAACCTAAATATTCTATTGGGAGGACAGACAGAGACTCCTTACAGAGGGATGCTGGAATTGAACTCAGAACTCTGATGCCCTGTGCTAATCATGATGCTAATGTTTAAATACGGTTCTGCTATATTTAGCAGTACAACATGCCACTTCATGAGTATGCTTTAAATATGGTGGTACAAATACCAATTCTAACATTTTGAAGCAAGGAAAGCTAATAACCCTTGACAATCTGCATCTTTTGCATGTTGCAAAATTGATGAAAAGCAGGACACCTTAATGGCAAAATAAGTCAAGCTGCTTCAAAGGAACTAATCTCAATGGAATTTCATATAATATATAAAACCCCATGTGAGTAAAAAAAATCAAACACATACATGTCCAAAATGTATAGAATCGTACAGATCTACGGCATAGAAACAGGCCCTTCAGCCCATTTAGTCCATGCATTTTATAAAATACCATACATTAAAATTTCCCAAATAAATATAAATAATAATCATTTGAAAATAATATGAGGCTCAAAGTAACAGTTGAAAGGACTGTGGGAAGTATCACATTACTATTTAAATAACAAAAAGCATTTGACTTTTTGAACATCACTCATCTACCAGTTAATTCTGACAAAATAGAACTTTTAAATTTGCTTTTTTTTATATATATATTCTTCTTTAGCAGCCTGATATAGTTTTATTTTCATTGCCATTTTCAACAAAACTATAAACTTTGTATATCGAGTATTTACCTACAATCTCCACGTGACTGGCAAAAAATTGTTCTCAATGAAAAGAACTCAAAACAGTGAATTTTTTATTACAAATGTTTTGCTAAGTAAGTGTGAAGTCATTTTTAGTTCATTTATGCTTTTCCTTTGCAGTCAAATAGACTTCATCACAATCATTATTTGTATACTGTCTCGGACACACGACAAAGTTCACGTTAAAAAATAACCTCTCTCCTATTAATTACCTCCTCTTCCCTTCAGAAATAAGCAGCAAAGATATTGTTTTGCAATACACATTTCTTAGTGAGGGAAATAATGATAAGAAAAAGGGCTAGTAAGGTCATGAAGGATCCCACCAACCCTGTTCATGGACTGTCTGTCCCACTCCTATCACAGGGAGCAGGCTAAGTAGCATCCACACCATGACTACCAGACTCAAAAACAGTTACTTTCCCCAAGCAGCAAGTCTGATCAACACTTCCACCCACTAACCCACCCCTCTACACCCTTAACCATCACTACTTTATTATTTCCTGTCAGCCACCTTATCTACTGACACTCAAGTACCTAGCATCACTTTATGGACATACATACAATCAACCTGTCTATATAAGCTGTCATGTATATACATTTATTGTGTGTGTTTATTTTTATTGTTGTTCTGTCCTTTATCTTTAGTGCATTTTTTTGTCTGCATTGGATCCAGAGGAACATTTATCTCATTCTCCTTTACACTTGTGTACAGGAAATGACATTAAACAATCTTGAATCTTGAATAAAAGACACATCCATCTGTGCAGTTGTATGCTGATGAGCAGTAAATTTGCTGAAGATTTAATACTTCATGTGAAAGTGAGTATAGTCATTTATTTAATCTATTTTTAACAGTATTTTTTCATTAATATCATTTAGCCTTCAAGTACAGAACTTCAGTGTAAAACACTGTTTTTTTAAAATGTCAGGAGGATGACATTATAGTTCAGTAATGCATTTAAAGTTTTAAGCATGAACATTGATGTCTGATACACAGTAATGAATTTCTGAACAATTTTCAGGCAGCTGGCACTCCCCAGTCCCCCTGGATGTCGAATGTCTCAGACCATGCTGAACTTATTTTATCAATAAGGCTTAACACAAGAGATTAATAAATAAAATGTTTCTCGTAACATTTTTAACATCGATCTCAGAAATCCTCGAAGCAATTCACAGAAGTTAAGCTCAGGTAATCTTCATTACAATGAACTCTGCTTATTTATATTTTACTGGTAAGACTCAATTTTGCTGGAATTCGGCACAAACTCAGCGATTCAAGAACAGCTTCTTCCCCTCGGCCATCCGATTTCTGAATGGACAATGAACCCATGAACACTACCTCACTACTTTTTTATTTTCTGCTTTTTGCACTATTTATTCAATTTAACTATTTAATGTATACATACTTCCTGAGTGGGATTACAACTAGAGGTCATGGGTTAAGGGTGAAAGGTGAAAAATTTAAGCGAAACATGAGAGGAAATTTCACGTCAAATGCCAGTGATAATAAAACCTGATTCTGATTCTGAAACTTCTACACTCAGAGGGTCGTAACAGTGTGGAGAGGGCTGCTAGCACAAGCAGTGCATGCCAGCTTGAGTTCAAAGTTTATGAGAAGTTTGGATGAGTACGCGGATGATGGTGCTATGGGGGGCTATGATCATGGTGCAGGGGGATGAGACTAGGCAATTTAAATGGTTCAGCACAGACAAGATGGGCTGAAGGGCCTGTTTCTGTAGTGCACTTTTCTATGACTGTAATAAGATGACTCATGCTTGAGAGTCTTGGGAAACTAACTTCAAAGTTTCAAAGTTTCTGAGTACATTCGATAGCAGAGTATGTATGCAGTATATGAGGTAACACGCACAGGCATGACGAGAAGCAAGAGACTGTCCTTATATTTGAAAATAAAATTAAAGCAAAGGTTCTGCATCATAAAAAAAACCTATAGTATGATCTGCAAAGAACTTACTTTAACAATGAAGATGGTTACAACCACAAGAACCAAAATGGGTAAGATCATCACTGCAGATAAAGCACTGATTCAGAGAAAACACAACTCCGCATAAAAGTCAGGCACATATAAATAACGAGGGTGCCTAAGACTTTGCACAGCACTGTATTTGCATTAACAAGCGGGTGTACCTAATAAAGTGGCCACTGAGGGCATTTTCTATGTTCAGGTGGTGTTCTTCTGTAAAAAAATGTGAATGATACACAATACTGTGCAAGAGTCTTAGGCACAAATATAGCTGGGGTCCCTGTGACTTTTACACAGTACTGTGTTTGTCAACATGGAGGAGAGGGTGAGCGGAGGCGGGAACAAAGGATGTTGGGAATGGTGAGGGTGGAGTGCCACGGGAGGGGTGTGGGACAGGTGGCAGAACAGTGCCAGGGTTGGGCGGGGGGGTGGCGCAGGTGCAGACACACCCAGCCCTGAGATTCCAGGCAAGGTCATTTGATTCCAAACAATTGGTTTATTGATTATTATAGAGCGTCTGTTTGGTGCTTCCCACTCCCTCCCCTCTCTCTTCCCCTTTTCCCAGTCACGATTCCATAGGACTTTTGCACAGTACTTTAGATAGAAAGATGAAATGGTCATCTTTATCATACAAGACATCTGTTCCAGACACTTATGCCAGTAGGATAGAAGACATAGAGCTTGGTTGCCTAAGACATTTGCACAGTATTAACATCTCTACACTAAAAATCTCCAGTGAGATAAGCTATCAAAGACCCCCACCCACCCTGGATATCCTCTTTTCTCCCCTCTCCCACTGGGCTGAAGATGCCAGAAAGTGGGAGTGGGAAGAACCAGAGAGACATTCCATAAAAGCACGTAGCACCAGGCTCAAGGACAGCTCCCATCCCTCTGTTACCAAACACCTGAATGGAATTCTTGTTCAGAGAGACTCCTGACCTCACAGTCTACCATGCTGTGTCCTTGCACTTTATTGGTTACCTGCACTGCACTTGTTCAGCAGCTTTTAGGCTTTATTCTGCAATTGTTTTGCCTCATTCTACCTCAATGGAGAAGAAATTACAGAATTAAGCATTAAAATAATAAACACAAGAGATTATTAGTTATTAAAATGCTGTTCCATTAATTCTCTATTTTTAAATCGTTGATTCAACTTAATGATGAATTTACTATAAGAAGTTCGTGAAATTTAGTCAGAACTGCAAAATAAGCAAATATTGCCAATTTGCACTTTGCAAAATGGCACAACTGTTAATCAGATTAACGAGTAGCTTATCTGTTTTAGTGTTGTCAGGAGTAAATGTCAGCCAGGAACTAGGTCGGCATGGCAACATAAATGTTAGTGCAACATTTTGCACACTATCTGCAAGGTAAAAGGTAAAAGTAAAGTTCCTCCCCATGCCTTGTTGGGCGCATCGGGCGGCAATATTGTAGTCTCTTTAGTGTTTGTCTGTTTTATGAGGCAAAGTTGCTAGCTCAACTCTCAACCCAGCACAGACAGAAGGGAGTCGGCCAGATTTAAACCCAGGACCTCTTGCTTCGAAGTACAGGTGCATAATCACTACACATTTGGCACAGACACCATTTACAAGATTGGGGTTCAATTCCCACCACTCTCTGTACTGAGTTTGCACGCTCTTCACATGATGGCGTGGGTTTCCCCTGGGTGCTCCGGATTCTGCCCACATTCCAGAGGCGTACGGGTTAGCACTGGGTAAGTTGTGGGCATGCTATGTCGGAGACAGAAACATGGTGACACTTGGAGGCTGCCTGCAGCACATACTCGGACTGTGTTCAACTTTGATACAAACATATTTCACTGTATGTTTCAAAGGACGTGTGACAAATAAACATAATTTTTTATATTACTTTAGGTTTTTTCTTCAAATAGTACCATGAGACTTTGTGTGCTCAAACAAGAAAACGCTTGGATATCTCACTTTAAAATGCAGCATATCCTAGAGTGCAATAGTCCCACTGTATGACATGGAGTGCCTGCATAGCTATTCATAAATTAGCATCAAGTTTGAATCCACGCTTTCTATGTCATAAGCTGAAGTAATACTCTTAAGCCTAAACACGACAAGATTAAGATTAGCTTTATTGGTCACATGTGCATTGAAACATCAGAACATACAGCTAAATACGTCATTTTGCGTCAACGACCAACACAGTCTGAGGATGTGCTGAGGCAGCCTCAAAGTGCCCTTCTGCAGACTTCCTGCTTCCTTAATGCTTCCTGCTCCTCCCCCTATCTTTGTATCGTCTGCAGACTTGGCCACAAAGCAATCTATTCCATCAACCAAATCATTGACATATAACGTGAAAAGAAGCAGTCCCAATAACGAAGCCTGCAGAACACCACTAGTCACAGGCAGACCATCAGAATAGTCTCCCTTTATTCCTGCCTTTGCCTCCTGGCAATCTTCTAAATATGTTGGTATCTTTCCAGTAACACCGTGGGTTATTACTTCATTAAGCAGCTTGGTACCTTGTGAAAGGCCTTTGGAAAAAGGCCATCCACTGACTCTCCTTTGGCTATCCTTCCTGCCCGTCATTTCCTCAAAAGGAGTCCAAAAGATTTATCAGGCAAGATTTTTCCTCAGGAAACCATGCTGATTCTAGACCATAAGACATAAAGTGTTGGAGCAGAAATAGGCCATATGGCCTATCAGGTCTGCTCCGCCATTTCATCATGGTTGATCCATTTTACCTCTCAGCCCCATTCTCCTGCCTATCCTCCCCTCACCCCGCTCCCCCACCCCCCCCATCCCCCCATATCCCCTGACCAATCAGGAATCTATCAACCTCTCCCTTAAGTATACATATAGACCTGGCCTCCATAACCGCCTGTGACAATGAATTCCACAGATTCAACACAGATTGGCTAAAGAAATTCCTCCTCAACTCCATCCTAAAATGACGCCCCTCTATTCTGAGGCTGTGCTTCACCACAGGAAACACCTCCACTCTATCAAGGCTTTTCACCATTCGATAGATTTCAATTAAGTCACCCCTCATTCTTCTGAATTCTGGTGAATATAGGCCCAGAGCCATTAAACGCTCTTTATATGACAAGCCATTCAATCCTGGAACCATTTTCATGAACTTCCTTTGAACCCTCTCCAGTTTCAGCACATCCTTTCAAAGGTAAGGGGTCAAAACTGCTCAATGCTCCAAGTGAGGCCTCACCAGTGCTTTATAAAGTCTTAAAATTACATCCTTGCTATAATATTCTAGTCCTCTTGAAATGAATGCTAACATCACATTTGCCTTCCTCACCACAGACTCAACCTACAAACCTCTGCAGAATTCTGCACAAGGCCTCCCAAGTCCCTTTGCACCTTAGATATTATATTTTCGCTTCATTTAGAAAAGAGTCAATCCTTTCATTTCTTCTACCAAAGTGAATGACCATACACATCCTGACACTCAGCCGCTCCCTTGCCCATTCTCCTAATTGGTTTGTCCTTCTGTAGCCTCTTTCCTGCCTCAAAACTACCTGCCCTACCTGCCCCTTCAGCTATCTTCATCTATCGTCTGCAACCTTTGCAACAAGGCTATCACTTGAATTATTGGCGTATAATGTAAAAAGAATTGGTCCCTGTGCAACACCACTTGTCACCAGCAGCCAACCAGAAAAGGCTCCCTTTATTCCCACTCTTTGCCTCCTGCCAATCAGCTACTACTTTATCCATGCTAGAATCATTCCTGTAATTCCATGGGCTCTTAACCTGTTAAGCCAGCTTCATGTGTGGCACCTTGTTGAAGGCCTTCTGAATGTCCAAGTATACAACATCGACTGATTGTCTGTCCTGCTTGTTACATCTTCAAAAAATTCTAACAGATTTGACAGGCAAGATTGTCCCTTGAGGAAACCATGCCATGTCATCTTGCCTTTAGAATATCTGTTTCTTTTTGTGATGTACATTTCTTGAGTCTTCTGAATTGCTTTCAGGCTTTGCTGCTCTGCCACCATCCCTGCCAGTGTTCTCTTCCATTCAATTCTGGCCAACTCCTCTCTCGTCTCTGTAATTCCCTTTACTCCACTGTAATTTTGATATATCTGACTTCAGATTCTCCTAAAATTTCAGGGTGAATTCCATCACATTATGGTCACTTCCCCTAAGGGTTCTTTTACCTTAAGCTCTCTACTCAATTCCGGTTCACTGCAAAACACCCAATCCATAACAGCTGATTTCCTAGTGGGCTCAACCACAAGCTACTCTAAAAAGCCATTTTGAAAGGACTCTAGAAATTCCCCCGTTGGAATCAAGCACCAACCTGATTTTCCCAATCTACTTGCATATTGAAATCCCTCATGACTATTGTAACATTGCCCTTTTGGCATGCATTTTCTATCTCCTACTGTAATTTGTACACCATATCCTTTCTACTGCTTAGGGGTCTGTATACAACTCCCAGCTCCTTAGCTCTATCCACAGTGATTCAACACCTTCTGACCTTATGTCATCTCTTTCTAATGATTTGATTTCCTTTTTTACCAACAGAGCAACGCTGCCCATCTGCTTTCCTGCCTATTCTTTTGATACAATGTGTATCCTTGCATATTAAAATCCCAGCTATAATCTTCTGTCAGCCATGATTCAGTGATGACTACAGCATTACACATGCCAATCTGTAACTGTGCTATGTTCATCTACCTTAATCTGTATACTGCGTGCATTCAAATATAACACTGAATTTTCTTCCACCCTCAGATTAATGAGTATAACACTTTCAGTCCTGTATTCACCCTTTTCAATTTTGTCTGCATTTTACATTACAACTCATGCTGTTAACTGTAAATGTGGGAGGCAATCAGAGCATCCAGCAGAAACCCACACAGTGACAGGGAGAACATATCAGCTCCTCACAATCAGTGTCAGGAATGGAACCTGGATCTTACAGCTGATCGTGTAAACATTACGCTAACTGCTACACTACCATACTACTTCCCCACCCCAAACTAATGGAGTGTTTCATTGAAAGAAACACAATATGTTTGACTGCATACTTTAGCCAAGAATTGGGAGGTGTCAACTGCACTGAAAGTAGGATCTTCCTTAGTGTCTAGTCTCAAACCTCATCTCTATCTATGCTGCTAATGTTTTTTAAAGCAATAAGCATTAATTTTTTTATGCCCTCATGAAGGGTATCAGCCCAAAACACTGACTATTCATTCCCTTCCACAAGTGCTCCCTGACTTGTTGAGTTTCTCTAGCATATTGTGTGTGTTCCTCTAGATTTCCAACACCTGCAGAATACTTTGCATCTCATTTTAGGCCCTATTGTCTCTGACTCCCAGCTTCTACCACCCCATTCATCGTTTGGTCTAACCCCACACATCACCCTAATATTGTAATCAATGAATTCCCTGTGAAACCACCTAAACAATTCCCTCTATATTCATATATTCTGTTACATAGAAATTGGTTGTAGGAGTTAGGGAGGAGCTACCATACTTTACCTTTCAAATATCCAAAGAATTCTCAGGCCCATATTCCTGCATGTACTATATTTTACTAAATAGGAAACAATATTTCAGATGTTGTGTGTACAATGTGTTTGACCCAACTTCCACAAAAGATTTTTAAAAACAAGAGAAAGTGGAAGTGCGGGACAGCATCTGCTGAAATTGGAATCTCTTCTCCTATCAGACTGCTTTGTCTTCATCCCTTTGCCTTTTTGACCTATCTCCTCCCAGCTTCTTACTTTATCCCCACCCACCTGGCTTCACCTATCACCTTCTAACTTGCTCTCCTTTCCCTCTCCCCACCTTCTTATTCTGGCACCTCCCCTTTCCTTTCCAATCCTGGTGAAGGGTTGCGGCCCAAAACATTGACTGTTTATCCGTTTCCACTGATACTGTCTGACCTGCTGAGTTCCTCCAGCATTTTGTGTGTGTTGCTCTTGATTTCCAGCATCTGCAGAATCTCTTGCGTTTGTGCCCCATTAACCTGTGCCCAATTAACTGAACGCAAGGCAAGCACATTGCTCTTATTCCCTTCTCAATTGCAGCTTTCAGCCATCGCCAACCACACTGTTAATTGCATTAGTTCAAATTCATGGGGTGCAATTTCATGAATAAAGAGCATCTATGAGCTTTCAAGCTCCATGTCTGTACCTCATTGCTTATAAGCACCAGTAGCAGCAAATCTATGGGGGTTAGTTCATGTAACATCTGTCTCTGGGAAAATGATGAAACTCTGTATTATTAATTCCGTATTAATGAGGATGTTAATAAAATTGCGGGATGTTTGAAAATTGCATCACACCAAGGAGAGCCAAATGGTTTTGCGAAAGGAAATATTTATGGAGGTTCTTCAAGGATGGAACACAGAATGATCAAAGGCAAACAAGTCGATAGTGTGTACAAGGCTTTCTAGTAAGCCTGCAAAAAGTAGTAGATTTGGCTCAGTTCATGATGGGTAAAGCCCTGCTCACCTTTGAGCAGACCTACAAGGAGTGCTGTTGCAGGGAAGCAGCATTCAGCATTCAGCATTCAGGCCATGCTCTCTAATTGCTTCTGGCATTAGGAAAGAGGCGCAGGAGCCTTATCACCCACACCACCAAGATCAGGAACTGTTATTACCCTACCCCTCAATCAGCAGTTTCTTGACTAGAGAGTATAACTTCACTTGCCCCATCACTGAACTGTTCCTACTCAATTGGATTCACTTTCAATGACTCTTCAGCTCACGTTCTCAACATTTATTGTTCATTATTTTTCTCTTTGTATTTACTGTGAATGTCCACAAGAAAACAAATTACTGTGTTGTATTTGGTGATATACATATATGTACAGTACTTTGATAACAAATTTACTTTGAACTTTGTGTCTGTATATAAATTAGATAATAATTAGATTTATTTTGTCACATGTACATTGGAACTTTAATACATAGAGGGAATTAGGTCATTTACATCAAATCAGTGAGGATTGTGCTGGACAGTCTGCAGGTGTCGCCATGCTTCCAGTGCCAATATATGATGCCCACAATTTTCTAACCCTATCTGTATGTCTATAGAATGTAGGAGGCAGCCAGAACACCCGGAGGAAACAGATACAGTCACAGGGAGAACATACAAACCCCTTACAGATAGTGGCAGGAATCGAACTACAAACAGTGATCATCACTGGTACCGTAAAGCTTTGCACTAACCGCTATGCTACCCTGTCATGATGGAGTGTGAAAAGCTTTCCAAGATCGTTAGCCTGTGTATTCAGATCTATGAGGTCAGTAGCGCTAAATCATGATGTCCATTTACAGAGGGCTTCTATGCTCTCCTGTGACCATGTGAAACTCCAACCATATCCCTCGCTGAGCGGGCAACATAATCGTGTACTGTACAAAGCACCTTCCTTCGATAAGTGACTGAAGAATAAAAAAGGGAAGCAGGTGGGTATGTGGTGACCTTCTGTGTTATAAAAAGTAGGTAAGGTACCACATAAAAGGTTACTCTGCGTTCCAGGAAGCTCAATTGCAGCTCTATAAAACTGGTTAGACCACTTAAAGTATTGTGTTCAGTTTTGGTTGCCTCAATATAGGAAGGATGTAGAAGCTTTAGAGTGAGTGCAGAGAAGATTTACCAGGATGCTGCCTGGATCAGACCACATGTCTTATAAGGATGGGGTGGGTGAGCTGGGGTTTTCTCTTGGGAGAGGAGGAGTGTGACGAAGTGACTTGACAGAAGTGTACAAGATGATAACAGACATTGAGTAGGCAACGTTACGTAGCCCGTAACTGGGTTGCCAAACCAGCAGAAATGGAACGCTCGCTGGAGTCTGTGATTACTAGGAACTAATAAAGTTTTATTAAAAAAAATGTAATACAGTACACTAATCGCAAGGGTATAAATGTAACAGGTTAGCAATGATAATACACACATATACACAGAAATAGGGTAACAGGAATTAACCAAACTCTATCGCAGTCCAGGGTAAAATGATCAGTCTTAAGTGAAGCAGAGTTTAGTTCAGATTAGTGCAATTCGAAGTAATCACTGTTGGTGGTGGTGGTGGGGGGGGAGACAGAGAGAGACAGAGAGACAGAGAGACCACACACATATATATAGTTGGTTTTGGGCAGACCTTTTGATGTCTTCTGATCCCGCTGTGGTCACTGACTGTGACCCCTCCATTCCGGATATGATCGTTCTTCCACGGTGAACCCGGCACGCAGGCAAGGGCGGACACACACCCCAGGTTCCCACCGATCGTACCTTTACACCCTGTGAGTCTCTGACCAATTTCCGCGAACCGGTCCTCCAAACTCTCACCAACTTGTAGGGGCACACTGCTCTTTCCAGGGTCTCGTGGCGTGTCGTGCCTTAGCAACCCTGCTCTTTTTATCCCCCCGCTGGGGTATCGCCTGTCCATCAAACTTCAAACAGTTCAGGTTCAAAGCAAACAGTCTGTCAATATCTGAATTGTGTTTCTTTCTCGTTAATCTCTCTTCTCTCTTATTAGCATTTTGAATGTTTCTCCATTGTCTTCCATTATCTCTCTCATTAGCATCATTCGTCCAGTAGCTCTGCTTGGCGTTACACATGACAGCAACCAGAGACTTTTTCCCCAGGGCAGAAATAGCTAATACAAGGGGGCATAACTTTAAAGTGTTGGGAGGAATGTACAGGGGGAATGTCAGAGGTAAGTTCTTTACACTGACACTGGTGGGTACGTGGAATGTGATGCCTGGAGTGGTGGTAGAGGCAGACACTTTAGCTTGTATTCACCTTTGGACTGACGGCTCGCAAGAGAACCACTGGCTGTTTTCCGAGGAGGCATATGGATGATAGAAAAATACAGTGGCTATGTGGGAGGGAAGGTTTAGACTGATCATAGAGTAAGTAGCTTCAAAGGTCGGCACAATATTGTGGGCCAAAGGGCATGCACTGTGCTGAATTGTTCTATGTTTTGTGTTCTAAATGAGTTTTAACTGCTCTGCAGTGTAGTTTTGTCAAACTTTAACACCTCCAAACAAGTCACTACTTCCTACTCTGGAGCAGTATTTAATGGTGATGACAAGAGATACCGCATGAAGGTTCTTGTCCCAAGATATCAACTCTTTATTCCTTTCCACAGATGCTGCCTGACCTGGTAAGTTCTTCCAGCATTATGTCTGTGTTACTCTGGTAATACGTATTTTTGTACTGAACACCATGTCTGGTATGCACAACTGGATCAACACAGCGGCACATCAAAGCTGCACAACTCTGACGTTTGTAACTAATGACTTCACATACTTTCAGTGTGTATACACAGCGCACTTCCTACCAGGCTACGTTTCATAAACTCTGCAATAACCATGCACCCAATTTCTGAATTTTCTTCCACTCTCAGATTAATGAGTATTCCTATTATGATTCTAATCTCATAGCACACCAAACCAACATCCCTTCAATGTACTGATTCTCCACAATATTTATTCGTGAATTGGACTCTGTAGTTCACGTTATGATGTGTTTCAGGACGCCCCTTTTTTGCTGCTGTCTGGTGCGATTTTGATCAGGGTGGCCGCCAGATAACGAATGACACAACACTAAATTGAATTGAACTGAGCTGAACTGTATAGGCCTGGACTCCTTCAATGAATTTGTGGGTTGGCGTTTTATATTCTGTGTGTTTCGCTCATTTATTTTTTTTTGCCGTTTGCACAATTAGTTTTTTTTGGTGCATTTGGTGTTTGATGTTTTTGGGCAAGTTGGTTCCATGGTTTTCTTCCTTTCATGCCAGTCTGTGGGAAGACAAATCTCAGGGTTGTATATTGTATACATACTTTGATAATAAATGTATTTTGAACTTTGAACATTACAGCACAGTACAGGCCCCTTGGCCTAAGATGTTCTGACAACCTTTCAACCTACTCCAGTATCAATCTAACCCTTCCCTCCCACATAACTCCATTTTTTCCATCATCCATGTGCCTATCTAAGAGTTTCTCAAATGCCTCTAATGAATTTTTTTCTCTGCCATCCCCGGCAGGGTGTTCCATACACCCACCACTCTCTGACAACCCCCGCTACAATAGATACTACCTCCCCACTATACCATAAAAACTAATCACTTCCATTTGAAAGGAGGCCCTACATTTTTCTGGTGTATTTAGTAGATGACAACACAATTCCAGAAGTAAAATTAAATCATGAAGATGAGTATAAAGGCACATCGTTGCATAGTGGTTAGCGCGATGCTATTACAGCTCTGGGCATCAGAATTTGGAGTTCACTTCCAACGTCACCTGTAAGGGGACTGTACATCTTCCCTGTGGAGCATGTGGGTTTTCTCCCACAGTCCAAAACCCACCGGTTAGGTTAATTGGTCATTGTAAATTGCCCTGCGTTTAGGATCGGGTTAAATCAGGGGCTGCTGGCTGGCACGGCTCAAAGGGCCAGGAGGGCGTACTCCATGCTGTATCTCAATAAATAAATCAATCAACTTCCAAATCCGCCTGTCAGGAAGGAAAACTTTGACAGAAAAAGTCAAGATAATGCACAAGTTCTCAAACTCCAAGAATAATTAAAATTTTACAGAATGCTAGTTCACATCCATTAAAGTAAATTTTCAGAGCTGGAAATATTATTGTATGATGGTCAAAATCTGCTGCTCTGGACTGCACTCAAAAAGTCTTTAATCCAGCATCAAAACACAGCACTAATCCCACAGTTTTGGGTATACTTAAGAAAGAGGTTGATAAATTCTTGACTATTTAGGGCATAAGGGTATACATGAGAAGGCAGGAGATTGGGACTGAGAGGGAAAAGGAATCTGCAGTGATGAAATCTTATTTTAGAGGATTAGAGGGCTGTGCATGCATGGATATGAGGGAGGAATGTGGCTTGTTTTACTTTTGTTGTTTTCATGCTTGTTGTGTTGTATTCTGTTTTGGTTTGCTGAGTATTGTGGTCATGTTGTGTCAGCACCAGGCATTGGCTGTGCTGGTTGTTAATGCAAAAAACAAATTTCACTGGACTTTTCAATCTGTAAATGATAAATAAACTTGAATCTTGAGATGGGCAGCAGCTTCCTAATTTCTATGTTTTACAGCATCAACTTCCATCTCATTTATTCATAATAAACATAGGCACCATAAGCCTCACCATTACTCTGACTGTAGTGTATTTAATATTTCAGTATTTATCTGAGTGATATTGTAAATATATTGTTTGATTAAGCATTCTTTGTTTACACAATTCATTACGGGTTATATGTAGAAAGTAACTGAGGGGCATACATCATTACACCACCATGTCATATGTGAGCGCCTCACTAAAAATAAAACTCAGTAGACACAGTTTACGTGGGCCCCCGTATTTTTCTTTTGATTAATTTCTGGTGATACAAAACGTAACACCTACCATAAATTCTGAATTAATAGTTCTCCTTTGTTAAAACATCTGAATACAATTTGCAATTTCCTTTCCATTTGGTTAATTATCCACTGGATTCCATATCAAAGCTGGATGCAGAAATAGTGTACACCATTATGTACACCAATGGCACAAAATCTCTTTGACCCACTCTCGTCGGGAACATCAGGACTAGGACTGCCAGACTGGGTTACAGCTTCTTCCCTCTGGCTGTGAGACTAATGAATACCCTGTCACCACCGAGGTCTCGTCACTAGGACAGTGAGCTGTTTACTGTTTACCTGTGCTGTGCACGACATGCATTTTGTTAACTTTTTTGTGGTAATATTTTGTTTTATGTGTTCTGTGTGATATACACTGTGCTGAAGCATTGTGGTCCGGAGTAACATTGCTCCATTTGGTTGTATATATGTACAGTCAAATGGCAATAAATTTAAACTTGAAGTTCAGCAGCACTGAATCATTCTGGGGAAGAAAGCAAAGAGTAGAAGTACGATGTGAATTGAGAAACCTGTCTTCCAGCAAAACACAGCAATTCCTACTGCTCTCAAGTCCATCAGTCACTTCATAGCGATCGGCACTAACATTGCTGCCGAGAATGGAAATGGATACGACAAAAAGGGGAAAAAAAAAGAAATATCACCAGAAAATCAAATTGAAACTACTGAGAAGATTTCATTAATTCCTGTGAGAGATGATCATAAATAGATGATAAAATAATTCATATCTTCCAATTATTCCAACTACAACTCGACTTAGTGACAGTCTGGTAAGGGAAATACAGAACAATTGTTTGATTTTACACATGGACTTTGGGATTTGAGCCAGAAATGAACCAAAATTTGCATAAATGACAAAAAAAATAGGGAATGTATGACCCGGACACTAAAAGGCTGAAAATATCCTGTGGAAAATCTGTACATGAATCAAATCAGCCCTAATCCTGTCATTACTCAGTGCTATATTGACGTGCAGCTGTTGGTGGCGATTTGGGGAACAAGCAAAGGCTTGGAAGTCTTTTTACTTGACTACCAACACAATCACAGATGAACCTCATCAAAGTAAGTGTTCATAATTTGTCACAGAAAGGAGCCAATTAACATGTGCTTACAAAAGGCTCTAAAAGATAATATATGGGTAAGGACCTAGCACAGCTGTTAAAAATCAAAACCTTCACAGCTTAAAAGAAATCTCAGATTACTTTGTGATCTTTTATTTGTGACAATTTGTTCTTACAAGCGCAAGGACCACAAAGAGTAATTTTTTTAATAAATTCTCCAGATTTCCTATAATATAGTACCATTGACAATTTGCTTAGATATATATTTTTATTTAGAGATACAACTCGATAACAGGCCCTTCCGACCCAACAAACCTGCACCCATGTGACCAATTAACCTCGTAGCCCGTACATCTTTGGAATGTAGGAGGAAACCGGAGCACTCATGGTGAGAACATGCAAACTCCTTCCAGAGAGAGGTGAGAACCGAAACTGCGTCGCTGGTGCTGCGACAGAGTTACGCTAACTGATGTGCTACCATGTATACAACAAAACATCACCATGGCCACACCGATGCTTTATGTCAACATACCCTCAAGAGTCAGGGGAGTAGGTTTAGGATGGAGATGAGGAGGAAGTGCTTTTCCCAGAGAGTAGCGAACCTGTGGAATTCTCCGCCCAAAATGCAGGACATGCCCGCTTCTCATTGTTACCATCAGGGAAAGGGTACAGAAGCCTGAAGACACACATTCAATGCTTTAGGAACAGCTTCTTCACCTCTGCCATCAGATTTCTAAATGGTCCATGGTCCATTAACCATGGATTAATGGTTAATCCATGACCATTATTAACAATGGTCAATAATAATTGTTATTGTTATTTTTATACAATAACAAGTATATAAAAAAAGTGTGGAAAGGGAGTAAAATGGTTATTTTACTCCCTTTCCACACTATTTTTTTATACTTGTTATTGTAACTTACAGTATTTTTAATATATGTCAATGATAATAAACCTGATGTGATTCTTCCCTGATGTCAGTATCTTCTGTTTAGGAGGTTTTTTCTTCCAGTATTTTCCACTCCCTCTTTCCTCTTCTTCATTTCCCCACTCTGGTCTCTTACCTCTTCCACTCACCTGCCTATCACCTTCCCCCGGTGCCCCTCGTCCTTCCTTTTCTCCCATGGTCCACCCTCCTTTCCTGTCAGATTCATCCTTCTCCAGCCCTTTGTTTTTTTCCACTTACCACCTCCCAGTTTCTTCCATCATCCCCTTCCCCCACCCACCTGGCTTCACCCATCACCTTCAAACTTGTCCTCCTTTTCCACCCCCACCTTCTTACTCTGGTATCTTCCCCCCTTCCCCTCCAGTCCCGATGAAGGGTCTCGGCCCAAAATGTCTATTCATTTCCAGTTTTGCCAGCATTTTGTGTGTGTGTGTGTGTGTGTGTGTGTGTGTGTGTGTGTGTGTATATGTGTGTATGTGTGTATGTGTGTATGTGTGTGTGTGTGTATGTGTGTATGTGTGTATGTGTGTGTGTGTGTGTGTGTTGCATCTTCAGTTTAAACACAGGATTTTGCCCTCCTCCTTCCCAAATTTGACAAGCTCCCCTGACAGCTCCTGCTGGCATTCCAACAATAAAAAATGATTTTGACCTTTGTTTTCTATTGGCTTTGGGTGGCCGATGTACTGGACCTGGACCAGATTTTTAAACTGGCGGCATGGATTCAAATGCTCTTGATAATAGGGATATTGTGTGACCCTATCTTCTATTAAACTATCGTATTAGATGTTGGGTGCCACAGCAGTGTAGCGGTCAGCTCTGGTTTTCTCCCAAAGTCCACAGATTAGAAGGTTAATTGATTATTGTAAAAATTGTCCCATGATTAGGCTAGGGTTAATGGGGAGCGGGGGAGAGGTAGAGCTGGGCTGCATGGCCTGAAAGGCCAGAAAGGCCTATTCCACACTATATCTTGGTAAATAAATAAAGAGATACAATTGGCAGTGTGAACTAATGGCACAAAGCCATTAAAATGAGGTTCATTTGTGAAACTAACTTGAGGAACTGAAGAACATAAGACACAGAAATAACAGCAGACTCCTGGAACATTTCACCTCCTGCACTTTTCAGTAAGATAGTTGGTTGTTAACACAAACGGCCTATTTCACTATATGCTTCGATCTACATGTGATAAATAAATCTGGATCTGAATTTAAGATGTTTTTTAAAAACACATCAGAATTCCAAATTCACGGCTGATTGTTGTTATGGAAATAACTAAGGGTAATTCAGCAAAAAAAAACTTATCCTAAAGTACTGTATCTCAATTTTCTGTACTGAAGGAATATATAATTTTCCCATTGTTAATTAAATTGAATATTGGCTTTAGGTAACAAATTCATCAATTGAATATTTCTGAAAATTGTAAAGTGATATAAAATTTTTGAAACAAAAAATACTGGAAACACTTGAGGTTCACAGTATTTATACTATATATAATCCTGTGATTCTTCTTGCAGGCAGCCACAACACAAAGACAGTGAAACATCCAACTCGGCTGGTGGAGTTAAAGATGGCACCAGAGGGTGACTTCTCCCAGCTCATCAGCTAAACAGTTAAATTCTTCCTATGGTAATGGCTCTATTTTTCTTTTCTGGGTGTTTGGGTCCTATCAGGATTTTTGATCTACAGTGGCACTCAAAAACTGCAGTTCTGCACAACGGTGTGTTCCCGTTTGGCTGCGTTTCAGTATCTCCAGGTTTGTCCTGAAGTCGAGCAGCTACAAGGGCCACGTGGCATTGTGGACATGAATTCTCGCCGGTATTCAGTACTGAAGTGTAGTGGGCTCTGCATTCAGTAATCGATTTGCCGATTTTCAAATCAGAGAACTCAAAATAAAAAAATGCTTCAGACAGACTTTAATATCAAAATAGCAACTGTTATCTACCATGTCACTGTGGAAGGAGTGATATTTGTCTTTCCCTTGTTAGTGAGAGAGAGAGCCTGAGGGATGTCAAAACGTTGGAGTGAACAGTTTGGTTTTGATGGACTGTAGATCATGGTCTGTCTTTGGGGGCTTTGCTGTTGCTTGCACGGTGTGTGATGGGAATGCTGATGCTTTATGCTAGAATAACTTGGGGGAGGAGCAGGGTTGATGCTGCTTGCGTGTGGGAGGAGGCGAGGGCTTTGGGGTTTTTACGTCTTTTTTCTGTCATTCATTCTTTTGGGGTTTTCTTCTGTTTTGAGGATGTCTGTGGAGAGTAAGAATTTCAGGTTGCGTATTGTACACATTCTCTGATATTAAATAGAACCATTGAACTATTATCTATTGAACTACTGAACTAGATAGCATCCGTGGAAGGAGATGGTCAGCAGCATCCATCATTAACGACTCCCATCGCCTAGAACATGTCCTGTTCTCATCACGAAAGAGGTACAGGAGACTGAACGAATCAGGAACAGCTTCTCCTCCTCTGCCATCCGATTTCTGAATGGACATTGAACCCATGAACACTACCTCACTATTTTTAAATTTTTATTTGTGCACTACTTACTTAATTTAACTATTTAATGTATACATACTTCCTGTAATTCCTTTTTTCTGTTATTATGTATTGCATTGTACTGCTGCTGCAAAGACAACAAGTTTTATGACATATGGTGGTGATATTCAACCTGATTTTGATTCTGAAGGGCATTTCAGCAGATCTGATCTATGATCTTCAAACCTGAGCTAACTGTAGCTGTCTACAGATGCTCCCTATCCTGCTGAGTGCTTCTAGCATTTTCGGTTTTTTAATTCAACTTGGATACTATCAAGAAAGGGAACACATTGTCGTTCAGGGAAAGCTAAAGGGGTTCATTAAGAATTAAATTACAGGGAGTTTCAAGAAAAACAGGAAATAGTGTTTATTGTTTTAAAAAATCTTTGAGATTAAGTGCTCAAGCAGTCAGAGACAGAAAGCATGTCTCTTATGGGGAAAAGTAGATATGAACTTGAAAAAGACAAGATTTGGATTGCAGTCATGAAGGGTTGAATAGCACCTTTTAATTCTGTAGACAACAGTACAATATGAGGGGCTTATTAATGCAAGGTAATTGAGAACCATTGGAATCTGCAAGACAGAAGAACATTAAGAAAAACGTTTCCCATTATAAAACAAATTCTTTTAAATTCTAAACTGAGGAGATTCTGCAGATGCTAGAAATCTAGAACACACACTTCAGTGAAAACTTACTTACACTTTGGTGAGATCCTATCAGGATTTAAGAGAACAACACACACAAAATGCTGGAGGAACTCAGCAGGTCAGGCAGCATTTATGGAGAGAAATAAACATTCTGTGTGCGAAATGTACAGTGAAGTGTGTTGTTTGTGTCAATGACCAACACAGTCTGAATGTCTGCTGAGGTGCAACCCGAGGGTTTTGCCATTCTCCCGGCATCACTGGTTGCTCCAAGTTTGAGACACCTCAGCAGTCCCACATTCTCGCAGCCTGAAACATCGGCTCTTTGTTCCTCTCCATAGATGCTGCCTGACCTGCTGAGTTCCTCCAGCATTTTGTGAGTGTTGTTCTGTTAAATTCTAATAGGATTTACCCCAATGTGTTAGCAAGTTAGCACTGAAGTACTAATGTTCTAACAATGACTTCTAGTCATGCGGAATTAGATTAGACAGAAATAAGACAACCTAATTTTGCCAGTGCTTCCTTAGAACAGCACAGCACAGCATAGGAGAGGAGCTTTTGGCTCCCTCTGATTATGATCCCAATTTAAGATAATCTCATCTGCCTGCACAGCACTATATCCCTCTGCTCCTTGCCTGATTATCTTCTATCTTATCTAAATGCCTCTTAAAAGTTCCTATTGCAAGGCATCATTGCTAACATATTATGCATTGATATATTAGTTTTTCCACTTTGGCTGCACACAGAAGGGATACGAATGTAAACTATAATGGCATAGAAACTTGCATTATGCCATTACGGATTAGCAATGGCGTAGAACACATCACAGGCATCAAGGTCATATATGCAGAAAGGTGCTGGGAAACTACCAGTAACACCCACCCTGCTCATGGACTGTTTGTCCCACTCTCATCAGGGAGGAGGCTACTTAGTGTCCACGCTAGGATCGTTATACCCAAAAGCAGTAACTTTCCCCAAGCAGTGAGGCTGATCAACACCTCCACCCACTGACCCACCCCTCCACACCCCCAACCACCACTACTTTATCATTTCCTGAGTTCCTTATGTACAGAGAGTCCTGTGCCCAGCATCACTATTGGACATCTATGTATATAAGCTATTTAAGTATATTTATTGTGTTTTTTAAATTACTATTGTGTTCCTTATCTTGAGGTGCCAGTAACGTCATGAATTGTTTGCCTCACTCCCATCAGGGAGGAGTCTATGTAGCATCAACACCAGGCCCACCAGACTCAAAATCAGTTATTTTCCCCAAGCAGTAAGGCTGATCAACACCTCCACCCACTAACTCCACCACTACTTTATTACTTCCCATCGGTCATCTTATATACAGCCTACTGTCACATTATGAACATACAATCAATCTATGTACACAAGATATCTTAATTATTTATATTTATCGTGTGTTTATTATTATTATTATGTTCTTTATCTTTAGTGGATTTCTTTTGTGCTGGATTGGATCCAGCGCAACAACTATTTAATTCTCCGTTACTCTGGTGTACAGGAAATGACATAAAGCCATCTTGACTCTTAATGAAGAGCCACAGCAGTATGAACAGCACCATACAGGATATGCACATTTGCATGACCCTGTACTCCAGGGTATTTAAAGAAAACTGTTTTGTTGAAGTGAATTTTGGGTTAACACAATGTTGATGTTTAACTGATACTTAAACATGAAAAAGAAACAACTAGAACCAAATGGCTGTACGGCACAAAACGTTTCCTTTTCATTTCGGACTGATCAAAAAAACCAAAGTGCACCCGATGACATGGGTGTTGTTGTGCAAGGCACAGCGGAACTGTTCCTCACATCATGACAATGTGATTAGAGTATAGGACCTACGAGCAGAATTAGGCCATTTGGCCCATCAAGTCTTCTCTGCCATTCCAATCAAGGCTGATTTATTATCTTTCAACCCCATTCTCCTGTCTTCTCCTCATAACCTTTGACACCTTAATTAATCAAGAACCCATCAATTTCCCAATGACTTGGCCTCGAAAGCCATCTGTGGCAATGAATTCCACAGATTCACCACCCTCTCGCTAAAGAAATTCCTCCTCATTTCTGTTTCAAAATTAATGTTCCTCAAATCTGAGGCTGTGCCCTCTGGTCCTAGACTCACCTACTATAGCAAACCTCCTCTCCAATTTCACTCTATATAGAGGCCAGGGGTTCCCAACCTTTTTTATACCAATGAGCCTTACCATTAACCGAGGAGTCCATGGTCCATGGACCCCAGATTGAGGCCTTTCAATATTCAGAATGTTGCACTGAGATCCCACCGCATTCTTCTAAACCCCAGAGAGCACAAGCCCAGAGCCATCATATGTTAACCCTCTCATTGCTGGGACCATTCTCATGAACCTCCTCTGGACTCTCCAATACCAGCATCTTTTCTTTGATAAAGGGTCCAAAGATGCTTCAGAACTTGAGTGCCATTCGGACCCTTGGATACAGCACAGTGCTCCAGTAATGAGGAAAGACAGTCTGTAACTGGCCTATATTTAGTACCTTAACTTCTGGATTGACAATGGCATCAATGGCATGATAAGAATGGGGGTGCTGTTCATTAGTGCCTGCTGAGATACACAATTTCAGTATGAACTAGGAAAGGCACTACTTTCACCAAACTAAAAGTACTTTTTAATACATTCTTGTTTTGGTGGGAACCCTCAACAGATCACTTAAGGGCTTCTTGTTTTAAGTATTAGCTTTATTTGTCACACATACATCGAAACGTACAGTGAAATGCACCGCTTGTGTCAACGACTGATACAGTCTGAGGATGTGCTAGTGGCATCATCAGATGCTCCAAGTTTGAGAAAATTAACAAACTCACATAGAGAGAGAGGCTCTCACCTAGAATCAAAGTTCATGTATCATCAAAATATGTGTACATTATACAACCTTGAGATTTGTCTCCTTACAGGCAGCTCCAAAACAAAGAAATCCAAAAGAACCCCTTAAAAAAAGACTGTCAAACACACAATCAAGTATTAACACCTAATCCATTCTGCTTGAATGTTATCCATATTATCCAATAGATTATGTGCAATATTTCTTGAGCATACCTTTGGTTAATTAGTCAAAGTTATTTGTAGAATATGTCAAACCAAATAAAAAGCTTGCTTTCCATTCAGTCCATCTCATACAGTGATGATCACCGATGTCCCACCAGAAGTCATGCAAACCCAATAATACCCACATTATTTACCAAACAAAAATATCCCCTTGTTTATTCAATCCAGATTCTTCCTGATGACAACATTAATACTCATTCCTATGGAGAGTTGCTCTTTTTGTAAGACACACATTCAACATTTCAGGAACAACTCCTTCCCCTCCGCCAACAGATTTCTGAATGGACAGTAAATCCATGAGCATCACCTCAGTATGTTCTCCCTCTCTTTTTGCACGACTTATTTAATTTTCTTTATATATATGAAAAATTAGAAGAAACAGAAGAATGAGGGGGGATCTCAGTGAAACCTATCAAATGTTGAAAGGCCTTGATAGGGTGGTTGTGGATGTGGAGAGGACATTTCCTATGGTGGGGAAGTCTAGGAGCAGAGGACACAGCCTCAGAATAGAAAGACAAACATTTAGAACAGAGATAAGAAGGAATTTCTTTATCCAGAAAGTTGTGAATCTGTGGAATTCGTTGCCACAGGTGGCTGTGGAGGCCAAGCCTTTATGCATATTTAAGGCAGAAGTTGTTTGATTCTTGATTAGTCAGGGCAGAAGGGGTTGCGAGGAGAAGGCAAGAGATTAGGGCTGAGAGGAAAATAGATCAGCCATGATAAGCAACACACATCAAAGTTGCTGGTGAATGCAGCAGGCCAGGCAGCATCTCTAGGAAGAGGTACAGTTGACGTTTCAGGTGAGACTCTTCGTCAGGACTAACTGAAGAAAGAGCTAGTAAGAGATTTAAAAGTGGGAGGGGGAGGGGGAGATCCAAAATGATCGGAGAAGACAGGAGGGGGAGGGATGGAGCCAAGAGCTGGACAGGTGATTGGCAAAAGGGGTATGAAAGGATCATGGGACAGGAGGCCCAGGGAGAAGGAAAAGGGGGAGGGGGTGGAAAGCCCAGAGGATGGGAAAGGGGTATAGTCAGAAGGAAAGAGGGAGAAAAAGGAGAGTGAGAGAAAGAATGTGTGTATATAAATAAATAACAGATGGGGTACGAGGGGGAGGTGGGGCATTAGCGGAAGTTAGAGAAGTCAATGTTCATGCCATCAGGTTGGAGGCTACCCAGACGGAATATAAGGTGCTGTTCCTCCAACCTGAGTGTGGCTTCATCTTTACAGTAGAGGAAGTCGTGGATAGACATGTCAGATTGAATTTCCAGCATCTGCAGAATGCCTCGTGTCAGCCATGATAAAATGGCGGAGAAGACTAGACGAGCCAAATGGCCTAATTCTTCTCCTATATCCTATGGTCTTACTGTAATTTATAGTTTTTTATGCATTACACTATACTGCTGCCACAAAGCATCAAATTTCATGACATGCCAGTAATATAAAACCGGATTCTGATTCTGACAATCCCTGTCCACTCATAAACTATTCAAGCACCCCTTCAATCAGCGGCAACTCCTTAAGCTAAAAGCATCTCCTATAGCAGAGACCACAGACCCCTTGCTTAATGGCATTAGAAAGTTTGGGAACCCCTGTTCTACAGTCTACACTCTGCGAAAAGATAGTTTTGGTTGAAAGTACGACGTATTTCTTCCATGCACGATAGGGTAAAATTTAGCGAAATACTTCACAGCACCAGCAAACACAGAATCAGGGCTCACTTCCCGCCGCTGTCTGTAAGGAGTTTATAATCTCTCCTCGTGACCGCGTGGTGTTCTCCCCTCGGTGCTCCAGTTTCCTCCAACATTCCAGGAAGGCGTAGAGGTTAGGGTTAGTAAGTTGCGAGCATGTTATGTTGGGACCGGAAGCGTGGTGAGACCTGTAAGCTGCCCCCAGCACATTGCAAACAACGACTCAAAATGACACTTTTTATTGTATGTTTCCACGTACATGCAACAAAATAAAGCTAATTTTTAATGCAGCTTTAACCATGAATTTTGATTTTCCCTAATCAGGGATCCCAACATTTCTTTAAAGCCATGGACTCCTATTATTAACTGAGAGATCTGTGGACCCCGGATTGGGAACCCCTGAAATGATCCACATGAGCCTTTGCAAGAAAAAAATCCTTGTTAAGCAGATGTTTACAGACCTTGAAAACCTCATTCGGATCATGTGACTGTACTTATTCCGAGGTGTACAAACCCAGTTCTCTGAGCCTCTCTGGACAGCAAAGCTGCTTTGAAATAGTTGTTTCTTATCTTATGGTCCTGCTCTGCACCCTTTGTAAAGCCCTAATATTCCACACCATGCAAGGAGAGGAACAGTAAACACTGTAATCCATCTGAGGTTTAACTATAGTCTTGCTCAAGGACAAAATTGTGTGCTTTCCTTTGTTATGGATTGTCCCATGAATATAACATTTACTTTAGCTATGGCGTGACACCGTGATCATGAACCAATGTTCTTTTCTTCAAAGCTTATAGTAAGGGCACAGATAGACTGCTACTTTTGTGTTTTCTACTTTCCGATCACACAAAATGAAACATTAAATCTCTCAAGACTGGTCCTAATCCGAGGCAGTCTTACAGCTCTGAAGCTTCACGAAGCACGGAATTCAACTCAAGTGGGCAAAGCGCACCTGAGAATTCTACGAACTCACAGCAAACTGTTGCATGAGCTCTCGAAACAGACAGCCCCAACATGCTCTCCAGGGTTTAAACGTTTAGAATACGAAAACCATGTGCCATGAGGGCAAAGCTGTATCAAATGGTTACAGAATAAATACAGTGGGCTCCACCTATTCGGGACAGCCCCCTATTTGGCACAACTCTTAAAGAACAAAAACTAATCAAGAAAATTGTTGGAATTCCTTTCACTTAATTGGGACACTGTGCCACTTAAACTGGGGCAGGAAACTGTTGCCAAACATTTTCTAGCGAGCGTCAGTCGTGCACACTTGTGTGGCCGTTAAACACTGCACAGTGCCTGGAGCATGTTCATGTTCAAAAAGCAGTGATTTTGGTCGCTGATAGTTGGTGAGAAATAAGCAGCAAGACAACTCCAAACTGTTTTGCTCACTGCAGTTTCAAGCATTCAGGCAAGGAGATGCCAGAAAAGGCAGGGAGTGGCCATTTCACTACTTCAACAAGTTAGGAACTACAAGGAATTTGAAGGTATCGACGATCATCTTGAATACTACAATGGAAATGAAGATTTGGAGGATGCAACTATCGACAGCATTGTAAGCAGGCAGCCCATTATCTGCTCCAGGTGTCTGCGGTGTTTTTTTTCCATTGTATACATTGGATGAATTCCTCCATATATAGCTATTAGGAACTAATACACTGTTTTATAGTACTGTAGTACTCATGGTACTGTTCTAATTTGTTCTTTATTTCAGTTAAATACATAACTTGTTACTCAGTTTGTCTTTTTAGACTTTTTTTAAACTACTCCAGCTAATTGGATCAGCAGCTTAATTGGGCCAAAATGTTTCCCAATTATATTCAAAATAAAATTGGAACATTCATGTACTATGGTATCTTCCAATACTATGCCTGCATGCTAGCGTGATACAAAAAAAATCAAGGATTAGCTTGATTTGTCACGTGCATTGAAACATACAGTGAAATACATCATTTTGCACAAATCAAATCAGTGAGGATTGTGCTGGACAGCCTGGTAGTGTCCCCACATTTCTGACGCCAATATTGCATGCCGACAAGTCACTAACCCAACCCATATGTCTTTGGGGTGTGGGCGGAAACCAGAGCACTCGAGTGAAACCCACGAGGTAACAGGGAGAATGTTCGAGTTGAAAGTTCAAAGTACATTTATACAACTGTGAGATTCGGCTCCTTACAGGCAGCCACAAAACAAATAAACCCAAAATTCTTACTGAGATCAGCAGGAGTTGGATCCCGATCTTACACCTGGCAGTAGCATTGCACTAACCCTTACAGTGCCAGGCCACCTAACACGCATTGATTATCCGTGACGTTTATTAATTGGTCAATAAAAATATTTTGAAATTTCAACCAAATTTTGCATTGTGAAAATGCAGTGCTTGAGAAATTCTGCAGAACCTATTATAACATGAAGTACTTTTTATTATTGAGATACAACGCAGCAAAGGCCCTTCCGGTCCGTTGATCCGCGCCACCCAGCAATCCCCTGGTTTAATCATAGTGTAATCGTTGAACAGTTTACCATGACCAATTAACCTACCAACTGATACATTTTGGATTGTGGGAGGAAACCGGAGCAACCAGAGGAAACTCACACGGACACAGAGAAAACGTACAAACCCCTTACTGGCAACCACAGGAACTGAACCTGGGCTACTGGTACTGTAAAGCACTGTGCTAACCACTATGCTACTATGCCACCCCAAAAACTCATTAATCTAATAATTTAACATTAATGATATTTCATAAGATTGCTGCAAGTGTTGCGATATGGAATATATTCTAAATTATTCCTGGCTCTTTTTTGGTATTGTTCTTTTGACAACCACTTCAAGGACAAAACTTTTTGAAGGCCAGCTGTTGCAAAGTTACTGCCAAACACTGAAGCACTGAAGTAGATCCACTAAGGTTTATAACTCGTGATAAGACTCTTTTAATGTCATCAACATTAAATTAATAAGTCACATGTCTCCACTATTACCAGATATGCCTATACACCTGACCAAAAGCTTCTGATAAGCAGGCTTTTAATATTAAACTAGATTTACTAAAGCCTGCACTTTTTTAAAGTTCCAGATTTTGTACAGAATTCAAATGAGCCTTTTTAGTTTTTGTTAATCTGTGATAAAGTTCTTCACCTTTAAACTAGTAATTTAGAGTGATAATTAGTCTCATTTTGCATGTGACCAGAACTAGAGGTAATACTGCTTATCAGAAGTATTTGGTCCAGTTATACCAAGTGAACACAGATGAAAAGCCTAGACTGTAATGAACTTGATTGCATTAGTTACTCGTGTTTAATTTCTACTGAGAAGTCAACTTAAGGACCTTTGGTTGGCAAACTCCGATCTCGAAGTCTGCAGATGCTGGAAATCCACAGTAACACACACAAAATGCTGGAAGAACTCAGCGGGCCAGGCAGCATCTATGGAAATTAATAAACAGTCGACATTTTAGGCTGAGACCCTTCTTCTGGACTAAAAAGGAAGGGGCAAATGCCAGAATAAAAAAAAATTGGGGAGTGGGGCGGAGGGGGGCGGGGAAGAGGGTAGCTGGAAGGTGACTGCTGAAGCCAAGTAATAAGAAAGTAAACAACAGGAATTCTGCAGATGCTGGAAATTCAAGCAACACACATCAAAGTTGCTGGTGAACGCAGCAGGCCAGGCAGCATCGCTAGGAAGAGGCACAGTCGACGTTTCAGGCTGAGACCCTTCGTCATCCAAAGCAACACACACACAAAATGCTGGAGGACCTCAGCAGGTCAGGCAGCATCTATGGAGAAGAGTAAACTGTCGACATTTTGGGCTGAAACCCTTCATCAGAACTCAGAAAACAGAGTCGGAGGGTGGCAGAGGTCACAGAGGGAGAAAGGGCATCACTGAACTCCCGAAGGAAAGATTTAAACTTCTTCAGGGTAGGCATCGCTGGAAGAGACTTCACAAAGTAGTAATCCAATCACAAAAGAGAAAATCTGCAGATGTTGAAAATCCAAGCAACACACACAAAATGGTGGAGGAACTCAGGAGGTCAGGCAGCACCTATCGAAAAGAGTCAACAGTCGACGTTTTGGGCCGAGACCCTTCAGCAGGTCCTCTCAGCCCAAAACATTGACGGTTTACTCTTTTCCATAGATGCTGCCCTTCCTGCTGAGTTCCTCCACCAGTTTGTGTGTGTTACCAATACTCATTTCACCACTTAGCATCAATACATCACTATGGTTGCATAATCTAGTTTACATACAGAAACAAGTCCTCTTGTGATCTATTGACTCACTTTCAAAGACTCTACAACTTGTGCTCTTAGTATTATTTATTTACTATTTTTTCTTATTATTTGCAGAATTTGTTTTCTTTTGTGCATTGGATGCTTGTAAGTCTTTGTTATTTAAGGGTTTCCATAAATTCTATTGCTATTCTTATTTTCCTGTAAATGCCAGCAAGAAAATGAAGAAAAAATGGAAACAAGGGAAGTGGTGGTGTTAAAGGTCACAGTATCATTCACATACGTAAATACCAGTTTCTTGTCCACTGACCAAGGCACAACATGTAGATAAGCACAGAGTAGAACCAAGAATATATCTTCTCACAGGTACAGATTCTAAACAATGGAAAGAGAAATCACTGTGGGAGATAGAAAAGCTTCCTTTAGTCATCACACAGGACCTGTGTGACGACTACCCTTACCCTCCTCAGAAACCAAAGGCACAAGGAAGCAAGATAATATAATGGGAATGATACATCCATCAAAAGCAGAAGGAGACTGACAAGAGCCAGAAAGGAAAATGTATCACAGCTTCATCCGATGCCAATTACGGAGTATGGTCTGCTCAATTGTATTGCAACACGCAAGGCAGAAAAACCTTGAAAGAGATCAAAGAAGGAATGTTTCCAGTCTTGATGAATGGTCTCTCCCCGAAATGGTGCCAGTTTATCCTTTCCATAGTTTCTGCTTAACCTGTGGAGTTCCTCCAGCATCTGGTAGGACCTATTCCATGTTGTATCTCTAAATAAATAAATAAAACCCAAGTCTCAAGCAAAAGTATAGTAAACTGGGCATTGATTCATGGATGGGCTCAGCAAATATGGCAGTCATGAGCATCCAGCTTCCTTGAAAAAATGTGCATTGCTTGTCAAGTTATGGAGAAAAGGAGAAATGGGCTTTCTAAGTGTTAACAATTACTCTCCATCGTGAAGTTACTGAAAGTAGGCCACTTCATACTTAAGTCCAGTCATTATTTTTAAAAGCATCAAAGAGCAAAGACAGCAGCCGGTTCTGACATATTCTATTCACAAAGTAAGTCCTGTTAGTGACAGCACGACAGACTGCATACATCTGCTGTGAAATAGCCAGATGACAATGGAAATATTTTCTCACCTTTCTACGCTAAGCAAGTGTTGCATAAAGAAAAATGCAAGCATCTTAGTTAAATGTATTTGTCTATCTGCTGGTATATTGCAATAAAGCAAAAAAAAAAAAATTTTTGCAGATATCGACATACACGTTTTGTTTTACCATATGGCAGGTAGCACATGCTATATTTATTGTCCTAACATGGACAAAGATGGTTAACCTTACTCCAAAACAAGAATTCTTCCAAGAGGACCACAACCTAGTCACGGTTTGGAGGCTTGCGTGCCTGGAGAGCTATGCTGGCGGCAGTCAGGGCTTTATGCTTTGTTTCTTGGTACGGTCACAGTCACCTATGCCAAACAGGTCAAAGGGTGGAGTCCAGATCAAGGATGGTCCACTGGTCCTCCAGGTTTGGGGGTTCAGCTCAAATCTAACAAATCTGACTGGTGAAAAAAAAATTATTACAGAAATAGCAATGAGAATCCATTTACATCAGAATGTGACGGTATTCCTGAGTCTCCACCCGGGACTTGCATGGCTGACAGTAGTGAAAAACGAGAGGAAGCTACTGACGTGATGAAAGAAGCCCTGAACACCACCAGAGATGGAGGACCTTCACTGCTGCCCTAAACACCAGCGGTGTAATGGGCAGTAATACGCAAAACAAGAATTATTATGTCTACCTTGTGTTTTCACAATTTTGCATAACAATTTTATTGACACGGTCTATGACAATAATACCAATAAAAGTGAAAGAACAACCAGGCAATATTCCAGAACAAAACAGAATAGAGACAAGCATGTATAGAACCCAGAGAGATATATTTCTCTACATTCATTATGATTTCAGGAATGTATTACCCTTATGGTTTACACTGAAGTAAAGTTGAAAGTGATGAAGGATAAGTGATGCAAAACAGCTCAGAAGTCAATATAATTTAATTTGTTGTAAAGCAAAAAATAATTAAATTTTGAACACATTTTTAAAACTACTGACAAGTTAAAAACTTTATTCCATTATCCTGTACAAGTGATAATATTGATCAGAAACACTTAGAAGAACAGATATTCCAAGCTTAATAACATTGAATAGAACATTCCTTATTTAAGGCGATATGCAGAACATCTTCTCACACTAGAGTCAAGTCTAAAAAGTCTTCACTGACAAAATCCTGCAAAATTTATTTTGTCTTTTTTAATTAATTTACTATATGCCAAACAAACAGAGCAAATCTCTAAAAATGAGTAGCAGGACTTTACATTCCCATTTCATTACAGAGGAAGATTATTATGGACGAGTTCTAAGCAGGCATATTCACAAAATAGACTTCTGTAGTAAGTTCTGATCAAGCAGGGATTCCCAACCTGGGATCCATGGACCCTTGGTTAATGGTAAGGATCCATGGATAAAGGTTGGGAAACCCTGGGGATCTCTGACCTGAAACACCAAGCTTGTCTCTCTTCTCAGTGAAATTTGTTTTTTTTGTGTGCAGCAGCAGTACAGTGCAATACATAAAATTACTACAGTACTATACAAGTGTCTTAGCTGCCCTAGCAATATAGCAGAGATGTGGCCTGAACTGCTGAGTGTTTCCAGTACTTTTTGTGTTATCTGTAAAATATCTTATTCTACCACCCAGTTCACACATACAGCACTGTGCAAAAGTCTTCGGCACATACATATAGCTAGGGTGACTAAGATCTTTGCACAGTACTGTAGTAATTTTACATATTATATTGTATTACAGTCAGAAAAAAAATGTCATGACATATGCGAGTGATGAAAAATCTGATTCTGTAAGGGTCTCTATTGTGGACTGAGTGTGGGAAGGGGGCAGGGAGAGGGGAATCATGGTCAAGAAAAGGAGAAGGGAGAGGGGAGGGAACGGGATGCACCAAAGAGACATTCTGTAATGATCACCTGTTTGGAATCAAATGACCTTGCCTGGTGTCTCATCTGCACCTGGCACTCCTTCTCTGCCAACTGTCCCACGCCCCTCCCGTGGCGTTTCACCCTTGCCATTCCCAACATCCTTTACTCCCACCAGATTTACAAACTCACTTTTCTCTCAATATTGACAAATACCCTACTGTGCAAAAGTCTTCTGCACCATAGCTATATAAATGTGCCTAAGACTTTTGCACAGTGCTATATATTTTCCAGACTGTGAAATGTTGGCATAAAAGACCATTAACAATGGGAATCAACTCTCCCCGCCACCCCCCCCCCCCGCTCTCTGGAAGCAGTTTGTACTGCGCAAGTTTCCTCCAGGTGCTCCAGTTTGCTTCCATATTCCAAACAAATGCACAAATATGAGTTAATAAGATGTGGGCATGCTCGGTTAGCACCAGAAGCATGTCCCAGTATGTGCTGGGGGCAGTCTGTAAGTGTCACCACACATTCAGGCACCAACACTGCACGTCCACAATGTTCAGCAGAACAACACAGAACACATACCAAGTGACAAAACAGCAACAACAGAACAAGCCCTGATCCTCCCACCCATCCACCCACTGACATACACAGTCCTTTAACCCAGGACAGTCAACTTCTTTGGTGTTCAGCCTCCAGTGGGCTCAGAGATTTGCAGGCATTGTGCCTTCAGTTTCCCTGGCAGACTTGCAGTGGATGGGAGTCGGGCTATGAACTTCAGTATCGATCCTGGGTTCGCCAATGACAGGGCACAAACACAAGGCCTCAAACTCCACTCAATGTATCAGGAACAGCTTCTTCCCCTCTACCATCAGATTTTTGAACAGACAATGAACCCGTGAACACTACCTCACTATTTTTCCCTCTCTTTTTGCACTACTTATTTTTTAACTACCTACTTCATATTGTAATTTATAGTTTTTATTATTATGCATTGCATTGCACTGCTGCCACAAAACTGCTGTCACAACATATGCTGGTGATATTAAACCTGACTCAGTCTCATGACTTGCACGTCTAGGGGGCAATGTTCCCTCTAATGCAAACATATTTTGCTACTCATGCACAAACTGCTCACAAAAGGCTGTCATCCTCTACCTCGTTGGCATGTTAAGTATATTTCACAATCGTATACCATCACACTTCCTTTGCCGGTTTCTGATGTGGCCGGTGCTGACAACGTGGAGTTTGTGATGATTTGTCTGCAGATTTTAGAACTGGCTTATTTATACTGCTTTTATTGATTCACTATGTCAAATTCCAAAGAAGCAAAGGGCAAGAAGCGCAAAAGAACTACTAGTTCATTTAAAAGGAAATGGCTTAATGAAACAGTAGAAACTGCTACACTGAAAGCTCATGAGGTCAGGAACGTGCAGCTACAAGAAACATTTATGTACAATACAGAAACTGGTGTTACCTGCATGTATTGTCACGATGCAAAAGTTGCTGGTGAATTTGCAAGTGGGGAGTGATATTTGGAAACAAGACTTTTTCAAAGCATCACTTAGCAAGCAAGTCACGTATGGACAGTGTGCAAAAGCTCCGGTGAGAAAATCCTTCATTAACTGCTACAGGCCTGCTACGTATGTCTTGTGAGAGTGCAGATGAATGGGAGTGAAAACGATCAAACCCAAAGGAGATCAAAGTTCTTCTTGACAGTTATTTTATTTCATTTCATTTAAACAATAAACATCAAAGAGAACTTGGTAGTTTATTATCCTTCGAACAACTTCAGGTATACTTCCAGTTAAAAATTCAGTGTGCAAATATTGTTGTCAAGGGGCAAAGAAATTCCATAGCACAAGGATTTTATGCATACTGATGATTACAGATGAGAGGGAACATTGGCAGGCGGTCACCAGCCCATGTCCCTATTGCACACACAATATCTTAAATTTAGATATGCAAAGTATGACCTCCACAGCTTTGGTGGATGACCATAAGGCCATAACACACAGCAGCAGAATGAGGCCATTCAGCCTATCGAGTCTGTTCTGCCATTCCATCTTGGCTGATCCAGATTCCACTAAACCCCATACACCTGTCTTCTCACCATATCCTCTGTTGCCCTGACCGATCTGTAAATGATCAACCTCTGCCTTAAATATACTCACGGACTTGGCCTCCACCGCAGTCTGTGGCAAAACATTCCACAGATTCACCACTCTTTGGCTAAAAAAAAAAATTCCTCCTTACTTCTGTTCTAAAAGGTTGCCCCTCAACTTTGTGTCCCTCTAGTTCTAGATACTCCCACCACAGGAAACATCCTCTTCACATTCACCCTATCTAGTCCCTTCAACATTCAGTAGGTTTCAATGAGATCCCCCTGCATTCTTCTAAATTCCAGTGAGTACAGGCCCAAAGCTGCCAAATGCTCCTCGTATGTTAACCCCTTCAATTCTGGAATCATCCTTGTGAAACTCCTCTGGACCCTCTCCAATGACAACACATCTTTTCTGAGATATGGTGCCCAAAACTGTTGTTAATACTCCAAGTGCGGCCTGATTAGCAATTTATAAAGGATCAGCATTATTCCTCTTGAAATGAATGATAACATTGCATTTGCCTTCTTTACCACAGACTGAACCTGAAAATTATCCTCTGGGAGTTTTGCACAAAGACTCCAAAATCCCTCTGCACCTCTGATGTTTGAACCTTCTCCCCATTTAAGTAATAGTCAGAGGAGAAAATGACAGAGCAGAGTCTGTGACTTTGTTCTCTATCCAGTACAGGGGTTCCCGAACGTTTTTAAGCCCATCACTATCTCCTGTCACTAACCAACAAGCCTGTGGACCCCAGGTTGGAAACACCTGATTCAGTAGTTTCTTGATGGAGTTTCTTCTGACCTAGTAACATCATTACAGACTTAAAGCAGGGGCTCCTAACCTGGGGTGCACGGACCCCTCAGTTACTGTTGGAGGTCCATGGCATAAAAAAGGTTGGGAACCCGAAGTGTTGAGCTCCATAGGAAAAATCAGTGTTTTTATATCTGAAGGGTATAATATGTTATCAAATGTGTATAGCAAATCTATTTACAATACAAGGTAAATCAACATTTCCAACAGCAAACACAAGAACTTCTGCAGATGTTGGAAATCCAAAGCAACACACATAAAATGCTGGGAGCAATACTTATGGAGGGGAATAAACAGAAAGCATTTCAGACTGAGACCTTTCATCAGAACTATTATTTACAATTACAAGGTGGTTGCTGAACCCTCAGGAATTCATCTACACTCACTGGCTACTTTATTAGATACCTCCTGTACCTAATAAGATGGTCACTGAGTGTATGCTCATGGTTTTCTACTGCTGCAGGTCATCCACTTCAAGGTTCAATGTGCAGTGTGTTCAGAGATGCTCTTCTGCACACCGCTGTTATAACGCGTGGTTATTTGAGTTACCGTCGCCTTCCTGTCAGTTTTGAACCAGACTGGCCATCCTCCTCTGACCTCACTCATTAACAGAGCTTTTTCACCCACAGATCTATCACTCACTGGATGTTTTTTGCTTTCTGTGCCATTCTCTGTAAACTCAAGAGACTGTTGTGTGTGAAAATCCCAGGAGATCAGGATTCTCTGAGATACTCAAACCACCCTATCTGGCACCAACGATCATTTTGTCCCCATTCTAATGTTTGGCCTCAACAACAGTTGAACCTCTTGACCATATCAGCATGCTTTTATGCATTGAGTTGCTGCTACATGATTGGCTAATTAGATATTTGCATTAATGAGTGGGTGTACAGGTGTACCTAATAAAGTGGCCACTGAGTGTATAAAACTATTCTTCTACTAATTGAAGGTGGTACATTTCAACCGTCCTCGATTTCTCCAATGGATTAATCTCTTGATACATCTCCATCATTACCCATGACAGAAAATATATTTAATAGTGCGGAAAATCAATCTAGCTAAATGCTTTGGCAAGAACCGTAGCTTTGCAACTTCACATCCATCATAAGTTTTAAAGTCGACATAAACTCAAGCTATTCAAAAGGATTATTATGATTTAAATCATTCATCCTCAGAAACTAAAGATCCTGAAATTAATAAGCATGAACCACCCAATGCAATGGAGAAATATACTTCCTTGAAGGATGGGAATGTCAAAACCAAGTTGACAGTAAAAAACTGTAGATAAAGTATGATTACTAACACTATAATGATATCAGTACTTCTAGGATCAAGGATGAACTTGATTCACCATTTACATTTACATGTATCAGCAATTTGTTGTAGTGTGTTGGTCAGAGCATGACATGCAGCAAAAGACATTCAACAATTATAACAAATTAGAATTACTTAAAAAAAGGAACTATATATAAAAAAGCTAATAAAGTTACAACAAAAGGCACTGATTGCATCAAATCAAATCAGCAAGGACCGTGCTGGGCAGCCCACAAGTGTCACCACACTTCCAGTGCCAATATATCATGCCCACAACTCACTAATTCCAACCTGCTTCAAAGAACACTATATGAGGTCATTCTTACCCTCGGGCTTTAGATTCTATAGTATCACAATAACTCCTTGCCTGTTCTCCATCTTGCTCTGGTGCTCCCCTCCCCCTTCCTTTCTTCCAAGGCCTTCCGTCCCATGATCCTCCCCCTTCTCCAGCCTTGTATCCCTTTTGCCGATCAACTTCCCAGCTCTTGGCTTCATTCCTCCCCCTCCTGTCTTCTCCTATCATTTCAGGTCACCCCTCCCCCTCCTCCTCCCACTTTCAAATCTCTTACTATCTCTTTTTTCCGTTAGTGTTGACGAAGGGTCTCGACCCGAAACGTCGATTGTACTTCTTCCTATAGATTTTGCCTGGCCTGCTGCATTCCACCAGCATTTTGTGTGTGTTCCTCACAGAATTATATATTTTTTGAGCACAATCGTAAGGTTTCATTCTGAGCACCACCATACCAATTTGAAAATATGCCATCCATTCTCCGTTGGGTCTCTGTCTTGAAATGTTAACACTTTTCTCCTTCCACAGATACTGGCTGACCTGATGAGCATTCTTCAGCATTCCTGTTTTTATTTCAGATTTGCAGCATCTGCAAGTCTTTTTTTAAATTTGGAAATACAGTGGATTCTGGTTAATTGGGCTATCAGTTTCAGTTACTCAGGGCACCCCTTATATGGGACAACTCTCAAAGAACAAAAAAACTTATCAAGAAAATAGTCATGATTCCCTTCGTCCATTTGGGACACCATGCTGCTTAACTGGGACAGGAGACTTGCTGAAGTTTTTAACTAACACAAATAAGAGAAAATCTGAAAATACTGGACATCTAAGAAACACATACAAAATGCTGAAGGAACTCTGCAGGCCAGGCAGCATCAATGGAAAAGAGTACAGTCGACGTTTCAGGCCAACACCCTTCAGCAGGACTGAAAAAAAGTCCTGTTGAAGGCCCCGAAACCTTGACAGTACTCTTTTCTAACTAGCGAACAGTTTTTAAACAGCATCAGTTGCATGTGCTGTGTTCAAAAGACAGTGATTTTTGTCACTGGTAGTTGATGAGAAATAAGCAGTAAAGCAATTTAGAACTGTTTTGCTCACTGCTTCAAGCATTCAGACTTGAAGATGCCAGAAATGGCTGGGAGTGAAAATGAAACAATTTTAATACTTCAAGTGAGGAATAATGATGAATTTGAAGGTATCGACAATCATCTTTGAATGTTACAATGAAAATGAAGTTTTGGAGAAGGCAATCTTTGAACTCATTGTATGAAAGCAGTCCATTATCTGCGCTGATTTTGTTCATTAACAGTCAATCAGAACACTGCAGCAAACACAGGATACATTCCTCAATCAATAACCATTCAGAACTATTGTTTCATAGTACTGTAGAAGTGTTGGTAGAGTTCTAATTGTTCTATATTTCATTTAAGTACATCATTTATTTCTCAGTTAAATGGTAGCTTGTCTTTTCTATATATTTTTAACTATTTCCATGAAACTGCAGCTAACTGAGACAGCCTCTTAATTGAGTCAAAATGTACTGGTCCTGAGGTGTCGTAATTAACAGGAAGTCACTGTGTATCACCATTCATTCACTACTGTCCGGTCTCAATCCAAAAACTCATACCTTACAGCATTCTGGGCTTACAGTCTCAAGTGCGTTTTGTAATAGGCCATCTATTTTATCTTTGCTTCCAATGTCTAATTTCAATTCTGAACAACTATCATTTATCCTTTTCCATCATTTTGGGATGGCTTAGTAATATTAGAAATTGTACAGTAGTAATATTCAAAACAAAGTGCAAAATATCCTGTGTCCCGCTGATACCACACAGAAAGCACGGATTGCAAATATTTATGTCAGTAGATCAAGTGGCCAATTAACACAATTTAAAGTAATTCCTTATTATGCTTTTTACTTTCTGGTTGATAACAAATGAATGACACAAATCATACAAATGTAACTAGACTTGTAACACGATGCCATCTTGCCCAGTGCATCACGCTACTTGGGATGGCACTGTAGTGTAGCAGTTAGGGTAATGCTATTACAGTCCCAGCGACCTGGGTTCAACCCTACTGTTCTCGGTAGAGAGCTTGTACATTCACTCCATCACCGCGTAGGTTTCCACTGGGCACTCTGGTTTCCTCCCATATTCCAAAGACGTATGGGTTAGTCAGTCAATTAGAATAAAAGGGCACTGAGAGCTTACCAGGCTGGAAGGTCCTCTACCATACAAAATAGAAATAAGTTGTCCAGATCAATAATCTTGTGTATATAAAGCCTCATTATCAGTCTTGCCTCGCCAAAAGAAAGTTAAATCATTCAGTCAACACAAGTTGAACACACACAGGTAATGGGGTAGATTGAGGTGACTGATAGCCAACAGTTCCACAGTGCTGGAAACAGCTGGCTGCAGTGCCTTTAGACCTGCATTTCTCTATAATCTGAACTTGCTCAATTAAATACAGAAGTCTCCGGCTCGCTGGAAATAAGCTGCCACCATGTCTGACTTCCTGTCCCATTGCTGGATGGAGTAACATGGACCTACACTGGCATGCTTGGCAAAGGGGTCAGAGGCACTTTGCAGTAAGTAAACTTAAATTCGTTGACAGTATCATATCAGAAACTATATCCTGAGGCCAGCATACAACAAAGTCACAACAGCACCTCTACTTTCTTAGAAGTTTCGCAGGTACATCATACCATCTAAACCTTTGACAAACCATTGAACACATCTACACAGAGCACTGCCACAAGAAAGCTGTCTCCATCATCAAGGACCCCCACTATCCAGGCCATGCTCTCTTCTCACTACTGCCAATGTGAAGAAGGTACAAAGGCCACAGAAGGTTTAAATTCCAAGCCACTGGGTTCAGGAACAGTTATTACCCTTCAACCATCAAACTCCTGAACCAGAGCGGATAACCTCGCTCACCTCAACTCTGAACTGATTCCACAATCTATGAACTCACTTTCAAGTTCTCTGAAACTCGTGTTCTCAGTATTATTTATTTACTTACCCATTTACACTATTATTATTTTGTATTTGCACAATTTGTCTTCATGTGCTCATTTGTTGTTTGTCAGTCTTTGTGTGCAGTTTTTCATTGATTCTGTTGTATTTTTGTTCTACTGCGAATGTCTGCAAGAAAATGAATTTCAGAGTAGGATATGAAGACTTTAATAATCAATTTACTTTGAACTTTGAGCTCTCATGTGCTGTGTAAGATGTGAACAATCAATTGGATCAGCTCACTAACCCAGTGCAATAACCCTAGCAAAGATTAAGTGCTCAAGTTATCTTACTTTATTCTATGAAGGGGAACAAATGGTCAATGCTTCAGGCCAAGACTTCATCAATTCTTGATCAAAGGTCTCAGCCCGAAACTTTGACTATTTATTCCTTCCATAGATATTGCCTGACCTGCTGAGCTCCTCAGGCATTTTGTATGTGTGTGATTGCTCTAGGCTTCCAGCAGTTGCAGAAACTCTCGAGTTTACTTTATCTAATATTTATTTATTTATTGGTTGGTTGGTACTTTGGCACTAGTCAGGACCAAGCAAATCCATTTGATCGACACTACATCAACCACTCATGACATTCATTACCTCCCCACCAACCAGCCCAAACTGACTGCAGGTACCTGTACTTAGGGAAACTACTTCAATGAAACTCTATCACCTCCACCACCAAGGTCAGGGAACAGATCTATAATAAACCAGCACCCCCAGGTTCTGTCATGCTGGTTTGAAAATATGTCACAGATCTTTCTTTCTCTCTGGTTTTAGGTCCTGGAACATCCTCCCCATCTGTATAGTGAAGGTTGGCTTGATTTGTCACATGTATACTGAAACGTACAGTGAATTGCATCACTTATGTCAATGACCAACACTGCCTGGGGGGGGGGGGGGGAGTCTCATTGAACCTATCAAATGTTAAGAAGCCTCGATAGCTCGGATGTGGATATGTTTGCTGTGGTGGGGAAGTCTAGAACCAGAGGATGCATCCTCAAGGTAGTGGGACGTCCATTTAGAACACAGCTGAGGAGCTTATTTAGCCAAAAGGTGGTGAATTTATGGAATTTGTTACCACAGGCAGCTGTGGAGGCCAGGTCATTGGGTGTATTTAGGCAGAGATTGATAGGTTCTTGATCGGTCACGCCATCAAAGGTTATGGAGAGAAGGCCGGGAGAGGGGCTGAGGAGGGGATAAAAAGGATCAGCCTTGATTGAATGATGGAGCAGACTCATTGGGGCAAATGGCCAAATTCTGCTCCTTTGTCTTTTGATCCTGTTGTCAATCTGCCCATGTGGTATCAACTGCTCCAGAAGAAGGATTTCAGCTGTTCAAGACAGAGGCTCATCACCACCTTTACAAACAGGAATTAATAATACTGCTCTCATTTCCAAAACTGCCCTGACCCTAAAAAGTGAATAAACTTAAGACACATTTAATCAAATTGCCTATTTGGAGATTCAATGAATTCTTTTCAAGTAATTTTTAAGTGTCTGTTTAAAACCTTTTAACAGAGGCAAGGTGATCAAGGTTGGACTCAGTGGTACACCACATGAGGCCTATTCATCTCTTTCTGTGATGGTTCTCAGATGTAAAGATCCAGCTAGAACAGCACCCCACATCTGGGGAAACAAGGCCTATGAGGGCGGCATCGTGGGTATCAATTCCTGGTTGTGGGCCAGTACCAGCAGAACCCAGCCCCGCATATATTCTTGTACATTTGTACTTTGGTTGATCACAAGATTATCTAAATTTCAAATCATCTCTCACGTCGCTATCTGAAACACCAGCTGCACAAACCGTATTATAACTTCATTCATGTGACTTGTGATTCTCCTTAAGCAAAAAGGTGACTGCAGGGTGACCTAACAGAGGTCATCAAAACTATGAAGGGTTTTGATATTCCGAAGGGAAAGAAATTATTTCCACTTGTGGAGAAATGCATGTCCAGAGGCCTTTAATAAAAGAAGATAAAACATTACTGCACAGTTCGGGCCCACTGGCCCACAATGTTGTGCTAACCTTTCCACCTACTCCAAGATCAATATAACCCTTCCCTCCTACATTGGACTCCATTATCTAAGAGTTCTGTATATGTCCTAATGTGTCTGCCTCGACCACCACCTCAGGCAGGGAGTTCCATACACTCACCACCTCTTTGTAAAGTACTTACCTCAGACATCTCTCCAATCACCTTAAAATCATGCCCCCATGTGTTGGCCATTTCCACCCTGCTGTCCACTCTATCTATGCCACTTATTATCTTGTACATTTCTATCAAGTCACCTCTCTTCCTCCTTCACTTTTAAGACAAAAGCCCAAGCTTGCTCAACCTGTGCTCACAAGATGTGTACATGCCTCCAGTCCAGGCAGCATTCTGGTGAGTCTCCTCTGCACCCTCTCTAAAACTTCCACATCCTTCCTATAATGAGGCGACCAGAACTGAACACAACACTCCAAGTGTTTTAAAGAGCTGCAACAAAAGAGTTGCCTAGAGATCCATCCTAGGGTTCCAGAACAAACCTTTTTACTGAAATGGTGGTGAAAATATAGAACAAGGAATAGCTGAAACAAAAAAAAAAGCTGGAAATACATCTGTTGAACCTTGAAGAGGACTGCAACCTGTTGTTGGGTTTGAAGGCTTGTGTGCTTTAATGACCCAGAAAGCTATGTTGGCTGGAGTCAGGGCCTTGTGATTTGGCTTTTGGTATGGTAACCCATGCCAAACAGTCTAAGGGTAGAGGCCAGAGTGGTCCACTGGTCCCCCAGGTTTGAGGTTCAGCTCAGGGCTAACCCTGACTGCTCAAACAAAACTGTTACGGAAACAGCAATGAAGGATCCTTCTGCATCTACGTGTGATAGTATTCAGAGTCTCCACCCGGGCCTTACATGGCCAGCAGTAGTGAAAACTGAGAGGAATCTACTGGTACGACGAAAAAAGCCCTGAACACTGCCAAAAATGGAGGTCCTTTACTGTTGCCCTAAGCACCAGCGACATCACGGGCAGTAAATATGCAAGTACGTATGAAGAAGAAATACTGACAGAATTAAATAAGAACGAGTGGAGGAGGCTCAAATGGTTACATTGAATTGTCTTTTTCAACACTTCTTTATAAACATACAGATCCTACAGTTTCCAATGGTATACGTTGATTCATTGTATAATTTCAATTGAAGCACATTTTTTTTCTTAAAAATCATGAGTACATGTGTACTGTACAAATTCAAATTGTAGTTATCTGAGGTTTCTGGGATTTAAAGAGCAGTAATTTTAGTATTTCTGTTTAATTTTTCCCTCCCCTCTTCCGCTATTCCCCACTCTGGCCTCTTAACTCTTCTCACCAGCCCCTGGTGCCCTTCTTCCCTTTCTCTTATGTTCCACTCTCCTCTCCTATCAGATTCCTTCTTCTGCAGGTCTTTACCTTTCCCACCCACCTGCTTTCACCTATCACTTTCCAGCTAGCCTCATTCCCCTCCCCCCACCTTCCCTCTTCCTTTCCAGTCGTGATGAAGTGTCTCAGCCCGAAACTTCAGCTGATAATTCAGTTCCACAGATACTGACTGACTGGCTGAGTCCCTCCAGGAGTTTATGTGTGTTGCTAATACACCCAGATTCAGATTCATTTATTTATCACATGTACATCGAAACATTCAGTGAAATGTGCTGTTTGTGTTAACAACCAATACAACCAGAGGATATTCTGGGGGCAGCCTGCAAGTGTGACTACACATTCTGATACCAACATAGCATGCCCACAATGTTCAATAATACAATACATTCTGATGTACATCAAAAGCATACAGTGAAATGTATCGCTTATGTTCACAACCAACACAACCTAAGGGTGTCCTGCAGCTCAGCCCATGTAAACATTCACTATTGTATACATTTCTTGAGTGCCTAGAATTAACAGTGGTAAGTTTTCCTAAATAACCTTAGCTGTGGGTCACTTCAAAGTCTAAACACTAGATTAAATGCACCACAGATACACGACCAAGCCTCTCTAACAGTTGATCCCAAACCCAAGCCTCTGATATCAAGAAGATCAAGGGCAGACAGTGCAGGGAACGTCATGCCCTTCAGATTCCCTTCCCATGATGCACTGCTCCCACTTACACAGGGAAATGGGTAAAGGAGTAGGCCACCACCTCTTAACCCTACCCACCATTACCAGTCATGGTTACTTTGCCCCAGGCCTCAACTCTGCACCTGCAACAGTTCCACTTCAAAAATGTATCTGCTTCTTTCAGTTTTTCTAATCTCATCTCCACAAAACACCAATGGACAATTTCAGAGATACATCTCCCCTAGCAGGACGAAATTGTCAAACACATCATTTTAAGATACCAACCTCATGTTGTAACTATACTCCCTTGTTCGAGAGTTTCCCACTAGAATCACCTGCCTTGTCAAGTCCCCTTTGTACCTTATCAACAGCCTATCCTGGTCCAACCATGTAGACGTCATGGTCAAAAAAGCTCACTAAGACCTCTGCTTCCTCAGGAAGCTAAAGACATTTGCATGTCCCCATTGAGCCTCTCCAACTTTTATGATAGACGATAGACACATCCTATCTGGTGTATAACAGCTTGGCTTGGCACGTGACAGCAAAGAAGTGCAGAGAGTTGTGGACACAGCTCAGCACATCACAGGAACTAGCCTCCCCTCCATGGACTCTATATATACATCTCACTGCTTCAGTTAAGGAGCCAGCGTAATCAAAGGTCACATAAACACCAAGACATTCTCCCTTCTCCTAATTGGGTAGAAGACACAAAAGCCTGAAAGCACATACCACCAGGATCAAGGATAGCTTCTATTCCTCTGCTCTAAGGCCATATAAGATAATTGAGTAGATCCCTGGGACAAAAAGGTGAACATTTGACCTCATAATCTATCTCATTATGATCTTGCACATTTTCATTTACCTGTACTGCAGTTTCTCTGTAACTGTAACACTTTATTCTGCATTCTGTTTTGCTTTACCTTAATACACTGTGCAATGATCTGATCTGTATGAACAGTATGAAAGACAAGTTTTTCACCTGATAAAAATAAACCAATTCCAATATCTTTCAATAAGATTACTCTTGTTCTTGTTAATACTAAAGAAAACAGATCCGTCTGCCTCAACCGTTCATTATAGGATAATCCTGTTAGCCACGGAATTAGCCTGGCGAATCTCTGCTGAACTTCATCCAGTGCCTGAGTATCATTTCTTAAATAAAGGGTCCAAAACTGTTGAGTACCCCAGGTGCAGCCTCCCCAGCACTGTAGAACTGTAACAATACTGCTCTATTTTTAAACTCCATCTCCTTTGCAATAAAAGCTTATACCATTTTTCTTCTTAACTGCTTGCTAGCATTTTGTGATTCATGCACAAGAATCCTTTACTTCACTCATTTGCAAACACTCTCCATTTAGATAATAACCAGCCTTTTGAATCCTCTTACCAAAGTGCATGATTTTCCCACGTTACCCCATCTGCCAAGTTTTTGCTGACTCGCTCGACCTATGTATATCTCAGTGCAGATTCCAAACACCGTCATTTGCAATATGCTCTCTGAACTACTGCCTTGGGTGCACTGCACACTGACCGACTGAGTTGTAAATAATTGAAGGCCACAAGCTCCTCCCTGGCACATTCCACGAGTTACATCTTAGAAACAAAACATTGAAAACCTACAGCACAATGCAGGCCCTTCGGCCCACAGAGTTGTGCTGAAAATGTCCCTACCTTAGAAATTACTAGGCTTACCTATAGCCCTGTATTTTACTAAGCTCCATGTATCTATCTAAAAGTCTCTTAAAACACCCTGTCATATCCACCTCCACAACCTTGCCAGCAGCCCATACCATGCACTCACCACTCTGCATAAAAAAAAAACTTCTACCTGACATTTCCTCTTTACCTACTCCCCAGCACCGCAAACCTGTGTCCTCTTGTGGCAACCATTTCAGCCCTGGGGAAAAGCCTCTGACTATCCACATGATCAATGCCTCTCATCATCTTATACACCTCTATCAGGTCACCTCTCATCCTCTGTTGCTCCAAGGAGAAAAGGCCAAGTTCACTCCACCTATTCTCATAAGACATGTTCCCCAATCCAGGCAACATCCTTGTAAATCTCCTCTGCACACTTTCTATGGCTTCCACATCCTTCCTGTAGTGTGGCGACCAGAACTGAGCACAGTACTCCAAGTGGGGCCTGACCAGGGTCCTATATAGCTGTATAGGATGTTGAGACTCATGTTCTTGCAGACAGTCACAATCGAACAAAGAAATGCAATACTATCAATGAAAAACTATACAGAAAGACTGACAAGCAACAAATGTGAAAAAGAAGACAAACTGCAAAGACAAAAAAAAATTAAGCAAATAATACAGAGAACTTGAATTGTAGAGACCTTGAAAGTGAGTCCACTGGTTGTGGAATCAGTTCAGATTTGAGGTGAGTGAAGTTATCCATGCTGGTTCAGGAGCCTGATTGGTTGTAGGATAATAACTGAAACACAAAAAAGTCTTCAGAGGCTGGAAATCCAGTGAACTCACACAAAATGTTGGAGGAGTTCAGGAGATCAGGCAGCATCTATGGAAAGGAGTAAACAGTCGATGTTTCAGACTGAGACTCTTCATAACAGTTCCTGAACCTTCAGGCTCCTGTACCTCCTTCCCTATGGCAACAGCAACAAAAGAGCACGGAGGAGGTGGGTGTCTTTAATGATGGTTACTGCTTCCTTGTGGCAGTGCTCCATCTAGATGGTGACTTGCTTAATCACAGCAGATGCAAAAGTGCATAAGTGTTCACAGAGATTCAGATTTCAATCTAATTTATGAACAATACTTGCATATTTCTGCAGCACAGGTCCCACGGCTGAGGGGAGATGGGGTTTTCAATGGATTTCTTGTCTTTAGCAGTGAAACTAGTCACACTGGTCAGACAGAAGTAGCAGACTATCACACGATCCTTCTGTTATCGCCATATCATCGGGACAGCAAATGGCGTTGTCCTCGGAGTACTCTAATATCGACTGCACATGTTGTGCAACAAAATGTGAGGAGCCCAGGCTTTGCCTTGGTCGCCAATTTTGCACCCAAAGTGGAGCTCATAGGCTCTCTTAGTAAGAGGAGTAACACTTTGTCTTTGAGATTTAAGCGTGTAATTGCCACGAATATAACAGGAAGTGCCATGGCTGTTGCAACATTAGCAAGATATTTTGCTGTCAGAGATACTACTCAAAGTACAATTACTTTATTATAATAAGTACACACAATATGCTCTATGCTCATCAACGTGATTGCAAACTGATATACATGTAAACACAGTGCATAGAATGGTGTCTGTTTGATGTTTTTATAGCCTTTCTAAAACCTGCCCTGCCATGCAGTATCTGCCCTGCATAAGCATCCCCAGGAATGACTGGACAAGACAGAAAACTCTTCAGCTCACATTGTGGGCAACATTTTAATTGACCTGAATTATGAAATGAAATATGAAATACTGTTGATTTTTTAAAAATGGTTTGTGATAGGGAAATTTTACGGTGGATTTCATAATCAGAAACCCAAAGACCATGAGAATACACCTAAAAGTATCCAGAAAGCAAAAATTTTGTTGTCCAGTGCTATTATTATCAATTTATTTTTGTGCGGTCTATTCATATGTCCTAATGAAAATCAAAATCTCATAGATTTGAACTAAAACAGAAAATCCTGGAAACATTCAACAGGCAAACTGCATTTGTGAAAAGAAAGCTTGTTAAAGTTACAGGTTAAAAAATGAACTGAAAAATAAAGAGAAGAGTTAATTGTACATTTCAGAGGAGGTGCAGAGAGGGGAGTGTATAGGAGAAAGGGGATATCAAAGGGAGTAGTTTGAGGCCTGGATTGTCAAAGTCGAGTTTATTGTTATCTGCATAAAAACTTGCTTGCAGCAGCACCACAGGCACATAGCATCATATAAGTAGCATTTAGAAGAGAAACAGAAACATAAAACCATAAACCATTGGAGCAGAATTAGACCATTTAGCCCATCAAGTCTGCTCCACTATTCCATTGTGGCTGATTTATTATCCCTCTCAACCCCATTCTCCTACCTTCTCAAATTTCAAAGTTCAAAGTAAAGTTTATTATCAGAGTACATACATGTCACCACATATAATCCTGAGTTTCTTTTTATGCGGAAATACTTAGCAAATCTACAGAACAGTAACGGTAAACTGAAAACATCAGGAACTGTAAACAAACTGTGCAAATGCAGATATAAATAAATAGCAACAAATAATGAGCTTGAAGTAACAAGATAACAGAGTCCTTAAATGTAGCTACAATGAGATGAAATGGCCAAAAGGTGGTTGTGCAATGCTCTGTGGAGAGCGAGGGGCATGATGAGGTACAGAAGTAGTCATGGTCATCCACTGCAACCAAGGGAGACCCCAGTTGTGACTTGTTTGTACCATTGAACTCCAACTTCCACGATCAAGAGAGTGGAACTGCCCCAGTGCAATGGTTTTTCACACTTTAAAAACTCTCTGACACAGGTTTCCTGACATTGTTGGGCAACCACTAAATTTACATCTATTAAGTTTATCAAGAATAGATCTCACAAATTTGTCAAACATGATCTAGCAATCATAAAAACTCAGCAGCATGGTTGGACTGCATTAATGTACCATTTCCTTTGATTCTACACTCCAACACTTTGCCAACTGGAGATATCAAATTTACTGGCCTATCATTTCCTACATTTTCTCTCCCTCCCTACTTGAATTTCATTCAATTGGTACCCAGCCTGAACTCAATGAGTTTTGAAAAACTTCAGCGAATGACTGTCACTTCTGAAGCCAGTTCCCTTGAAACTGGAGTACTTTCCAAGGGCTCTGGTGACTTGTCCACCCTTACTCTCCATGAGAATTTCCAATACTGTACCTTGTAAAAATGTCTGTCATAAGAGGCAAGTTTCAAATTGCATGGAATAACTCGCCGATGGGTTATCTTTTAGCTAATAGTCAGCCTTTTGAATTCTCTTACTGAAGTGCATGACTTCACACTTCATTAAACGTGGCTGCTCTCAGACTGACTGACACTGAAAATGATTTAATCTGAAGAGTCTTCCATAGAGTCACAGAGAAGTACAGTACCAAAACATCTAGTTCTTGTTGAACCATTTAAACTGCCTACTCTCATTGCCCTACACTGGGACCATGGCCCTCCATACCTCTACCATCCTTGTGCCTATCCAAACTTCTCTTAAATGTTGAAATTGAGCTTTCATTCACCACTTGAGCTGGCAGCTCATTCCACACTCTCACAACCCTCTGAGTGAAGAAATTTCCCCTCATGTTCTCCTTAAAATTTTCACCTCTCACCTTTAACCCATGGCCTCCGGTCCCACTGGACAGTGAGAAAAAGTTTTGATTTGATTTAATCATCATGTATTTGCTTCCATTATTAGTTTCCCAATTGCACTCTCTTCAGATTCATGCTTACCTTAGTTACCATATATATCTACACTTTGAAGTACTTTCAATATTACTTGCCTGTTTTCCCTCATAATTAAGTTTCTCCCTTATATTGGGTTTATACGAATATTTGCCCTACCAATCCTTGCTACTTTGTACGATCAACCCTCTGACTCAATGTTTTTCTTGATCTCCTTAGCTATCTCTGCATGGTTCCTTTTTCACATTTATTCTATCCAGAAAGCCGGTCGAACACCGTGAAACACCTGCTCAACAGCTGATCTGAAAATGTAGAGTCAATATTTCATTGTCATAGGGTCTAAATCCATGAGCACCCAGCCCGACACCAGTATGGGAGGATGTTTTCCAGGAAGACAACAACAGTTCTCTATGGAAACTGGCTGTCACCTTCTCAAGGGCAAACAGGGTTAAGCAGTAATACTCAATTTGCCAGCAAAGCCCAGGCCCTGAAAATAAATATTAACACAAACCTTACGTGTACACCAGACCCAGACAGGTCAGCATGGTAGTATAATCACTTTATGGGAATCACTGAATGGGATTCAATTCCCACCACTGTCTGTGAGGAGTGACCACATGGGTTTCTTCCAGGTGCTCTGGTTTCTTCCCACATCCCAAAGACAT